>NW_004955457.1:12878589-12913655 GCF_000276665.1 Chinchilla lanigera | reverse complement strand
AAAAAAAAAAAAAAAAAAAAAAAAAACAAAAATAAAGCACATCAGTTCTTTTTCAAATGATGTTACCTTTATATCATACTCCACCAGTGAAAAACCAAAGACCACATTCTAAGCTACTGGACACAGAGAAAACAAAAATATGAAATGGATTTGGTAGAAAGGATGAGGTTAGGCTCAGGTCATTTTTGATCAATGTTCCACTGCCTGAAGATTAGTAATCTGAATGCTTTTAATTTGAGAGCATCTAGAGACAGCTGAACACCCATGCCCAGGCATAATTTAAGCTGTCAGGGGCCTCTTGTCCATACACTGATGGTAATGTGATGTAAAGCAAAGGGATGGTTACTTCTGCTTCTTTATATCCCTAGTTGCCAGCATGACATCCTCATGCATGGTGATCCTGCAATAAATATTTGCACCTGAGAATGACTTTAACCCAGGCTCTATCATCCGTATCAGAATACCAAGAAAGTTGATAAAGACAGGTTTAGGACCACAGGAATACACTAGAGTTTGTCCAATAGACTAAAAATATATAATGTGATATAATCAAATTCTTCCACATTGCTCTCTGATCTACCCATTATGTCTCTGTACCCGCTCCACCAACCTCGTCTGCTTCTTAACCTTTCTTTGTCTTTCTCTGGTTTTATATAGGTTTTAGGAGTCCCTACTGAGGATACTTGGCCTGGAGTCTCCAAGCTACCTAACTACAACCCAGGTAATACTGACCCACGCTTCTGAACAATCTGAGAATTAGCAATGCGAGGAGAGTGCTGCCATCCAGAGAGTGCATCTTGTATTGTGAAATTGCCAGCAAAGATAAATTTCTAGATTCCTGTGTTTCCTGACTAATCCTTTCATGAGAAAGACATTGGAATAGTAGTTAAGGTTAGATCAGCTCTCCAACTCCAACTAGCAAGATGAAAAATAATTTGAAATTACTATTACTGTGAATTCCTCATCCAATTCCAAATACACAATAGCTAAAAAAAAAAAAACTAAAAAGGTGGTTTGCTTTTGTGCATCATGAATATGATTGTTTGCTAGAATATCAAGCCTCATAAAGTATAGAGAGAAAGCTAAAGCATGACAGGGGAGCTGCAGGTTTGCTAGGCCTACAACAAGCCAGGTAAGACGTCTCTAGATTGTACTTAACAAGAATTTGCACATTGACTCTAAACTGGGCACTTTTTCATATCTGTCACATAGTTCATCTTCCAAAACTGTCTGCAGGGGATAGGTTTGGAAGTGTGACAAACGTACATGGGTAAAACCTTTAAGAAGTGATCTAAAGGCCATAGCAACAGAGTCAAATTACCTAACAACCACTTCAAGGGCATTAAGACAGAAGGAGGGGACAAATAATGAGCCAGAGGTTACAGAACCATATCAGAGGCCAGAGAAGCAAGAAAGGACCATGCCAAACCAAGATACTCATTGACAGGATTAAAAAGGAGGCAGATATGTATAACTAAGGACAAAGTCAGTATGAATGTGCTCCTAGACAGGGTTTCTAGTCTTTATATCCTTACATCATCCTAATTCTAAACTCCAAATTTTCCCAAATTGTTGCCATTGCAGTATTTAGTATGATATTATCCTGCAAGGTTTCATGAGAACAAGAAATTGTAAGATTAAAAATGTAATCAAAGAAAAAAATTAAGGACATAGGCTGGGAGGGTCCCTCTTATATGTCCAGTATGTAATACTTTTACTCAAACAGCTATACACAGGGGTCAGGCATCTTGAATTGACCAGGATTATGGAAGCTCCAGCAGAGAGCTACAAGACTAACTGTGAAATCTTTTCAACTGCTTTATAAATGATCATACCCATTGTTAAATCGCCTTAGTTCATTTACAAGAGTTTACCGTTTCTAACTATTTTGCTAGAGTTCAGTACCTAAGAAAAATGCCGCCCTGCCCACAGGACTGAGAAGTGCCTTTCTCCCTTTCTTGTGAGATAGATCAAAAAAGTAAAAGCTTTTCATTGCACCCAGAGTCCCATCTGTAGGAACTCCTGTCTCAAGTTACCAAGGCTTCCTGCCTGTTCTTTCTGTGCACTCTTTTCTCCACTGTGGTGAAAATGGGGCCTAGGCTTCCTATCATGGATATAAGTGAGCTTAGAGTCACGGAAAACATTTTTGTTTTTTTTTTGTTTTTTTTTTTTTTGGTTTTTCTCCGGTACCGGGAACCAAACTCACGACCTTGCGCTTGCCAGGCAGGCGCTTTGCCATTGAGCTAAATCCCCAGCCCCCTCGGAAAACATTTTTGGATAATGTCAATACAAAGTTGTGGTGGTGAGCTATGATATTCCTTCCCCAAACTTCAAGCATTTCGATTTCAGGTTGGTGCAGGTAATAAACGCAGATCCTTAATACAAAATGTCCTGATGAGAATGACAGTGATCTAAAGGCCATAGCAACAGAGTAGAAACATGGCCAAAATCTTCCTTGCCAGATTCTACACTAAATAAAAGAACTAGACCCTAATGAAACAGAGAGAAATATGTTACATTTTTCATTTTGTTGTCAAGTCAAAATGAGATGCAATTTTTTACTTATGAAAAACATTCTCCAGGCTCAATCAATAGGGCTTACACTTTGCATTGTTTTTCTAGTAAGGGCTCAATTTAATTCAGACGAGTCAAAAAATTTTAAGCACCTACTGTCGGCTCGTCACTGTGCATGGTGCTTACTACACAGATGGATACAGGGCATTCTTGGATCTCTAGAGCTTGGGTTTCATTCATTCATCCACTCTCTTTCACTCATTCTCCCTGACAGCAGTGCTCCTTTGTGAGCCTGGCTTCCATGGGCTCAGGAAGCTTGTGGCCATGTTGAGCTTGTGGAAGGAAGGGAGTTGTAACCTTAGCCACAACCAAGATGTCTAAACAAGCCTTGTCGACCTTAAGAATCCAGCATACCTTGAGCATGGGCTTAGTACTATTCATGACCCAATCATGACGTCCATGATTTAAAGAACCGTCAAGATCTGTCCAGGAACATCCGCTTATGAATCCATAAGTCCCTCTGGAGTCCACTACCCAATCATCCCCAATCCTGACCTGCTGCTGCTGCCACCACTGCTGCTTCCCATGCTTGAATTCCAAGAATTTAAGGGAAACTGAAGAGGAGATGGGCGCCAGAAACACGTTGTCACAGATAAGAACTGTGTTAACACCATTCAAAACAAGATTTCTGTTGCTTTCTTTTCATTCCAAATAGTAGTAAGAGCTCTTCAGCATTGAAATCAACCAGTTCAATCTTTTAAATGTATTTTTTATTTTTAATTAATGCATAATTATTGTCTCTATTTATGGGCTACAGTGTGGCATTTCAGTACATGTACACAATGTGTAATCAGAGTAATTGGCATACCAATCACTTCAAACATTTATGCTCCTTTGTGTTAAAACATTAAAAATCCTCTTGGCTATTTTAAAATACTCAAATATTGCCAACCATAGCTCTCCTGCTCTGCTGTAGAACATTAAAACTATACAGTATACCCCTGCACCCATTAACCATTCTCTCCCCAGTCCTTCCTTCCCACACCATCCCTAGGCTCTGATAATGACCACTCCATTCTCTATTTCTGTGAGATCAACTTTTTAGGCTCCACATATCAGTGAAAACTTGTAAGCATGTCATTTCTCCTTCTGTGCCTGACTCATTTCACTTAACATATCATCCTCCAGTTGCATTCATGCTGTTGCACATGACAAGATCTCATTCCTTTTTATGGCTAAATGGTATTCCACTGTGTACATGTACTACATTTTCTTTATCCATTCGTCTGTCAATGGACATCCAGGTGGATCCCAATCTTGCTACTGTGAATAGTACTACAGTAAACATGCAAGTGCAGATGTGTTTTTGACCCAGTGATTTCAGTTCTCTTGGATATATACCCAGTTGTGAGATTACAAGATCATATGATAATTCTATTTCCACTTTTTTGAGAAATGTCCATACTTTTTTTCCATAATGGCTATACTGATTTACACCCATCAATTCCCACCCATAGTGTGTGAGAGTTCTCCTTTCTCTACATCCTACCCAGCATTTGTCACTTTTTTGTCTTTTTTATAGTAGGCATTCTAACTGGAGTTGGGTGGTATCTCATCATGGCTTTGATTTGTGTTTTCCTGATGTTCAGAGAAGGTGAGCATGTTTCATGTGCTTGCTGTCTGTGTCTTCTTTCGAGAAATGTCCATTCTGGTCATTGGCTCCTTTCTTAATGATTAGTTGATTTGTTTTCATGCTGTTGAGTTGTTTGAGTCCCTTATGTAGTCTTCAGCCAGTACAATTTTAGGGGAGCTCAGTTGCTCTGAACTTGGGAGAACCATCCCGTGTTCATCCATATGCACTCTACCATTGCTATGCCTTGTCTAGGTTCTGCATAGGAGGACGATACAGTTCCTGTTCAGTTGATGTGCAGGTTTTCAAAAAACTCACCCAAGTGCTGACTCAGCTGCAAGGTTTCCCTGCCACTCACCTTTTCTGGGCTTTCTTCAGGGTAATAGGTGTTCTAGCCATCGGCACAGACTCTTACGCCTGATCAAATCTGGCAAGGTGAGAGACGGGGTATCAGTTTAGAAACTGGCCCCTTCATTCTTGTCTTCCTTCTTCCCTTACTTTTGCCCCCACTCCCCACTTTAAGCAAGCTGACTGAGAACTCTGTGTCCTCCACTTCAAAGGGCCGGTTGTCTTATTTTGATGTGGGCAGATTGAGAAGTAGGCTTTGAAAAGTAGGTCTTTTTTTGTTTAATCTTTTCTCCTGGGATAGCTTTCAGATCAATATCCCCACGTGTCAGTGAGGGGGTTCTGACGAGCCCGGACTCTCAGCAGGATCATTCTCGAACAGAAATATAAAAGTGAAATATTAAAAACCCTGGAACGTGAACTCCATCTGCAGAGTAGCCAGTGTCTTGCCTGCTTGTACCATGGGGGGAAAAAAAAAAGATCTTGAAAAAAAGAGGAGGAGGAAAAAAGTGCTTTGAGTACAAGGTTTACAGGCTTAGTAGAGCATAGTAACATCCCCTCAAAGAAGTGGGTGTTGTTCTGTGACCCCCCAAAATACTCCTCCTTTGACTCGGCCGCCAGAACACTCCCCCTCCCCCTGCAACACACCCCTTTTTCACATGCTAACCGAGGTGCCCTGATTGGTTGAACAATACACTGGTCACACTTGCTAAATGACTGCCATCTTTCACATAATTAGCCAAGACCCATTAATCAAACTGGCGGGAAACTGGAGCTATACTGGCCTCCTGCCATGGAGGAGGGGAGAAATTTTGGTGATCCTTCATAAGTGTCCACAGGAAGCAACAATAAAGACCGGCACGCTGGGCATTCCACCGTCGGTAAGTTTGAAAAGGGTAAAGCCCCACTTGATGCCCTCCCGAACGTGCTAGGTTTGTGGCTCAGAAGCTTAGAACAAACCAGATGTTCAATTAAAAGCTGGCAACACAGACTGTAGTGTGAATTTAAACTGTGGAGCCCTCTAGACGTTTTCACAACGTTTCCTCAGGGTCACTCCGCTCTCAGTGCCAAGCAGTTTGGGATTAACTAGACAGAGGATGTGCAAAACCAGATTGTGTGGGTTTCACTACTGGAACAAATAGGAATCCAGCCTATATAAGAAGCAGGGAGGTATTTAGGACCAGTAAAAACAAACTGGCAATGTGTTGTTCTAAGTATTTGAAGAACATTAAAAATAGTTCATTTTCAGAGGAAAGATATTAAACATCTGTGCTTTTAACCATATGTTCTCTGATTTCTCTTTTCCAAATATCCTGTAAGTAAATTTTCCGATGGCAGTTGAGAGCTGATAAGATTTTACCTTGAGACCAATTAGCTATGGAACTGCATAGGGCTTTCGGAGAATCAGCTAAATATTTAGACATGTCTTGGCGAACATAAACAGAGTCCATACTCCTCTGGAGGTTGTCCAGTCCCCATCTCATTAGATGCAAAGATCCTGTGATAAAGAGAAACTTTTTTTCTGCCCACATGATTGCAGCCCAGTTGTGGTTTTTAATGTGTCATTGATTGTTTCATCCAACTCCTTTTGCTCCCCTGAAAGGGTCTGTCGTGGCTCTGTTTGCTTCCTTAAACACGGTTTTTGAAAGCACTCATGCTGTGTGAGCTCAAATCCTAGCATTAATGTACCGCTGAGTTCATTTCACCACACTCAAAAGCATTGAGTTTAAATCCCTCTCAATTCCATTTGAGGCACCAGAAGACTTTATCCTTCTCCACTAATGGTTCCAAGTTTACATCTAGATACTGGGGGTCAAGGACAGGAGAGGATTTAGAAATAACAGCTCATGATATTAGTCAATGCATTTGCCAAATTGGCAATTAGTTCCCGATGTGCGTGCAAAGCATTTTACTCCTGTCTCTTTGATGCTTGTTCCCATAGAGAAGGAAATAAGAGTCCACGGAGACCTTCAGACTTTTAAAGAAATATCTGCTGAAAATCATGCCTGATTTGTGGCGTGAGCTCAGCTACAGGGAAGCATCCGGGATTATCCTGATTCTTGGGGTCCCAAGAAAGAATATCTCACATGGGAAGTTTTTCCAGTGAAGCAACTTAGAGAAAATCAAAAGCCAGGAAAGCAGTACAAAAAGCTCTGCAGGGACCAGCTTCAGATGTGCTGTAAGCAACAGGACTATGGATCCTGCCCGCGCCCCTTTGTTTCTCTGAAAGCTTGCTTTTTCAACTTTTGTCCACCAGATGGAACCAAGAAATAACAGGGATGGAATCCTGACATCACCCGGCAGTAGGGCCTCCCTCCTTCTTGCAGTGATTTATTTTGACTTGAAATCCAGGGTGTAACTTTCACTGCATTTGACACCACTATGGGAGAGATGAAGATTAAAATCTAAAATAATCTTTGACCCCTTTGGAACAATAAAGAACCATTATGCTTTGGGTTCAGAGGGTTCTAGGCAATTCTCTGTATGTTTGCTGTAAACACCATCTAAGACTGAATCTGCACTCTGACATCAGCGTGGTCACATGGATTATTAGCCAAGGGAGCCATTCAGTGGCTTGAATGAGGAGGCAAGATACCAATGAGAGATAACGGAGGACATCAACTCTTACATGGAATGGCAAATTTTACTGACTGGGAGAATTTGAGGAAGTTACTTATTTCCAGTTCTCTAATGCAAAATGGGAGAAATTCTATCATTTAGAAAGTATTCTCAAAGCCAGGCACAATGGTGTACATGTGTTAACCCCAGCACTCGGTAGGCTGAGGCAGAATTGCAGTGAGTTTGAGGCCTACGTGATGAGTTCAAGGCCAGCCTGGAACACATAGTGAGACTTTGCCTCAAACAAAACAAAAAAGTATTCTCTATGTGCCAGGCAGTATACATAATTATACACGTATGTAACAATACACATGGAATGTAGTGATATATATGTGACTAGTACACACAATTGCTAGTCCCTACTCCTGCTGGCTAAGGTCAATGCTGGAAGGGGTGGTTCTACTTCTTTGAGAAGACAGAGTTTTTTCTTCTAGGCTCACAAAGAGACATTTTCTGATCGGTAATGGGTCAAATCTGCATCCAAACCTTGTTCTCTTTCCACTGATAATGTCTTGTCCCTCTCTCATCTTGTAGGTGGTGCTTGAGATAGCAGCTCAGTTATTGAACCGCCGGCTATGGTACCTAACTTTTAGCAGGTACCGAGTAAGTTGGCTACCATTCAGTTGATTATGGTGTGGGAGTTCATCCACTCAGTGATGTACCTCAGTGCAGACCCCGTGACAGTTATGTAAGAAGTGATATTGCCTGTTTCTTTGTTAGTTCTTTGGAAATCTTTGCCTCCTTCTAGATGTCAGGCGTATTTCCTAGCACTAGAGCTGGCTTTTAGTTTTTGCTTACTTTGCCTTAATTCCTATGTTGTAAGAATTAACTCGGTTTTCTTTTTTTTTTGGTACCGAGAATCAAACTCAGGACCTTGCACTTGCTAGGCAGACACTTATGCCGCTGAGCTAAATCCCCAGCCCTAACTCTCAGTTTTCAAACACCTACTGAATGAGGTCTGGCGTGAGGGCCTATGACGGAGAGTCCCATGTGGCTCAGAGGGTCCTGTCTGGTCCCTGTTCTGCTCGCTGCACCTGACCTTCCTCAAGATGTCTGTTCACTCTGCCCACAGGGTCTTTCCACAGAAGAACCCTTGTTATCTGCCCGCCACATAATGAATATCTAGTAAGGGCCACCGGATCATTGGTAGCGTTAGTGTTTCCATTGTTTCTCCCACATATGGCATAGTGGAAAGTGTACTAAAGTCTTCTGCAGAGCAAGCCTGACCTCTTCAGTGCTCCTAGTACTTTACACAGCCCCCTATGTGGCTTGTAGTAGGTGGTCAGTAGGTAACTGGGAAGTGAAATCAAAGACAAGAAGTTAGAAAACTTGGGTACAAGTTCCAACTGTATCCTGTAGGATACAATAATTCTTGTTCTCTCTGCTTTGCCAAGAAAGAACATACAAGTTATAATTACTGCCCAGTAAGGAATAACTACTATCTTGAGCACTAACTATGAGAGGCACTTTGATTGCATGCATTATTTTACCTTGATTCACAATTGCCCTATCCGCAAGAGACACTGTAATCGTCTATACTTTATAAATAAGAGATGAGGCTTTAAGAAGTATATCTTGCCCAGGCTCACCCAGTCGGCAAGGGAGTGACCCAGAGTATCCAGACCCAGTAGACCCCAAGTGGTGCTCATAGGATTCCACTCTCAAATGGCAATGTAAAGATTTGGCCATGAATACAAGGCCCTGCTCTAGGGACCAGGTAAGACAGTCTTCCAAGTCTACTTCCAGATGATCATATCTTCCCAACTTTATCTGTGAACCTGTGAGCTTGGCTGCCTGCTCTGGAAGGTGATATGAGTGCAGTGCTAGCCCGGGACTCCAGCAGCCCTCCCTTGCTACAGTTAATGAAGCCATCGGCATTCACTGAACCTGTGCACGGAGGCTGGGCTCATTACGAGTTCGCTTCTGGAGCGTTGCTGAAAGCTCCTGGGGAGTTCCTATTAACATCTTTATTAACTCGTCCCCTACATCAGTCAGGGAAATTAATTTAGATACATGGGCCACTTTGATCTTTATTAATAGTTTCTTCTAGTTTCTACATTTATTTTTAGTTTTCTCATCTTTATGTGCTGGCAATTATTAGTTTTTATGGAAGGGGAGTAGATGATCTTAAAGTACTTAAGATTACAAAAAACTGCAAGTGAAAGCAGGTAACAACATTTCTTTCTAATGTAAAACCTTGCCCATATATACATTAAGATAAATAATTAAATATGACTAAATGTTAAAAATAAAAGTAAAGTAAAACCTTGCTGGGTTCCTCCTCAGTTCCAAGAGAAAAGAGCCTTATGATGCCAAATGTCACTGAACTGGCTCAAACCAGAGGCTCCTTCACCTCCTTAGGGCAGTGCCCTGTACCTCCAAACCCTCTGAGAGACATATACCTTGCAATGCAAGGGGGCTCTTACAAGGAATGTTTAATAATTTCACTACTTTTTTTTTATCCAAGCATCAACTTCAGTCATTCATTCAGCAAATTTTAACAAAATACTAGGTGCTAGACTGGAAGAATAAAAAAGAAACAGCATAGAATCCTGCTTTCAAGTATTATAACCTAGAGTGAACTAATCAGACATGTGGAAAGAATGTTAGAGCAGCATCCCCTGGTACCTTTAGGAACCTGGGGAAAGGCCCCTTAGTCTGGGGAATTGGGGGATCATTTTGAGAAAAGAGACATGAACTGGGCCTCCACAGTGACACAAAAAGGTGACTGGAGAAAGATGGACTTCTCCAGGTAAGCAAAAGAAGAAGAACCAAGAATGGCTTGGATCTGAGAAGAAGATCCAAGCAAAGGAACCAGACGCAGAAGGACAGGAAAACAGATGTATTTGGTATGGTACCAAGCAGGTCAGCTGCTTGGGGCACTAGAATGCTGACCCTGTGGAAGCCCATCCCCAGGCATTAAACTGCATGGGTAGGCAAGGACCGTATTACCAAGGCCTGGTAATCATCCTAAGGATTTAGACTCTGACCTAGCCACAAAGAGAAGACATCTGATGATTTGCAGCAGGGAAATGAGAGGCCAAGGTCTAGCTTTTAGAAAAAATTTCTTGGAAGACTACAGTAGAATTGAATTGGTGATAAGCCAGACCAGAGATATCGTGGCAATATTCTAGATTCTACAGGACAAATACAATGTCTTTCCACCACAGCGGTGATGATCAGTAAGGAGAAGAGGAAACAAACCTAAACAGCATTCAGGAAGTAGAGTGAATGGGAGGTTATAAATGATCCGATTTGTGAAAGAAAAAAAACCTGTCCCCATGAGTGAGAGAAAGATAGCACCTTCACTGGAACAGGAAATAAATCGGGGGAAGGAACTGATTTACAGAAAGGAATGAATATAAGATTTTAACATTTTGGCCTAGGGCCATAGCTCAGTGGTAGAATGCTTGCCTGGCATGCACAAGGCCCTAAGTTTGATCCCCAGTACCACCAAGGAAAAAATAAAAATAAAGATTTTGACATTTTGAGCCATTCTGAGATATATAAAAAGCAATGAGTAGTGCAGCAAAAGGAGAAGAATGATACAGGCAAAGGAATCAGACACAGATCCCTTTCTGTGGATCCTATTCCTATAGGATTGCCTGCATCCTATAATTGATGGCCCCTATTTCTATATAGGACTCTGTGTTTACAAGAGTCCTATATAGAAATATAGAACTGGGGTTCATTTGTATAAAGTGTACTTAAAGCCCCAAGTGCAGATTCAGTTCCCCCCACAGAGAGGGTGAGGAGATGATGGAACCCTGTGTGTAGAGCCGGTAAATGTCCTAGGGTAGAGGAAAAGGTGCATTTGAAAGGGAAGAAGAAACAGCTAGAGGAGCTGAACACAACCAGGCGATAAGAACAGCATCGTGGAGATCCTGTGGTCATAAGCTGGCTGGGGGGAACACACACCACGTACTGTGTATATTCCCAGTGCTGAACAGTGACCGCAGGTGGTGGCCCTGAGACGCTTGTGGAGACTGCAGGGGATTGACAAGGGTCAAATGATGCATCATGGGCTAGGGTGTAGCTCAGTGGTAGATCACTTGCCTAGCATGTGCAAGGCTCTGGGTTCAGTTTCTAGCACCACAAAACAGAAAAAAAGACGTAATATTCAATATGATAAACACTGGAGAACATGCTCAAGCTCAAAACCCATAGGGTGTAGCGATAGGTGCTAACCATTGCACTGCCCTGAGAGAAGAGAGTCCTGACTACCTCCTCTCTTCATCTTTTCTGTCCACCAGGAGCAGGGCCCGACCCCTTCTTCCTCTACAAAGGCCTTAGGAATGGGCTTCAAAGGATGGGGTGTGGTTACCTCAGAATCACAGAAGGTTTTAACGCAGGATTACAAAAGCGCAAGCTACACACATGAGTTGGCAGGCCAGCCTCAATGGCAGGGTGACTGTCTGTGGGAACACTGGTTTCCAGGGCCCTGAAGGTGCTCAAGGAGGGTTCCAAAGCCAGTAAAGACTCCTGGAGCCAAAGAGTCAGGAAGCTTCCAAGCCAGCCCATAAGGAAGAGGAAGGCAGCCGCTGTGAGGAGGGTGTGAGTGTGTGTCTGGAGTGAGGGAAGGTGAACAGCAGGTCGGAGGAAAAGAGCTACAGATTTTTGCAGTGCACTTTTAAAGTTGCTGCTTGAGATAGCGAAATAAGGCGGACAACAATATCAACTATTTAAATATGTGGTATCTCAAGAATGCATTGTTTCCAGGAAATTCCAGAAGTGTAGTTGAGTAGACCAAACTATAAGATAACCTTAGAGTGATTGTGGCAGGGCTATGGTAACAACAAAAAACGTTGTACCCTGAGCCAAGACTCAAAATGTTCTATCAGTGTGTTATCAATCAATCAACGTATCTCTAATGACTAAGGTTTCCATGCTTGAGTCAGTCGTGAAATGAGCAGCATTAAACATTCATGAAAAATGGACCATTTTTACTTTGGCAGCATTAGCTCTGCCCTCATTTTAATTTGACTCCATTTAGTTCGGAAATTTAAATAGTCTGCTTTTTCAGTTTCCTTTTGCAACTTACTTTGCTTTTCCTGCCTGGAATTCCAATTGAACTTAAATGAAAACTCTTTCAAAGAGAACTGCAGAGGGAGGAGACGGAAGAAAATCTG
The DNA here is from genome assembly GCF_000276665.1 of Chinchilla lanigera. Lineage (NCBI taxonomy): Eukaryota > Metazoa > Chordata > Mammalia > Rodentia > Chinchillidae > Chinchilla > Chinchilla lanigera. Next base: position 12,901,418 of record NW_004955457.1, on the reverse strand, counting down.
GTCTAATGATTTACTAACATCTTTGGAAGGAGAAGGGAAACAAGCTACCCCCAGACCTATTATTTGTAGAGTCTATTGAAGCCAGAGAAACAGACTGTTCATGAAATGGTGCTGCGTAAAATGCCTATCTGCTTGGGGATCATTCTCGCATTGATCATTTGTAGCTTAACTACTGGGAAAAATCAATGGAGGAGAGGCAAGGTCATTGAGAATCAGGTTATCTACATAAGAGTGGGAGGGTAGGCCATAAATAGGCATTGGGCTTTTGGCTTCCTAGCAGCTCTGGACTGACCCGGCTACAAAAATGGCTCCATCTCAGCTGCATGTAGCTACAAAATAGATTTGGGAAGAGTCAGCACCGTCAGCCTACACAGCCTCAAGTTGAAGATGCTGTCACGCCTGGATCCTGGGGCAACTCTGGTAGATCATCCTTTTCTGGTAGAATTTATGAAAGCTAATTGCTCTCTCATCACACTTCCTCTTCCACATTTCTTGGAATCACCTATTCAGTAGTAGTCAGACACTGGCCCCTGCAATTTTTATCTACATCGATTAATGCAATTTTCACAACTTGAGTTGTCACAGATGAGGAAATGAGGTTCCGGGAAGCATGTCGAGTTGCTGCCCTCACTAGGAACATCTGGAGACCATTAAAAACATAATAACACAACAACTAACCAGTGCCTGAACCCTCCCAGACTAGTTAAATCAGACTCTCTAGGGGGTGGAGCCAGGGCCGCCTCACGTTTAAAAGCTCCACAAGTGAGGCTAATCTGTTCCCTGCTTGCACACCACCACGCTGGAATCAGGTTATGCTGCAAGACAAGGGCTGAGAATAAGAGGAAGAGGAAGACTGAGACCAACCTAACATTTGTTTGAGCCCCTGCCACACACCGATTGCTTGATCTTACCCATTCCTCTCAGCAGTTGGAAAGATTACCCATTTCATAGATTAGAAAACGTTCTCAGTTACTGAAGGAGAGAGGTTAAGCAGTTCTCTCCCACAGTCCCAAAGATCCCAAGCTACAGAAAAAGTGATTTCAGGCTGGGTTCATTTTCACGTTACTACACCACACACCTAAGAAACACACCTCTGGCTCACACCGAGGACCCAAAAGAAATCCAGTCAGGCTTATCAGAATAGGAGTTTGTAGCCGGGCATGGTGGCACACACCTGTAATCCCAGCACTCGGGAGGCTGAGGCAGGAGAATCACTGTGAGTTGGAGGCCAGCCTGGGCTACAAAGTGAGCTCAAGGCCAGCCTGAGCTGCATAGCGAGACCCTGTCTCAAAAAAACAAAAAACAAAACAAAACAAAAAAAAAAACACAAAAACAAACAAACAAAAAGAAGAATAGCTTGGAGAGAGTTAGAATTTCAGCAGGCGGAAACAGCTTTCCGAAGAGCACAACAAGCTGGGTGTGATGGTGTACCCTGTAATCCCAATGCTCTGGAGGCTGAGGCAGGAAGATCACTGTGAGTTCAAGACCAGCCTGGGCTACATAGTGAGTTCAAGACCAGACCCTGCCTCAAAAAAACAAAGCAAAACAAAGAGCATAACAAAGCAGAAACACCTGAGAGAAGCAGTGATGGCTTACTGATGGTTACTCCATCCTGTGTGGTAGGAACTGTAATTATCCCCTGTGGGAATATGGGAAAACTGAGACCCCGGGAGGTTAAGCAACATCTTGGAGTCTCACGGCTGAGAAGTGGCTGAGTCCAGGGTCCAAAAGCCTCACCATACACTGCTTTGCCCATCATTTTCAGAGAAGAAAGAAGGAAAAACAAACAGGATGTATTTTGCTTAATGCTCCAAAGGAGGCACCTTCCCGTCACTGTCTATTGAGTTACCTCAACACCCTGGTAAGGTGAATGCGAGCTTGAGGTGAAGAAGCCCAGGGCCACAGTGGTAAAGTGTTTTGCTTACAATCTCAGCAAAGCCGAAGCAGCAGTCAGTACTCAGACTAACTCAGCTGACACCCAACCTCTAGGAACAACACTTCACCTGGACACAGTATGAAAATACCACGGCCCCAAAAACACAGCTCATAGAGCTCTAAGAGGAGAAAAAACAGAAAATGGAAGAGGGTTGAAACGGATTTCACCATATTGATTGGAAACTGAGCTATGACTAAACAAGAAAATATTTTAAATTTGTTTGGCCAGGGGAGAACTGTAAATAGACTGCAGAAAGTAGTTTGGAAGTAAACATATTAAGAAATGTCAAATATTCTTATCTTTATAGGTTAGTCTGAAATTAGATGCAATCATACTGAGCAGAGGGTAAATAACCTACGTGTACAAGAGTCCTTAGTCCCCACCTGGGACTATAAACCACCAGCAAAGTGGCTCACACTTAATTTTATGTGACCTTGGAAACTCAGCTTAGGCTACTTTCTTTGATTACTTCTTTCACTCTACAGCTCTTGGCACTACAAATTCAGCTTTAAGTGGAATTTACTTATTATAGAACAATAGTATCATCCTTCTATACCCATAGAGATCAGCTGCAGGATCCCCTCAGATACCAAAACCTGCAAATGCTCAGCTCACTCTGTAAAGTGGGGTACTATTTACATGTAACCTCTGCACAGCCTTCCATATACAGTTCTTTTAATTGCCTTCAGATACTTGTAATCACTACTACAATGTAAGTACTATGTGCTATGTGCTTGGTTGTTATGCTTCAATGTTCAGATAATAATAAGAAGAAAAGATTTGGACATATTCAGTATAACTGCCCTAGTGAGTTTTTTAAAAACCTCTTTTCAAGTCATGGTTAGTCAAATCCTTGGATGGAGAACCTGTGGATGAGCAACAGAGAAGTGCAGAAAGCCAACTGTACATGCTTTTATTAAATTTAATTTTCAGAAAGTAGGCAGAGAAGCATAAAAGGTAAGCCCTTTTGACCACGATCACCATCTCGTGAGTAGTCTTCTAGGTCTTTCTATGCACATAGTGACATGAATATGTTAATGTCATCATGCAATGATTTTTTTGCCCAAGTACAATTAAATTCTTAGCTGTGATAAACAGTCTTGGTTTGTTCCACTCGTATAGGACTTGGAAGAATAGACTTTTAAAATACAAACAACTGCATTTCAGGCCTAAGAAAAGTATAAGGCAGATAGATTGTTTTAAATGAGAGTTGAAGTACTCTTTTCTCAATTTGGATGACAAATAAAGTGGGAATTTGATAAATAGCATCAGCTAGCTTCCTCTGTGGCCCTTACAGACAGTAGATATTCACTTACTGTTTCTGGAAAAAAAAATTTACCTTTTGTTGTGATTTTAACTGGGTTAGTGTCAATGCCAAAAGTACTAAGAACACACATAGCTAGATACAAATGTTATAGTATGCTCCAAATTAAATTATAATTTCTACTATAGCCCATTTTGGATTGTTGAAGCCAAGATTCACTTCCACCTTTACCCAGTGGCATCTAAAACTAACCCCCCCTTCCTTTGTACCACTTTTGAGTCTCTGAGACTTTGCCCCATCATTTGTCACATGACTTTTCATCTGCCTGTGCTTTGTTCTCCCAAATGAATTGTAAGCTCTGCAAGAGCGGGAGAATTTCTTTTGATTTCTTTGTCTTCTCCCAGCACTTGGCACATGCTCTGCACACACTACATGTTAAATAAATATTTGTTGACTTGAGTGACTTTTTTTTTTTTTTTTTTGGTTTTTTTTTTTTTTGGTTTTTCTCCGGTACTAGGAACCGAACTCACGACCTTGCGCTTGCCAGGCAGGCGCTTTGCCGCTGAGCTAAATCCCCAGCCCCCTTGAGTGACTATTTGGACTAGATGAGTTGACCATGGCTGCCATAACAAAGTACTGCAAACTCAGCGGTTTAAACAGCAAAAACATTTCATCTCACAGTTCCAGGTTAGGAAGTTGGAAACAGAGGTATCTGATGGCCTTCTGATGAGATGAGGGCCTATCTGTCCAAGGACCCTCTTCCTGGCATGTAGATGTCCATCTTCTCCTTGCATCTCTACCTGTCATATTCCCAGGTACCTCTCTGCTTTTGTATCCTAATTTTCCCTTTCTGTTTTTTGAGACAGGGTTTCACTATACAGTTTAGGCTAGCCTTGAACTCACTTTGTAGCCCAGGCTGGCCTTAAACTCACAGTGATCCTCCTGCCTCTGCCTCCTGAGTGCTGGGATTACAGGTGTGTGCCACACATCCGGCAAAATTTTCCCTTTCTATACAGATGCCAGTCAGATTGTATCTGGGCTGACCCCAGGGACCACATCTTAAGCAATCATATCAGTCATGACTTTATTTCCATGTAACATGATCTTCTAAGGTGTTTAGAGTTAGGGCTTCAACATAAGAATTTGAGGGGCAGTTCATTCAACCCATAATAGTGACCTCCCTCCCACTGAATCATAAAAATTCGGAGTGAGACAAGGCCTTAAAAATCATTAGTTAACTCACCCAATAATTGAATCCTCTCACCTCCAAGGCAAGGAGAGCATTTAGAATTGTAGTATTATTTCTGGCCACAGATTAAAGAGTTGTTTTTGTTTTTTTAATGTTTGTCTATGTGCTTTCCAGAATGGTTCCTGACGCCTCAGCCTCAGAGACTTCAGGTCGTATGGAACAGGTGAGCACCGCACCGGGAGCTCTCTGCAGGCAGGGAGGAGAGACTTTCTGCGGCCCTCCTTCTGCTGTAGGACAGCCCCTAGCACCCTGCTCTGGGAACCGCCTCTGGGAGAGCGAGCCCCTCCCCCACTGTGTTAGTTTTTTTTCTCTATGAACCATTTTACTTTCAGTGAGTTTGGCCATTAAAACTGCTTTGTGTCCCTGAGCCATGCCCCAGGCCCTGAGAACGCAGGAGTGCTGGCCCGCAGGAAAACGGTAGTGGGCTTATTATTCTCTGACACGGGGAAACCAAATAGCATCATTGAGTGGCCGTTAGAGGGGACTTGATTCATGGAGGTCATGCTTTCCCAGGCCCTCTCCATGCAGCCCAGCTCAGACCAGGGCAGACTTTTATTACCAGCCTTCAACAAATCCCCAGTTTCTTTTGCAAAGTAAAACAGATAATAGAGACATTCCGGGAATAGTTAGCTAACTAAGCTGCGCCAGGCAACCTCGGGGCTAAGAAGAACCCAGTGTTTTCGGACAATGACCAATTACAATAACCAGGATTATTTGATCTACGAGTAATTAGCCCAAGCTCTGTTCTTTTTGCTTCAGTGAGGAGGTAAAAAGGGCAGTGAGGTAAACATCAGAGACAGGGCAAACGAGCTCAGATGTCAAAGAAAAGCACACTCTCCCAGGTGAGGAGAAGAAGTCTCACCCGCCAAGATCCTAACTGAAAATGTGGAACAGTTTAACCTAGTGTCCTTTGATTTCTCTATGCCTGCTATTCAGATGCTTTAAAAGGCTACAGTATAGAATAAGATACGCTGGAAACACAGAACCAGGGACTGCCAAGGGCTCTTTCGCTAGAGGGGCCGGGCTCTCTGGGGCGTGCCCGCACTCACTCTTATTTTCAAAAAGCACTGTATAACCCCACTCCCCATCCTCTTGGAAACTTCAGTCATCATTTTACTCAGGCTGTGCAGGCCTTCTCCTGCCGGCATACTCAGGCTCTCTAACCCCTAATTAGAGATATTTGAATTTTCACTCTGCCCTGTTACTTTCTTTCATTTTACAATTGACTTCCAAAATAAACAGTAACTCTGAATCTGCAAAGTTACTAATCCTCCTCACTGCGGCCATTGCCGTTGCCACAATAATGCCGCCAGTCTCCCGTAAGCTCCCCACCAGGCCTTCCCAGAGGTTGAGCAGGGCTTGCATCCTCTCCGGCTTTGCTGACCACACAACACTTAGCACCTCTGGAAACATCTATTTACGCCTTTGCCCAGACACAGCCTCCTCTCTGCTCAGACCTCCACAGAGGGGTGATGTCTGGAGCTACACTGTATATATTGTGGCCACCAGCCACAAGTGGCTACTTAAGATTAAGTTATTGTAATCCCACCAGTTCCACAGCCACACTGGACAGAGCAGAAATAGAATATTTCCTTCATCAGAGAGAGCTCTGTAGGACAGTGCTGGTCTAGAGTGTCACATAAGGAATTCTTGGCTCTGTGAAGGGCTCTGCAAACAGGACTAATGTTAGGTGGGATGTATATTATGTGCCCAGCAAGGTACAGCATATATTATTACCTTCAGCCCTTACAAGTGTCATTCCTGCTAGGTGTGGTGGTGCATGCCTGTAATCCCAGCACTGGGGATGCTGAGGCAGGAGGATCGCTGTGAGCCCAAGGCCAGCCTGAGCTACAAAGTGAGTTCAAGGCCAGCCTGAACTGCATAGTGAAATCCTGTCTCAAAAAGGAAAAAAAAAAGTCATTCCTGAGTCAAAAAGGAGGAAACTGAGGCTCAGAGAAACTCAGTAATCTGGCCAGAGTCATCCAGCTGAGGAACTGGTAGAGTCAGGATTCATCCGATACACAGCTGTCAGTTGAATATAGTTGCAAGTGTGTAAGTCAAGAACTGCTGAGCTATCACCAGCTTTTCCACACCACTCCCTCAGAGGTACTGTGGAATTGTGTGTGCACCTGTGTGCCCAGACCAGGGCCTTGCTCGGGTTCTATGCTGACTTCTTAAACTGAGCCTGGTAAGTGCACTCTCATTTTTTAGGCTGAATGGCAGATTGTAGGACAACTTCTCTGATGTCATTTCTTTCAACTGCTGGGTGTTTCTTTGTTTTTTTGAGGGGAGTATTTTGGGGGCTTTTGTTTGTTTGTTTGTTTTAGGACAGGATCTCACTATGTAGTTCAGGTTGGCTTTGGACTCACTGTGTGGCCCAGGCTGGCTGGCCTCAAACTCTCAGCGATCCTCCTGCCTCAGTGTCCCAAGTACTGGAATTACAAGCATGTGCCACCGTGCCCGGCTTGCTGGATGTTTCTTACTGTGGCCATCTACTTTACCCCATGTTAAACCCCTCGCCTTTCTATCGATGCAAGGCAAAGGGCCAGTCGAGCTCATAGCACCAGCCTCATCCTATGCTGCGAAGGCTGTGAAGGAGTGGGAGATTTTTATACTGAGTCAGGATGGACCAAGAAATTAAAACCACTTTCTCCTTCCTCTGAGAACAATCAGATTTTACATGTATTAAGTTCTCCCAAACCTGGGCAGGTTACCTGGGTGGGTTACCTGTGTAGTCCTCCACCAGGACACCGAGAACGAGCAGGCATCCACTGCAGGCTCCTTTCTGCCCTAACTGACCTGAAAATTTGCAAGCACTAGGGATTTCCAAATTTCTTCTCCTCTCTCTGTGAAACAATGACTCCTGGCTTGAAGAGTAGCAATCTGTTTGCAGAAATGATTTTATGTCATGGGAATCAGATACCAGAAAGTTTCTTATTCAAATCTTATGCAAAAATTAGACAGATTACAACACTGAGCCACAGCCTGGAGTCTTCCTGCCCCCTTGGATTTTTAGTAAACACCTCTGTTTAGGGTTTGATTGTTTCCTGGTCATGCAACTTAATTTCTGATTGTTGGTCTGTCGTTAATTGTCCTGCAAGATCTGTGTATTTTTTCTCTGTGGCTTTCTACTTGTAAAGCTGTCTGTGAGTTGTAGAGGTGGGTGCGCAGGACTGACCCTCACTAGATTACCGAAGACTTCCAAGCATTGTGAGTAACATGAAGACCCTTAAGTCCTACTGAATCTCCCTACGCAACCAATCTCCCCAACTTCTTATCAGGCACCTCTCTCTCTTGCTCCCTGTCCCAAGCGAGCCAAGAAGCTGCAATTCCCTACCTTAAACTCGTACATCTCCCTTCCACCTCAAGCTCAACAGGAGCACCAGAAACCTCTGTGGGCAGGGCCTGCCCCTCTCCTCCCCCAGCTCCCTCGCTCTCAGCTCAAAGGTTGCTTCCTCAAGAAACCTTCCCAGACCTCCCCCCATTCTAGGACACATGTGAGGGCTTCCTTAGCTTGGGCTGCTGTAACAAGGTGCCTTAGACTAGATGATTTATAATCAACAGGAGTTTATTGCTCACAGCTCTGTAGGCTAGGGTGGCTAAGACTGAGGTGCCTGCTGATGCAGATCTGTTGTCTGGGTTCGGGGGCTCTGTGCTTCCCAGATGGTACCTTCTGTGTGTCCCTTCACAAGGCGGGCCAGGCAGCCTCTTTTATGAAGACACTAATCCCATTCACAAAGGTGTCACCTTTACAAACTAATCGGCTCCAAAGGCCCCACCTTTAATAATATGCATTTTGGAAATATGTAATTATTCAGAGCAGAGCAAGGGCCTTTTCTTTACAGTTGTACCTATGCATTTATATAATTGGGTAAATGTTTGATCCCTGTACTAGACTAAGCTGCCAGAAGACAGATTACCCTGTACCTGCCAGAGCCAGCCACCTACTAGCACCTAACAGTTGCTCAGTAAATGAGTGTGCTTATCTCCATATGCGTAATTCGACATAAGGTCTACTTGAGGACTCATCCACACTGGAATTTGGGTGCTTAATTATCTCTCTTGCTCTACTCCATCTCAAAGGGAGCCAAGAGCGCTGCTTAACCATGAACCCTGGGGCTGAGCTTTAGAAACACTAAAAATAAGACTATTCCCTATGAAGTTTCACCCTCCAGAACTGCCTCTCCCTCTCCGCTCCTCAGAGCCTTCGATACCTGCTGCTTTTGGAGTCCAGAGCCTGGACCATGTTGTCAATCAGGCTTTTCTGCTTCGGTGGAGCTGCTGTGTCCCTCCATGAAGAATTCTTAGTTATATACTTCTGTTTCCTTAATTACAATTCCATGTCCCTTACACACATGTGGTATCCAGGGACATGGTGGAGGGAAGGGGAGCTGAATGGTGCAATGTTGAGACTTTCTCCTTCATCTTAGTAAGGGGACAGGTAAGAGTTTCAGTATAGGGATTATTTTTCTATATGCCATCAGGTTTTATAATCCCGGGAAAGTTCTATCTGAAACACCATCCTAAATGTAGCTGTTTTCTGATCGTTACTTTTCCTGCCTTTATTTTTCAGAATAGAGGCCTCTGGAGAAACTGTGTATCTCTCGTTTTTCCAGGCTGGGTGAGGTTCCTGAAGCAGAAGACTTGGCCTCCCAGATGCTCAAAGGCTTTCCTCGAGCCCGTGTGTCCGCCCAAGATGCGCTCGACCATGAATATTTCCGTGCCCTGCCGCCTCAGCTGTTCCAGCTTCTTGATGGTGAGTGAGGGAGTGTGTGTGCACCTGTGTGAACTTGTGTGTAGATGTGTACATATGTGTTAAGTCTCTGTCTCTTCAGCGGTTTTTCTCAGTGCTGAAGAATCATAGACTTTGTACCCAGAATGAAGTTAGAGAAGAATTTGTCTCTGAGGGTTGCCTGAGTCTGGCATGAGAGTCTCTAAAACTCTAAAGCTCTGGCGGGGAGAGGTGGCTTGGAGCCAGCGTCTCAGCATACATACACTCAGGAACTGGACAAGATGAAATTTGCAGCTGACTTGTTTGCTTTAGCTAGCATCTGCCAGAAGTAGCAAAACCAAAGTTCCTAAGAAGCCCCTTCTCTCTTTCCATGAAGAGTAAGATGATAGGCGGCTTGGATACCTTGGAGAGAAGCGCTGGGCTTTTCTCAGTTGGTAATGTGATGCTACAAAAGGAAGAGAGAGATGGGATCCGGGGGAAGGAAGCTCCCTCGGAGGCCGGCTGCCCGCTGGAAACATAAGTTACCCTGAAATCAGCCTTGCTGCCCGGGCCTGCAGTCACCCTCCAAGTCTGAGCGCTGGGTGTCAGGTGGTTGGAGCCCTCCTCGTGTTTCCCAGAATGTGACCACAAAGGACTCTGGAGGATGGGCCTGCGCAGGCCAGGCCCGAGCCCTTTAGAGGGGACCATCTATAGGTGGCCTTTCTTTGAAAATATCCACCATTCAAATGAAAAGAGTTTTCAGAATCCTAAATTAGAGCAAAGCAAGCTCAAGCAGGAGGCTCCAGAAGCAGCTCAGACTGGGAAGAGGGGAACAGGATGGGGAGAGGGAAGGAGCTGCCTTTACAAAAGCTGGACAAGTCGGACCCAACCGCCAGTGTTTACAAATGCAGCTTCACCATATCTAAGACAACACCCTGCAATAGTCCGAAACTCTTAGTGTGAGACTCGTTGAGGAATTTTATTATTAAAGTGAGCCCTTTAAGATGTCCAAAAATAACCATAATCATACAACTGAGGTTAATGTCTTACTTAACCCTGTAAGAAGAGTCAGCCATTAGAATTTATTAAGTTGCCATTAAGTGTCAAGAACATATGAAGTGCTATAAAAAGTTGAGGGAAACAAGAGGCTTGTCCTTGGCCTCAAGGATCTCACAGAGTGGGAGGAAAAGAGGGTGAGGAAGAGGAAACAGGGCATTCTCATACACATATTAGCACAAATCATATCTAAACAGCTAAAATCTGTGCATAATCAGCTGCAGATGTTCAGAGGCTGTGTGTGCTAAAGGCAATTCTTTGGAGAAGCGAAAACAGTTCAAGTGATATGGGTTGGACTGTAGGTGAATCTGAAGTGGAATTTGGGAGGAAGGGAGGGACGGGGCTTGGTGTCTGGGTGGAAGGGGCAGACCTGGTGGACTGACCTATTGTTCTCCCTTCCTGGCACCTCTGCCCGATTTCAGCCCTGCCCCTCACACCCCAGTCCCCTGTTTTCCAGTATGAACCCTAAGATCCTTCGTGGCTTTCTTCTTTTGGGGTTGAAATTTCTAATTATACCATATCATACAAGTGTAGATGCTTGGGTGTACACACACACACACACACACACACACACACTCATTCCTTTCTCTTTACTTAAAAAAATCTTCCCCATCAGCCCTGCTCCAGGGTCTATTAATCTACACACCAAGAACTGTTGAGGATCTTCAAAGTTTCTGGGCACCAGCTTTTGCTTGTCAAAGGGTAATTAGGGAGAAACAATCACTCTCTAGACTGATGTGTTATTAGAAACTTGGGTTTTGATTCTTCCTGAATGATTTGAAGCAAAACCACCAACAGAGGAGCTCTGGTGCGTGAATGTCTCGAAGGGTGTGTGTCTGTGTGTGTCTGTGTGTGTGTGTGTATCTGTGTGTGTATGTGTGTCTGTGTGTACTCGAGTGACAGAGACAGAATAATCTGTATTCCTTCTCTGTTCACCCAGCCACAGAGCCCAAATCTGCTTTGACACTTTTAGAAAAATGAAAAGATGGAATCTTGCAGGAGCCTGCCTGTGCTGGGGGAGATGAGGAGTGCTCACAGCAGGAGGGAAGTTGACTTTTCTTTATACATATAGGGGTTTTTCCATGCAGAGTTTAAATTATGCCTGATAAAAGGAGTTTCGTGGATGTTTCAGTTCTTTCAAATTCTCCTGGCTTCCTCCCAATTAAATGAGGTTTGTCAAAGCCACAGGGCTCTGCTGCTGCTGCCTCTGCGGACAAGCACTTCCTGCAGCGACATCTCAAATCCCTGAGGGAGAAGATGAAAGGGCCGGTGCCAAGAGACAGGGGGAGTGAGATGGTGCGTGCGTGTGTGTGTGTGTGTGTGTGTGCGCGCGCGTGCACGTGCACACAAGCGTGTGTGTGTGCATGTATTTGTGTTTGTGCGTGTGCTGGAGGGTAGGTGGAGGAATATGTGGAGAGACAGATCAACATTACGATGTGGGACAAGTAGACAGGAAAAGCAAAGCTGCCAGAAAAGTGGGAAACAAAAATAGAGCAATGAAGAGAAGCAGCTGGGGTTGGTCTGTGCACCTTCCCAACAGTAGCCCTGGCCAAGGGCACTTTATCTGAGGAAGGTGCGTTCCCTGAGCCCGCAATGCAGCCTGGTTTCTCATTGCCCCTGGCAAAGAGCCTTTGTTAAGAGCCTCCCTCGAAGACAGCACCAGTGGGCAATCACTGTGGTTCCAACCGACAGGCACAGGAAATCTCCATCCCCAAGGTGGGCTGCCTCAGGCAGGAGAATTGTGGGGAAAAGAAAAAAAAAGACATGCTGTGTGAGGAGAGTTTCCCTGCCATAATTATGCGGGAAATCTTGCTCTCTGGTAGCATTTCAGTATGGAATCATTTAGAGGCTTATATTTATATGAGTTTATTATTCTGGTTGCAGGATAACAGAGTTGTCACTTTAAAATATATTCTGTTTCCCCTTTGATCTGGAAGATGCCAGCTCTTATTGTCTGCCCTCTGAAGAAGACAATTAAAGCATGAAACTTGTGCCTGGGAAATATGTGGAGAGCAGGGGACAGCCTACACCCAAGCAGAAGGGTGGTGTAGAAATTCCCCACAAAATGAAAGAGTCACTCCTGTCCATCCACGTCAATTTTCATCAAGTTAAGTCCTGAACAACACTTTCTCTAGGTTGTAGCGGTAAACTGAGAGCCAGGGGGAATTTATCAGGGGGTTATTTGCCATGAAAAAACAGGAATTCCAGGATTAGTTCCCTTCTGGAGGTTGCTCTTAAGTGGGAAAGCGTGAATATTGAGAATGGCAAGCGTGTGGGAATGTCTGCCAAGGTCTGACATTTTCTCTCATTGACTCTTGAACACCTGAAGAAACATTTGTTGAAGGAGAAATTATTGGTAGTCCCTCTCCAAACACCCCCAACAGCAAGCTAATTGCTTTCGCAGATGGCCAGGGAGTGGCTCGCCCCACTCAGGCACGCACTCGTGGCCCTTGTGGCCAAGCCAGCGGCGCAGGACGTCAGCTGAGGCAGCGAGGACCTAAAATTAGGCACTTGGCAACACTCTCATCTTAGCTGCAGGTTTAGCCTCTCCGTTTAATTCCCTTTGCCCTCAGCATGAACTCAGCTCTGGGAAAGGAACAGTGTTTAATGATTTGGGATAGAAGGGGGAGAAAAATCATTAAGCTGCCCCTTCTAGAAACGGGCTCTGCTCTGTTCTTACAGGAAGCCTTCCAAATGCTGCCCTTGGAAATTTAAGACTGATTTTGGAACCTAGCCATTTTGAAGCACACACAGTGATCCAGAAAAGTATTTTTTTATCTTGGGCAGTAAATGCCACGTGATTTAAGAGTCTGGTCCTTAAGCCTCGGTCCTTGATCGTCAAGACATCAAAGGCTGTCTCTCTTTCTCTGTGGGTTGGTTCCATTTTCTATACAAATCCCAGGCTTCAGTCTCTACCATTCTTTCCTGGACTAAATCCTCCTTCCCCCTTAAAACGTGTTTTAGCATCTTAGAAAAAAAAGTTAAATTTAAAATCTTGCAGTTGTTTCACAAGTAATTTTGCAAATATGACGTGCCTCAGACTGTATTTTCACTGTATACTCACACTCACATTGTCGCTGTATACTTACACACTCTCAAGGACAGAAGACACAGCATTTACCGCTGCCTTTCATCACACCAGCCTGATAGCTGTACTCTGATAGCTCTTGGGAGGCGCCACTCCCTACTCATTGCCCTGTTAAAATCTGAGCCGTATCTGGTTTCACTCCAATAAAAGAACTTTGGGCCCTCTTTTAACATTATCTCTTTAATATATTTGAAGATGCCTATGACATCATTTCCCAGTGGTCACCTCCCTAGGCTGAATTCCTCTAACCATTTTTTTATTGTTGTTTCCACATAAAGATTGTTTGTCCCACGTCTTTAGTCATTTTGGTTCATTGTTCTATTCTGAATCTGTTCCAGTTATTTTGCTTATTTCGGAGACCCTGGATCCAGCATAGACTCAACATAATGGGCAAATTGCGTTCCAGTTCATTCATCAAAGATTTACTGAGTGTCCATTAGGTGTGATATTGAAAGGAACAAAAAATGCATTAATCATGGATCCTGTCCTCAAAGAGCTTGCAGTCTCGAAGGAAAAGAGATGTGTATGGAAACAGTTACAGGTCACGAAACATATATAAAGTATTCTGAATGTATACAGGAGGCAGAATTAATATTGGTGGTGGGGATTCAGGCTGGTCTTATGAGTGGGTCCTGAAGGATGATGATTCTGAGTGGCTGGGGAGGAAGGACATCCAGGGAAAGGAACGTCATGTTCCCCTTAATACCATTTTAAAGTCACCTTTTTAATAATAGGAACACAATCTTAACTCATATACACCATAGTTTTCCTTATCACTGCATATCTTTTTGCAATAATTTAAATGTTCTTAAACACGTACTGCTAAACCTCAGTTTAGTTCTTTGTATGTTTCTGCATACAAGTTTTTTCTGTGTATTGCTGGTTTTTTTGTTTTGTTTTGGTTTGGTTTGGTTTGGTTTGGTTTGGTTTTTCTCCGGTACCAGGAACCGAACTCACGATCTTGCGCTTGCCAGGCAGGCGCTTTGCCGCTGAGCTAAATCCCCAGCCCCTGTATTGCTGTTATTATCCGGCTTACTGAAAGTTTAAGCAGAGGAGTGATGGTGGGGAAGAGGGAAGGAAGATTCTGAGCCAGGTCTCTTGACTCTAGAAGTTTGCAACATTCCTTTACCACCCTCTCCACCTTTTTAAACCCTCTACTCATCAGTACTTGAGAAACAAGATATTAAGAAGCAAAGTAGGAAATGCTTTTATGCTCAGAACTGTCCTCAACCTGTATCTTAATACAGTGAAGGAAATCTTGGATTCAGACGTGGTTTACGGTGTTGCACAGAGTGGTATTGCCAAGAGATGTTGGGGTAAACCACATCCTTCAGCCCTTCCACACCTTTAAGTTGTTTAAATGTGTTCACACAATGGGCTGAAAGAATCTCCAAGTAATGATAAACCATTCAGGAAGGAGTTAGAGATCCTGAGAGTGATCCTTAGAGTGGGAGAGGATTCCGGAGACTACTTAAACCACACCTTTGTAATACAGGCACATCACTGGTAGGAAGAACCATAGAAGCTGCCTTTATTGGGCATCGGTGTGCTTACATAAATTCTCATTATCTGTCCTTGGGTGTAGCTCAGTGGTACAGCTCTTGCCTAGCATGCACAAGACCCTGGGCTCAATCTCCAAGACTACAAAAGGAAGCAAAAGTTCTCATTCAAACTGTATACTCGTTGGTGAGGGTGAAATCGTTATCCTCGTATTATAGATTAGAAAACTGTTACTGAGAGAAGCCAGTTGTCACAGAGCTAGTAAGTGGGACACCCAAGACTTGACTTCACGTCAGACTTCTGACCCACTCTTTCCACGGCTCAAGAGTCTCGAAGCAGTCTTTAAAGAAGACTTTGCAGAAACATCAGAGCAAAACTGGGATTAGAACCAAGATCTTGAGTCCCACTCCCTGCTCTTTCCACCACCACAGGCTCCATGTTTGTTTTAAAGCCTTCCTGGGAAAGATTCCACATAACCCAGGTAACTTCTAACCTTGCAGTAAAGAGACCATTCTTGTATTTAATAGAGACCCACACCCTAGTACGACTGACCCCTTCCTTAATGCCATCTTATTCTACTTTCTGTTCTTTTTCTGTTTTTCTTCTTTTAAAAATGATACACACAATCACCCTGGGGTTTTAAGATTTCTTACTCAGTGGTAGACATTGTTTTTATTTCTCCCTGTAACTCATTCAGTTTTCATTAAAAAATTAAGAATCAAATGGAAAATGGTGCATGGGCATAAAATAGCAATTTGTGCCAGAAGAAACAGAAGAGCACACCAACATATGGAATAAACAGCTTTAATGGAGTTAAACAAATAACAAAGTTAAACAAAGTAGCTCTTACATTAGTTATTTTTTTCCCTTTAACCTAATGACTCCCAGGGCTAGTGAGGTTGTGGTAAAATGATTCACCCCTGACGGAAGTATAAATAGAGGCAAGCTTTGCAAGCCATGATGGCAAACTTTATCAGGAACCCTACAGATAAATGCTCATACTTTCCTTTTTTTTTGTCTTTTTGAGACAGGGTCTTGCTATGTAGTTTAGGCTGGCCTTGAGCTCACTTTGTAGCCCAGGCTGGCCTTGAACTCGCAGTGATCCTCCTGCCTCAGCCTCCTGAGTGCTGGGATTACAGGCATGGGCCACCACACCCAACTAATGCTCATACTTGCAATCCTAAACATTTACTCCTGGAAATTATTTTTAAAAATTGAACAAGAAAAAATGAGGCTAAAGACAATGTCCATTGCACTGGTGTGTGTGTTTTATAATTATAAAATAAAAGAAACAACTTAAATATTAAGTACTAAAGAATCTATTGGATAAATGTGGATCCATTAAATCAGCATACAGTACTGTACAACCTTTTAAAGTAACTAACATGAGGGTGAGATATTATGGAAATGTTTCTGCTAGGACATAAACTATAAGAAACGAGAATACTAGAATACGAACTTACATATTATGTATGTGTGCCTATGGAGATTGTTATACATATGAACAAAAATGAAAGGTAGTATACAAAATGAAAACGTTCTTCTAGTTTAGAGGGACTAGAGACTATTTTTCCCTTTTTAAGAATTTTCTTTAATGCTCATGTTATTTTTATTGTTTAGAAGAATGAGTTAAAACAAAATGATACAGGCAGTCTAAGACTAAAAGGATCTGTGATTTCTTCTCTTTTTTTCCAACATTTATGTGTGCTCTTGGCCTTCATTTTTCCATCTGCACAATGGGTTAACACAAGTTTCCTTTGCTAAAAATGACACAGGACATTTATTTTAGAAACACCTCGTGGAATGCAAGGGTCCATGTAAGTGTGGTCCTGGGAGAGGAGAGAAGGAGAGATGAGAGAGATACGAAGATCATCTGCTGCCATGGGAAATACACGTGTGGTGCGCCCGTAGGGCACTCCATGTTAGTCGGCAGCTTTAATTTAAGGCACTGTATGACCCTTTGGGCTTTGAGGATAGGAAGCCTCTCTACACACACATGAGCTAAAATCACCCTCATCCAGGAAGTGTGCACTCTGAATAATACACACGCTGAGCACCTCTGGCTGACGGGGGAGGACGTGTAAGAGTTTTGCAAAACCTACATGAGAAGGGAATGGCAAGGCACTTGGAAAGGACAGTTTCATTTCCGAGCTTCCCTTCTGACCTGGGCCTTCTCTTTTAGCCGTTACAGCAAGTACACGGGGTCTGATTAACTTGTTTCCTGTGAAAGCTTATTTAGCCCCTCAATCTCATTAAGTCACTTCTGCACTCCAGTGCACAAGCCTTCCCCAGGTTATCAGTCAGGAAGAGCAAAAGGAGACCCCCGGATCGGATTTCTAAAGGAAGGAAAGTTAAAGCGAAGTTTGAAAAGGGTGACAGCCAGCAGCCCTGAGCTCAGGAACTCAATTAGACTGAGAGACAACTGTCTCATTATCTCATTCCGAAATGATCTAAATACATAAGAATCTAAAAGTTTTAAATAAACTTGTCCTAGTGACTGTCTAGATGACTGAATTTCCCTTCTCAAAAATTTTTTAAACACCCACTTTCATATTTATTTATTCGAAGCACAAAGCAGCTGCAATAATTATGCTGTCAGATTCGGTAAGCTAATGAGGAGTCACTAGAGTGGAAGGTTTTGCATTTGTGAGGTTGCTGAAGGGAAGCAGCTCCACGGCTTTTTACTTTCTTTTTCTCCCCCCGCCTTTTTCTTTTTCTAAGTTGGGAAGGAACCTTCCAGTCCTTGGCCAAATTTACTCATCCATATTCTGTCTCTCTCTCCCTCCCCATGCCCCTCTCGCTGTCTCCCTCCCCTCCTTCCCTCCCTCCCTCCCTCCCACCCTTGCTGCCCTTCCCTCTCTCAAACTATTTGCTGCTTTGGCGGGGCAAGGAGGCCAGAGGGGAAATCCCAGCTTTTCGTGCCACTGTCCCCAAGGCAAGTGAAGACTTTTCCCTTAGAGACATCCACAAGGTGGTTTGGGTTTGAGTTGATTTGAAAGTCATCTGTAAATGCTCACACTGTTTACTGTGGCTGTTTAATTGTGCTATGAGTACAAAGACAGTAGGCTGCAAGAGCACAGATCGTAACGGCCCTGTGAAACCGTCTTATGCATACCAACAGGACTTGATGTCTCCCCTTTCCAGCCCTGTAGAGATGTAATTCCAAACCAAGCAAGTTGGGGCCACAAGTTACCCACAGTACCTAAGAAGCCCTGGCCAAACCCATTGCAGGCTTATTTCTTCCATGTGGGTGTAAGCAGCTTCCAGCAAACAATATCATTAAGGCATTTCATGCTTTTGATGAGCCAAACATAGCAGTGTCTCTCTGTGAAACTGTGAGATATTTTGAGCAACACAGGTTTGCACAGATTGTCAGCCTTACGAAAGAAGCGTCCAAGTAGCAGGGTGCCCTGGGCAAGGCCTGTGCGTGTGCGCTTTGGTGACAGCGTGGCTTCTGCTCTGGCTGCTTTCCAGATGCTACGAAGCTAAGGCTTCTAACAATGGCTACTATTTATTTAGATCATACCATATCATACCAGGAGCCACACAGGATATTTTTTGCTTTAAACCTACAACAATCTGCCGGGAAGTTTCATTTGCCCCATTTGCAGATGCTAAAAATGTTACCTTTTGGAGTTCTTTACCCGTAGTTCGAGCTTAGTAAGCACTAGGCACTTTATAAATGGACATTTACAGAAATGTACGCTGCCAGGGTGCCAAGTTCACCAAATCCCTAACTGACAATGATTTAACTTACGATTTTTAAAAACTTTTTGATAGTATGAAAAGCATACACACATTCAGCAGAAACCTTATTATGGATCACCTGTTCCCAAAGATTCCTCAGCTGTGGGTTTATATCAATCATGCAGAACAAAAAATATTCAGAAAAAAATACATTGGCACTAAACGTATACAACTGGTTTTTATCCCATTATTCCCTAAACAGTACAATATACAGCTATTTACATGGCATGTGCATTACATTAAATATCATAGGTAACTAAAGATGGTTTAAAGTGTACAGGAGGCCCTGGGCGTGGTGGCAACACTTGTAATTCCAGCACTGGGGAGGCTGGGGCGGGCAGATGGCTCAAAGTTTGAGATCAGCTTAGACCACATAGTGAGACCCTATCTCAAAACAAGAAAAAGAGAGAGAGAGGGAGAGAGACAGAGACAGAGAGAGACAGAGAGGGAGGAAGGGAGAGAGTGAGGAAGGAAGGAAGGAAGGACAGAAGGAAGGAAGGAAGGAAGGAAGGAAGGAAGGAAGGAAGGAAGGAAGGAAGGAAGGAAGTGTGCATAGGATATGTGCAGATACTCTGTGATTTCATTTAAAGGACTTGAGCATACTTGGATTTGGGCATCTGAAAGGCTCCTCGAACCGAAGGATGACTGTACTTTGAATGTGAATTTTGATCTCATCTCAGAGTAATGACTCTCTTTGTCCCTACTGGGCAGGAACAGAGAGCCATAGCTCGTAGTCAACCTTGCAATCCGGAGGGGAGACAGCTGATGTTCCACACTATACTGTGGACTATATTACTAAGCTCTGATGTTTGGTAGGTTAGCTGCATTAAGAGCATTTTTAAAATTATACTCTTTCTTTCCTTTTCTTTCTTCCTTTTTCAGAAGTAAAGATTTTGTCTAGAGACTTATGCTTTTTTCAGCTTTTAATGAGTTTATTAGAATATAACCCCATACTAAGTCTAGGAGCATCTATATGTGAATCGAAAGTAGACCTGGGTGTGGGGGCACACTCCTGTAGCTCCAGCACTCAGGAAGCTGAGGCAGGAGGATCACTGCAAGCTTGAGATCAGCCTGGGCTACAAAGTGAGCTCAAGGCCAGTCTGAACTGCATAGTGAGACCTTGTTTCAAAAAGACAAAAAAAAAAAAAAAGAATTGAAAGTTATATATATCCCAGCATGAGGTACATTGCCTCCCATTGTGGGGACTACACTCCTGTCACCATCAGCTCCAACCCTTTTTCCAACTTTATATTCTCGTCTGTCCTGTTGTGACCTTGCAAGATTACTTGTGGCTCTTCCAGACACTTCCTTCCTCCATGCCCTTGTTCACACTAACCCCCCAGCCAGGAGTGCCCTCCCCAGAAGTCCTTCACCTTTGAGAACACAGTCCTTCTCTGACACCCACAGGGTGCCTTGCCTGTGCTTCTCTGCGCTCTGCGGAAGCCTCAGGGAGAGGGGTAATCATAATTCTTTGTTTTCACCTCACTTTTGGCCTTTCTGTACCTGTGTGTGTCCCAATTCTGTTACTTTTTTACCGTATCCAATACCTAGCACAGTACTTAGCTTGAGTATTCATTTGGTAAATATGTGCTGAACTCAGCTAAACAGGAAGCAGTTGAGAACTATTAGTAGTTCAGCAAGGTGAGTCACCCATGAGCCAGTATGAATTATTAGTAAATAAGTCTGGCTCATAGTTTGATGTCTTTTAGGGTGACAGATATTAGGATTGACATAAATAATATTCTGCAGAAGATCCCAGGAGATAATATGCTGGTGCTTTTTTCTTGTCCTCCCTGCAGAAGAGTCTTTGTTTACGGTTTCAGGAGTGAGGCTGAAGCCAGAAATGTGTGACCTTCTGGCCTCCTACCGGAAGAGTCACCACCCAGCCCCATTTACCAAATGCTGGTAAAAAGAAGGGTGAGGTCACCGAGCTCCTTCCAGGTAAGTGGTCCCAAAAGTGAGACTACTTATGGACGGGATAGAAACGCTCTAGCTGGCAGGCAGGGAGAGCGCTGCTTTCCAGGTCAGAGCACCTCTGTTCCAGGTCTAGCTGTTCTCCTCCAGTTCTGGGCACAAGTGGCCTCGCTCCTCAGACCCCCATTTTCTAGATGTGAGAAACCAGACGGAACAACCCCCAAAGCCATCAATATTTGACGACCTCAGATGACACATGAACACTTCCCATACACGGCCTTCTGTAGAAGGGTAGTAGTCCGGGTAGAGGAACGAAGGTGGAATCCATGTGCAGGGCCAGCTTAGGTGACTCTGGCTGTATCCCAAGCCACAGACATTCTACTCTGACTCAGCCACCCATTTGTCCACCACAGTGTGGCCGTGCTTCCTCACAGAACTTTCAAGCCTTTGTGGTGGCAGGGGCAAACTCCCTGCACGCACACCCAGTATCACTCACATGGCAGGACCCGGATCTGTGGGTTTCTCTTGCTCTTTCTCGTAGATCTCTATCTTTGTCCCTATTTAAAGGCATATACACATCAAGGATGCCTGCTTTCTGCCTCATCAGCAATGACTGTGACTTCAAAGACCGGGGAAATATAGAATTACAGCTATTCCCCAGAATATTCCCCAAGAATATGTTATGCAATATCTAAGTTTATATTTTGACAATACACAATTGGTACAACACAATAATATGATATTCTCTAAGCAAAACATTTTCTAGAGCGGAGTTTTTGTGGTGTAATTATTGCCATTTCAATCCAACTACTTTTAAGAGAAGAATGAACTTTAGCTCCAGTCTATAAATATAAAGGTTTTCCCATCATAAAATTATCAAGGATACTAACAAAAGTGGTCTCAGGTAATGGTGATTCATAAGTGATATTTCTATGGTTCCTGGGTCTGTTTTGTTTTGTTCGTCCTACTCAGCAGCCAGGAAGTTAGGAGAATCTCGCTTTTCTGGTCTATAGTGATCGCTCACAAAGAATTGTCACCTGTAGACATAAATTGGTCATGAAAGAACAATTAAATGGAGCACGCCGCGCTTGCTGTCTCTGCAGCAATGGAAGGAGGCAGAGGACAGCAGTCAGCCTCCACTGGAGTAATCTTGTGATGTCCCTCGGCCTCACTACTAACATAAGGAGATAAAACCAGTAGGAGACGAAATTGCTAGACAAGAAGGAAATTGCTAGAGCAATCAAACTGTTTAATAAACTTGATATCCACAAAAAAATCTGAGAGTGCTGGAGTTAAAGAGGCTAAAAGCTGTAATCACATGGACACTAGGGGCCTAGAAATCTTTTCTACTGAATTGAATTTATGTTAAAATATTCCATTTTCAGGAGAGTAAAAATGTAAATTGGGGTATTAGGACTTGGTAACTGGCAGCAATTCCTCAAAATTAAGACATTAATAGAACCTCAAAAGTCAGTTTCAAACCAGGCATGATGGGGCATGCCTCTATTCCCAGTACTTGAGAGGCTGAGGCAGGAGGATCACTGTGAGTTTGAGGCCAGGCTGGGGGACATAAGTGAGTTCAAGGCCAGCCTGCACTGCATAGTAAGACCCTGCCTCAAAAAAAAAGTCATTTTTAAGCGTGAGAAGAAATATACACTGATGTCCACAACAGAAATAGAAAAGAGTTAAAATCGTCTGGCTGGATAGCATGTGCTAGATACTGCCATAGGCACTTTTTACATGTTATTTCAAAGCGTGGTATGTTTTGAATAGTGAGCTGTGGCGAGTTATAGCTGTAGTTTGTATATGTGGAGAGAGATTTTACTTATTTATTTATTTATTAAGTGCTGGGCATTGAACATAGGACCTTGTGCATGCTAGATAAGCCCTCAACCAGTGAGTTACACTACCAATCTAGATTTTAAAAATCTTTCTCAGTTCCTGTTACCGGGGGTGAGATACTTCCTCTCTGACGTTCTGTCACCTTTTCTATCAATATGTACCATTCCATGAGCAAGCCTGTTTTTTAAATTCTATTTATGTTTATTGCCTTCCAGGACCACATTCATGCTGCTTCAGTTTTCATTTGCTTCAGCCCACTGAGAAGCTTCTGATCTATCGCCACTGGGACCAGAGGTCATATACTGTCACCTCTCACCTGGAGTATTTTATTTTATTTTATTTTATTTTTTTTTTGGTTTTTCTCCGGTACCGGGAACCAAACTCACGACCTTGCGCTTGCCAGGCAGGCGCTTTTGCCGCTGAGCTAAATCCCCAGCCCCTCTGCTCTGAGTTTTAGAATTTCCTTCCTTTACTAGCTCTGGCTTTAGATTGTTCTTGTTTTATATTTTTAGGACCTCAAGG
>NW_004955457.1:12875675-12877019 GCF_000276665.1 Chinchilla lanigera | reverse complement strand
AAAAAAAAAAAAAAAAAAAAAAAAACTTAGTAGAGACTGAAACTTTTCAGTGCAATATGAATTAGTAGCAGAATCTGGCTGCCCTCAAAAGATAATACTAATACTTTCTGGCTACATAAATGAAGAACTAAGATCATGTCCCAGAGGAGAATAGCTTACTCTGCACTGCTTGGGCCACATTTAAATGATTATGTTCAGCTCCACACATTGTATTTTAAAAGAAACATCATGTTGAAATAAATATTTATTGTGCACCTATTAGTTTGCAGGCCTAATCCTCTTTAATCCTCTTAAAGAGACTAAGACATCAGTGTGGTGAGTTGCCGTTTCACAGAGAATTTAAGAAGCCATAGAAGTAGCTCAGACTCGATTCACACACTCTGGCCCTAAAGTCTGCTCTCCCAGCCATCCGTAGCTCTGCGTGCTCCAAAGAGATGACTTGTGGGTCAACACAGGGAAGAAGAGCCACAGAAAGGAGAACCTCAAGGTCACACACACATCCTCTTTCCAGAAGGTTGAGGGCTGTCACCCTCTGCTGGGTAGGCACATAGCTAGGACAGGTGGAAGTCTCCAGGATGCTACTTCTGAAGCAAGATTCCTCAAACAGCAGTACACTGAGCTCCTGCACAGTAGAGGATGTCCTCTGCCTTGCACAATATAGAGAGCTGCAGAAGGGATTCCTGGGTCAGAGGTTAGAAGAGTCGACCTCTAAGATCCCATCTAATACCAAGATTTCCGGATAGTGACTTCTGGACAGGCTATACTCGGCATTCTGGTAAGAGTCTATTGTGGTGAGGATAGACTCATTTTATTTTTTATAGAATGGGTTTTCTTTAAATCTGACAAAATTATCTTCTTTAATTATAATGGAAAATAAATTATGCTTGAATTTCCTTTTTTCTCCTCCACTAATGGATTTGCCCATTGAAAACTTAATAAAGCTTATATATAAGACTCTAAAACATGGTTCAAATCTTCATTCCCTGATCTTATACGATGAGCACTGCAGGGTTGGAGCTGCTCTAGTTTAGGTGTGGCTCACTCCAAGTCCATGTGCTCAAAGCCTGGTCCCCTCTTGCTGTGGGGTTTGAGGTAGAGCTGTCCAAGGCAGGGCCTGGGACATGGTACCAGGGTCACTGGGGGAGCTGCCTTCAGGAGGGCCTGTGCTGGTCTCACAGAGTGATTTAATGCTCTAGAGAAAGGGTTGTTATGCATTGCTTGTGCTTGGCATCTTCTATATACAAAACGGTTCCCTTTCTATGTCTCTGGCATTTTGTGATCCAGCAAGGGTATGCTGGTGCTATGCCATTTAAATTCCCTTTCTATGTCTCTGGCATTTTGTGA
>NW_004955457.1:12869014-12870750 GCF_000276665.1 Chinchilla lanigera | reverse complement strand
TTTTTTTGGTTTTTCTCCGGTACCGGGAACCAAACTCACGACCTTGCGCTTGCCAGGCAGGCGCTTTTGCCGCTGAGCTAAATCCCCAGCCCCTCACCTGGAGTATTTTAAATATGATGTTCAAGAAAATGGTACTTAAGGGGCTGGGGATTTAGCTTAGTGGCAAAGCGCCTGCCTGGCAAGCACAAGGTCGTGAGTTCGATTCCTGGAACCGGAAGAAAAGAAAAAAAAATGGTACTTAATATTTGGAAAAAGTCAATGCATGGCTATTGCTATTGTCATTTCCTAAAATTTAACAGTGACTGGCTCAAATAGTGGACATAGTCTGAGAAGAAGACTTTTGAACGATTGCATCTGTTTTGATGTAGAGATCCCTGCACAACATGATCAGTTTCCAACAGGACAGGTGGGAGACACAGTGGAAGGAATTTGGAGACAGAGTGGGTACTTACACAGACCTGTCACTGTTGCATTCACTTACGGTTTTCCCCAACAAAAGGACTTCTGTAGCAAGGAGAGGATTCATCTAAAGTTTAGAAAAATATCCCAGGAAGATGGTCAAAAGAACTTGCTTAAAACTGTTTGTTATGATCCTACACCAACTAGACTATCAGAACACCTTACTACCTGATCCCATCCAGATTTTAGCAGATGAAGCTGCTAGTTAGAATTGAATTTCAGGCTGTCTCCTTCTACTGAATCTTAACTGTGGGGGTGGCAAAAGGGATATGAAACCTAAACTTCCATTTGATGATGGAGATACTGAATAAACAGATAAGAGCAAGAATTCCAAAGATGTAATTCAAGCCCTGTTGCACCATGAGACACACGTGTGCACACACAC
The DNA here is from genome assembly GCF_000276665.1 of Chinchilla lanigera. NCBI lineage: Eukaryota > Metazoa > Chordata > Mammalia > Rodentia > Chinchillidae > Chinchilla > Chinchilla lanigera. Next base: position 12,869,906 of record NW_004955457.1, on the reverse strand, counting down.
AACCCTCAAGTGAAAGAGATCTGTCTTGCTGATGTGTGAGCTGTTGTCTACAATGACTCTAAAAGAAGCTGAGAAAGCTCAAATTACTTCTGTCAAGGGATTATCTCAGGGAATGCAGTAGTTTAGAGACCTCTACATATCCGTTAGAAGAACTAAAGGAACCAATTAAGAGAAAATTAAAAAGTAGTAACTATCTACCCAGTGTCTGAGTTGGAGGAAGGAAAGATACGTACATACGTCCACGGAAGCCTGCCTCCATGAGTACTGATGAGGCACAAGATGAAATCCATTCAGATGTGCCTGAAGGATGAAGCAGTGGGTTGGACCATGGCTGGATAAAAGCACAATGGCTATTCAACCTGGAGAGCAGCTGGAGTACCCTGTACAGGGTTCAGTTGAGTCCTGTTCTAATTCAATATTTGTATTAATTGCTTGAATAAAACCAGAGGATACACAACTTATTCACACAACTTACTAAAAAGGTACTATTATTATTAATTTATTACTTCCATTTTATGAGAGAGGAAACAAAGATTCAACCAAGCTAACTCCTCAATGGTAGAATGATAAGAGTTCAGATGCAAACCTCTATAATCTTTCCAGTAAACTTATACACACCTACCAGATTTGTGGGATACACAGCTCTTGAAGAGGCAACTGATATTTAGCATTAGATCATAATTCAAAGGGTTAAGACCTGGCTAGAACTAATGATCCACAAATCAGAGCAATATTTATTTTTATCAAATTCTATCTGATTTAAATTCTTACAAGTTGAGCTTAAAATATCTACCACTTAAGTAAGGCTGTTACTTAGTAGAGACTGGGGCTGGGGATTTAGCTCAGCGGCAAAAGCGCCTGCCTGGCAAGCGCAAGGTCGTGAGTTCGGTTC
>NW_004955457.1:12758865-12867689 GCF_000276665.1 Chinchilla lanigera | reverse complement strand
TATGCTGGTGCTATGCCATTTAAATTCCCTTTCTATGTCTCTGGCATTTTGTGATCCAGCAAGGGTATGCTGGTGCTATGCCATTTAAATTCCCTAATCATCAGAATTGTAAGCCAAATGAACCTCTCTTCTTTGTAAGGTACCTAGCTGTTGGTATCTTGTTAAAGTAACAGAAAATGGACTAATAAAGAAATAAAACATTAGTTGAGATATTCTTTCCTAAAAGGGTGGAAGAGATGGAATACTATCTAGACAGTGGAAGGGTACAGTTTTCTTGTTTTGTTTAGAGATTATGCAGCCAGGTGTGGTGGCTCACATGTGTAATCCTAGCGCTCTGAGAATCTGAGACAGGAGGATCCCAAGTTGGAGCCCAGTCCAGGCAGTTTAGTAACCTGGTAAGACTGCATCAACATAAAAAATAAAGAAAGGATTGGGGATGTAGCTCAGTGTGAAGATCTTGGGTTCAGTCTCCAATACAGCAATGAGTAAATAAATAAATAAGAGAGAGGGAAAAAAAGAAGAGAGGGGAGAGAGCATATGGTTTTATGGAAGCACACCAGTGCGTGGTACAAAAACATCAGGCATGTTCCCTTCTCGGACTTTTGTCTGGCATGTCCCCCTGCCTACGCCCCTTCCTCCCAAACACACAGGCAACTCCATCGCCTGCTCATGAGGCTCTGGTTCACTTGCCATCCATCAGAGAAGCCTCCTGCAGCCGCTGTGCAATGGGGAAGACTCCTGCATGCCATTTCCCTTTAAAACATGCCACTTGATTTCATGCCCAGTGACTTATGACTTGCTTTTTATTGTATTTATTGTTCTCTTTCTGCTAGAATGCAAACTCCATGAGGGCAACAGTCTTCGAGTCACTGATGTGTCTCAAGCACCATGAACAGGGCCTTGCACATAGTATGTCCTCAGTGAAGTCTTTTGGGAGAATGAACTCTTTCACCAGTTTTCAGTGCAAACCAGTCCTCCCTTTCTCCCTAGCCATGCTCTACTTATTCTTATTCTTTTTTATACATGATGTGCCAATGCTTTATGTCTATTGTGTATTTTTTGTCTTCCCCTGTGAAAAGTAAGCCTTACAGGAGCAAGGATTATGACATGTTCTACTCAGTAATGTACACCAAAAGCCTGCAATGGTACAGCTGTGCTTACAGAGTTTTTGTGGAAAAAAAATAAAGAAATGAATGAATTTGTGAAGATTCAGAGATTGAAGGAAAGAAGATTAAAAGCGCATGTATACCTGAGAGAGGACAGGTGAGGTGTGTCCTCAGAGAAGGGAGAAAAAGAAAAGTACACTTACAAAATTATCAAAAGCCACTAAGCAGGTGTGCAGAACCAGGAGCCAGACTGCATTCATTCTGCTGTGGCTAGGGCTTCTAACCATACGACCTCGGGCAAAATACTACTGTTCGCCTTCACTTCCTTCTTGGTGAGACGCAGGGGATAACAGCATACCCCTCCAGGAGTCTGTGTGGATGGAATACATTGAAACTATTTTATTTCAAAGAGAAAAAAAAACAAAATAACAACAACAAAGACAAAAACAAAACAAAATAAAAACAATACAGAATTTCAGAAGATGATAGGAAATGAACAATAGTTTTATTATGTATTGTGATCTTCAACGAAGTTGCTCGGATTACCAGATGTAAGAACGCCAGATTGATCAAACAGTTAAAGCGAATAAAAAGTAATAAAAAAAAATTAGAACTGATACAGAGCTTCGCTAAACAAGATGGTAAGAATTCAACAGTGGTTGTTATTCTGCAGATTGTTGTCTTCAAGCAGTGCCGGGTGTGTAGTTACAGCTCTAAAAATCAACTAGTAGTGATGGTGGTGGTGGTGGACAGAGCACAAGCGCAGAGGAGTTACATGTGCCAAAGACCCTGGGGTTTCTCCTGGCAAGGGAAGGCAAAAGGACAACAGGAAATTGAGTGAGGTTCCAGAGTTAGATTAGGTTTGGGGGTGGGGCGGAGTGGTTTGCAACACCTGATTTAACTCTTCTTTGTAGTTCTAGGGAGCCTGGCTAGTTGGGGTGCAGCACTTCGTAAAGAAGTGTCCTTAGGGTTCACTGACTGCCTGCTTTAATGAGCAGGTTCAAAATTGAGGATCTGTGCTTAAAATATAGACATTGTTCCTAATAGACAAATTACAATTTCCAAAAACTTAGGTAAATATAATACTGGCACTATGTTTTTTCACCCTGAGGTCTTTGTGGTTTTTTGATTTTGTAGTATTTTGTATTTATTATGTTTAAACAATGTTTGGGGAAAGATCTAGGAGCTCTGAAGCAGGAGACACAAAACACCAAGTTAACAGCACTAAGGGAGCCCATGACAATGGTTGCAGTGGGCCGCACATCTCTGGAAAAGACAATTCCCCAAAAGGGTGGCTGGGGAAGGCAGATAAAAGACTGAAGCTGGGTCATGTGACAGGTGTCACTTGAGTAGGATACTGGGGGCCAGAGATAAAAGCCCACTCCTCCTGGTCACATGATGTAGCTTCATTACGATCCCAGCAGGGGGTTAGAGAGTCTGGATGCCATTTTTACTTATTTATTTATTTGTGTTTTTCCCCCTTATTCTGTGATAATGAGAAAATGTTTAAACTCCCATCTCTGTGTTTAAACATTTCTCCCTGCTGACAGCAGCGGGATACCCCTTGATCAACTGTCAGATTGGAAAGTGCAATTTTTCTGGAAAGTAAACAGCATGTTAGCTGGTTGGAAATAATTTTCTGTTTATTGGTAGCTGTTAGTCTAGGAGTGATGGAGCCCTGTGACAGCACTTGTCAAGTGAAGAATAAGAAACGAGTTTGGAAATACTTTCAAGACATAGCCCTGACAATAGGGCCTTCCTATTTTTTGATAGAAATATACTCTAAAAAAGTTCAAGTAAAATGGGCAAAGAAAACTTTTCCAGTATTACCAGCTCTTGGAGATCTTGTAGCAAAACTGATACGGAATCAAAGGCAAACTGTATGAACGCTGGAGTCAGAAGGGTACAGGGCAGTCACTCAATCCAGCCCCCTTGTTTTACCAAGAGAAACTGAGGCTCAGACAAATGCCTGGACTCTTCTCAAAAGTAAGAGGAAAATGTAACACTATCGCCATAGCAAAGAAAGGAAGATTGTGCTTTCTTTTAAAATTTGTGTGTAAAGATCAATGGGAAAAAAATGGGTGGAGATAATTAAAATATTTTGGCATAAGTAAGTATACATAACAATGTTTATTTTTCCGTAGTAGCTAAAAAGACATCATCATAGTCTTTTATTGATATTAAAAATATAATCAGGAAAAACATTATTAATAGAAGTAACATATTTTCAGACTATAGACAGTCATCAGGCCATGCCTACATGCCAACAACACTTGCTGTCTTTTACTGAGATCACATTGTGGGGACATTTTGCTTTCTTTTCTAGAATCAGCAAAGCTCATTTAGCTCATGTCCTACATAGATAACTTGGGAATCACATATGCATGGAAAGAAGCCAACCAGATTCAGGGTCAATAATACCTATTTTGTAGAACAAGAGAGAAAATTCATGGTGTAACACCACAAAGCAGTGTCTGACACAGAACAGGCACTAAATTAAATTTTTATTATAATAAGTAAAACTAACTGAAAAATTTGAAACTAAATGACACTTCCATTCATACATCTGTCTCTCCCTTCAGAGTATGAACTCCTCAAAGGCAGAAACTGTCTTATTTATCTGCCTCTTCCCTGGGTGGAACATAGTGGGCATTCACTAATTAATTCAGTTCTCATTCAACAAGCATTTACGTGCTAACTTAATGAATGAAATGGAAAATATTTGTGACTTGATAGACTCGTACATTTGCCCACTTTACAAAACAGAATTACACACTCGGTGGCTGAAAGGAGTCTCAGAGATCATCTTCAAAAGTTCCCAGTCCCAGGTGAAGAAAGAAGAATTCTAACCAGGAAATTCATTTTAATTTTAGTTTGAATAAAGTATTTCTGGTTTAGAGAGTGATGCTGGCCAAGGAAGAAAGCAAAGCCCATGTCTGTAAAAATGGATCCTATGTGTGATTGGGGGCGAGGGGCCGATTACTTAACTAGGAAGCGCCTGGTTTTCGTGTAGTGAGGGAATGGGAGATGGAGAAGAATTTCAGAAAAAAAAAATTCCCTGGAGGCACTTTTGAGTATCATCAATTCAGCTCCTCCTCTCCTGGGAAATAAAGCACCTTCTCTGTGGTTCTTTTCACAAGGTGGCACAGGGCATGACTTGGGTCGTTTAACAGATGTTATTCAAGCAACAACAGAGATAAAATCAGTGTAGCAGATGTAACTGTGTAAATTAGTCTCTTTGTGGGGAGAGAGGCTTTTTAGAAGCATTAGCCATTTTATTCTTCGATATTTTTAGATAGTTAACAAGATATTTTATCTTCTTAAAAAAATAACTGGCAAAGTTGTTTTGGGAGTATTCAGAAAGAAAAATGAGACGCCGCGTAAAGATGATACAAGAGCAGGCGCCTTGTGCCTCTATTTGCACGGGCCTGACTTTCTCATCACAACTGTTTTGTTGCGTAGTTGTTGCCATTTATGTTCTGTTTTTACCATCCCACAAGGCTTTTTTAAAAATGTTTTTATTTTATTAGTACACATTTGTAGTTCACACAGCTTACAGTCATCTTGGGGAGTGGTTACATTATTATATACTACAGCTTGTTTCTTTTTTTCAACCCCCTTCTACGCCAGTTCCTCTACCCCATTTTTCATTTGTGTTCATATTATTAATCTTAGCTCATGTTGTGGCATATAACATCTATATTCACTGAGGTTATTAGACTCCTGTACATGGCACATCTTTATTCCTCTCATATCCCCTTCCCCTCCCCCTCACTCCCTTGTGCTTTTTCTCATGGCCCACTTCCCTGTTGCAGGAGATCCACCCCCTTGTCCCCTCTATCCATCCTTTATTTTCTCTGTGTTTGTACTTTGCCTCACTCAAATGAGAGATTGCATATGGTATTTAAACCATAGTATGTCTGGTGTATTTCATTCAACATTATATTTTCCAGGTACATCCATTGTCTTACAAATGTTTCAAATCTATTACTCTTTAGAGCCCAGTAATATTCCATTATATAGATAGCACATTTTCTTTATCCAGTTCTCTGTTGATGGGTATATAGGCTGTTTCCAGGGTTTAGCTATTATGAATTGTGCTGCTATAAACATTGGTGTGCATGAAATATGATGATTTAAGTTCTTTGGGGATGATATCTAGCAAACAGGTATGTGGGTCATATAGAATTTCTAATTTCTTTGAGAAATCTCGTACTAATTTCCATAATGATGGTACTGTTTATATTCCCTCCAACAATGAGGGAGGGTTTCTTTTCCACCACAGCCTCACCAGTATTTGTCATTATTTTATTTCTTAATGACTGTCATTCTTTCTGGAGTAAGATGGCATTGTTTTAATTTGCATTTCTCTATTGACCAGAGCTGTTGAACATGTTTTCAGATATTTGTTAACCACTTGTATTTCTTCCTTTGTAGAGTGTCTGTTCATTTCTCTTCCCCATTTGTTGACTTGATCTTTAATTTTAGGTGGTTTAATATTTTTTCCTCTGTATGTTCTAGATATTACTTCTCTAAGCAGTAGCTGGCAAAATGTTTTCCCATTCTTTAGGTTATCTCTTCTGTCTACTGACTGGTTCTTTTCCTGTATAGAAGCTTTTTAGTCTGATATAATCCCATTTGTTGATTCTTGCTGTTATTTCTTGTGCAGTTGAAGTTCTATTTAGAAAATCCTTTCTTACACCTATATCTTGAAGTGTTTTACATATTTTGTCTTCCAGTAACTATTTTAATGTTTCTGTTTTAATGTTTAGATCTTTGACCTATTTTCACTTTAGTATATGGTGAGAGATAAGGGTCTAGTTTCAGTCTTCTGAAACAGATAACCAGTTTCCCAGCACCACTTGTTGAATAGGCTTTTAACCAACATAAGTTTTTATCCTTTTTGTCAAAAATCAAATAGCTGTATGTGTTTGTACCTCAATTCTGTTTCATTGATCCATGTATCTGGTTTTGTTCCAGTACCACACCATTTTATCACTATGGCTTTGTAGTATAGTTTGAAGTCAGGTATTACTATTCCTCCTGCTACTCCTCCTGCTCAAAGCTGCTTTTGCTACTTTGGGTCTTTTCTGACTCCATATGAATATTAGGATTCTAGGTTTTTTCTAGATCTGTAAAGTATGCAGTTGGTATTTGATTGGGACTCCACTGAATTCAGTATAGCAGTTTTGGGAGTATGGTCATCTTGAAAATATTGATTCTGCCTATCTAGGAGCAGGAAACATCTTTCCATTTCTGATATCCTCTTCAATCTTTTTTTTTTCAGAGTACTGTAGTTTTCTTTGTAGATATCTTTTACTTTCTGACTTCCTTGGAAAGAGAGAATTTGGTACCAGACAAGTGGGGTCATTACTGTGACTATACCTGACCATGTGGTTCAAGAGCCTTTGGAAATGGCTTGTGGGAAGTGTTTGGAAAGGTTTGGAGATGTTGCCTGAAAGAGTAGAGCTGGACTGCCTTCAGCTCTTCTGTATGGGAGATTCTAGTCAGAGCTCAGAAGACCAGAAGGCTGGTAGAAATCCTTCCGGTAAAGACTGGGTTTGGGAGGTTTCTGCTAGGAAGAAGGACTGCATTGGGTGCTGGACTCCAGACGATGTATGTTATGGCTTGGCAGAAAGTTTCTCTGCATTTTGCTTGTATACAGAGACTTCACCTGAGACTGAGATTAAAGGCAATGGACTAATTAATCTGGCAAAAGAAATTTCAAGGCAGTTGAATGTTGAGGCAATGGCATGGCTGTTGTTGGGAGCTTTCAGCCAGATTTATGTTGAGAATCAAGAGCAAAGAGCCCAGCAGGATGATTTAAAATGTTGTGAGTTTGGCCAGAAAGGAAGCTCCAGTAAAGCTGTGGACTGCAAAGACAGAGCTGAGGAGCTCTCCATTGCTGAGGAGGAACACGGAGAATAGAAAAGATGGCCTGAGGGCATCGCAAGAAGCCGCAAGTCTCCACCCTTTGCAGCCTCAGAACTGCAAAGGTGACAGACTTTGCTTGGAGGAGAAAGCCACAGAGCGCCAGGTTCCAGAATGGCGTTGGCATAGAGAACTCGTTCCTCAGAACTGGATTCAGAGTGCCAGAGATCCAGGCACTTGATCCCTACGGCCGAGAGAGGGGAAACCCTGGCTACTGCTCCAGGCGGCAGCAGACTTTGGCCTCACCCATGTAGCACTAGTTTTAGGTGCATACAGAATGCAGGAGTTCGGAGGTTAAAAAGGCTTCCACCTCCATTTCAGAAGGCCTGGGAGGCCAGGCAGTGTGTCCCTGAGAGGGCAGTGTGTGAAGCTGTGAGTGTGAAGCAAAATGTACAGTGGAGACCCCAGAAGTTTGGAAAAGCCAGGAACGTGAATTGTCTAAGGAAAGCTACAAGGAGGCAGCAAAGCAGGCCTAAGAGAGAAGCCATGGAAGCTGTACCCACCAGAAGTGCCATAGGGGTGGAGTCACTCAAGCCTTTAGGAGCTCACAATGTGCCACAAGTTGCTTCAGATGTTAGATGTGGAATTACAGGAATTAATGTTAGCCCTGCTGGATGTTTGACCTGCTTTGGTCCCAGTGCTTTGTATCCTTCTGTTTGTACCTTTTGGAATGGTAGTGCTTATTTCATGCCACTGAATGTTGGAAGTGTTTAACTGTTCATTTGTATAGGGGCTTGCAGCTGCGAGTTTGCCTTACATCTGGGAAGAGACTTGGTACTTGGACTTTTCAGCAATGCTGAAACTGTTAGGACTTTGGCAACTCTGGCAGATGGACTAAATGCCATTTTTATAAAGGGATGTGCATGAGTCTTTGGGCGGCCAGGGGTGGAATATTATGGTTTGTGTCTGCATGTCCCCCCAAGTCCTTATGCAGTCATGGGGTGGGCTTCTAGATTTATGATTGATCCATAATCCGGTGCTGGGATTATGGGTGTGAGCGCTACACCTACCTCTGGGGTGGGTAGTTTGCATATAATGTAAGGGAGGGAAAGAGGCTGTTTGCCACTGCTCCCCCTTTTGCTCTTGTTGCTTTGCTGTCTTCTGCTGCCATGAATGGTTACCCTCTGTCATGTGCCACTCTGCCTTGGAGCCAGCCAAATATGGACTGAAACCTCCAGCAACTGTGAGCTAAATAAACCTTTCCTTCCTTAATATTGGGCATCAGGAATTTTGTCCCAGCAACAAGAGAAAAGTAGCAAAGACTTTGGTATTTTATTTTCCTTGATGCTACTGTGAATAGCAGTTTTCATAATTTCCTTTTCATCTCTCTCATTGTTGATGTATACAAATGCTAATGATTTTTTGTGTTGATCTTGTATCCTGCGAAATTGCTGAAGTTTGAAGTTTTTTGGTGGAGTTCTTTCTGTCTTCTATGTAGAGTATTATGTAATCTGCATACAAAGATAATTTGGTTTTTTTTCTTTTTTTTAGATAGGGTATCACTAGGTAGTTCAGGCTGGCCCTGAAGCCTAGGCTGGCCTCAAACTCACAGCATTCCTTCTGCCTTATCCTCCTGAGTGCAAATAATGATAATTTGAATTCTTCCTTTCCTAAATGTGTAATTTTTATTTCTTTCTCTTGCCTAATTTCTCTGGCTAATATTTCAAATACTTTGTTGAATAGGTGATTTGTTTCTGATTTTAGGAGAGAGCTTTTAGTTTTTCCCCATTTATTGTGATGCTGCTTACTAGTTTGTCATATATAGCTTTTATCATATCCAAGTATGGCCCTTCTATACCTGTTTTCTTCAGGATTTTTATCATAAAGGAGTGCTGGATTTTTGTCAAAAGACTTTTTTGTATCTATTGATATAATCAAATGGTTTTTGACCTTGTTCATGTTTATGTGCTGTATTACATTTGTTGACTTATGTATGTTGAACCATCCTTGCATGTCTTGTTGATAATGTGCTGCATGTTTGTTTGTTTGTTCGTTTGTTTGAGATAGGGCCAAGCTATGTAGTGTAGGCTGGCCCTACTGAACTCACTTAGGCAACCCAAACTGGCCTCACACTCTCAGTAATCCTCTGACCTCAGCCTCCCAAGTGCTAGGATTATAGGCATGAGCCATCACCCTGGATCAAGTGCTGGATTCTATTTGCTAATATCTTGTTGAAGATTTTTGAACCTGTATTCATTAAGGAGATTTGCCTGTGGTTTTTTGTTTTTTTTTAACTTGGGTCTTTATCCAGTTTTGGGGTGATCAGTGAGATACTGGTGTCCATAAATGTGTTTGGGAGTGTTCCATCCCTTTCAATTTCTTTGAAGAGCTTGAGGAGTATTCGTGATACAGTGCTCTTAAAGGTTTTGCTGAATTCAACAGTGAATCCATCAGTTCCTGGGCTTCTTTGTTGGCAGCTTCTTTATTACTGTGTCAATTTCATTGCTTATTATTGGGTTGTTAAGTAAATTTATGTCTTCTTGGGTTGGTCTTGGTAGTTTGTATGTGTCTAGGAATTTGTCCATTTCTTCAAAATTTGCTGATTTATTGGAATGCAGTTTTTCAAAGTAATAACTATCTTCTTGATTTCAACAGTGTCTGTTGTGATTCCACCTTTTTCATTTCTAATTGCACTGATGCGAATCTTTTCCTGCTCTTTTTTGGTAAGTCTGCATAGAGACTGATCTATTTTATTCTTTCAGGGAATCTGCTCTTCCATTTGTTAATTTTTTTTACTGTTTTGAAGTCATAATTTCAATGATCTTCTCTCTCATCTTTATAATTTCCCTCCATCTTAGTTTGGGGCTGGTTTGTTGTTGTCTCTCAAGTATCTTAAAATTTCTCATCTTTTTGAGCTTGCTCTGTTTTTCTAATGTGAGCACTAATTGTGTGAATTTTCCTCTTAGAATTGCCTTCATATTTCCCCAGAGGTTTTGATAAGTTGTAATCTCTTTGTCATTAACTTCCAGAAATTTAAAATTTTCTTCTGTGACCTAATCGTTGTTTAGGAGAATGTTGCTGATTTTTCCAGGAGCTTATGCCTTTTCCAAAATTTCTTCTGCCATTGACTTCTATTTTTATTGTCTGGTGGTCTGATAGTATGTGTGAGGTTCAGTTCTTTCATATGTACTTAACCAGTCTTTGTGGACTAGCATGTGGTGTGTTTTGGAAAAAGTATCATGTGCTGCTGAAAAGAAAGTATATCCTGTTGTAGAGGGATGGAATACTTTGTATACATCTATGAAATCCTTATGTTTTAGGATATGATTCAGCTCTCATATTTTTCACTGGTTTTTTTGTTTAGTTGATCTATCTCTTTGTGAAAGTAAGGTGTTAAAATCTCTTCCTATGATTGTGTCAATGTTTATTTGATCTTTTCAGCAGTTTTTGTTTTATGAAGAAAGGTGCCCCAGTATTTGAAGAAAAAGAAATGAATGTGCAGGGAAAAAAATGAATGAATGAATACACAGACCAGTCAGAGAATAAACTGTGACACTAGTTAGGTTTTCTCTGAGGGTCTGCAAGGAACCTGGCCCAACCAACAGATAAGAAGCTATGTTAGGAAAAGTGGTGGGCAAAGTGTCAGCTTACCCAGGATGAGCACCAAGTGATTTTGGCTGTCACTTTTCCACCCTAGCCCTGGAATTTGGCTATACTCTAACAGAAACACTTTGCCTGTTTTCAGGAGAATTCTCCACTATCAGTGAGGCTGATTCTCCTGCTTAGGTTATTACAAAAAAAACTTTCAGAACAGGAGTGTTACGCCCTGTGGGGCTTGCAGGCCTTCAGGGTAGGTAGAGGATCACCCAAGCCACATGGACACAAGTGAGTTATGGGACATTTTCTTCTAATGTAATTGTAGCCCCTGCTTCCTAAGAACCAGCTCTGTGCTAGGTGCAACTTGTGGCTCCTCCTCCTAAGCTCCACAACCCCAGGACTCGGGGAGGTTTTCAAGCTCAGGCTCAGCCCTCACAGTTGCACGGCCCAGTCTCCTGGAGAGCAGCTCACAGGAAGGGTTAAAGCGCCACTTGGAAGTCAGACTGGGCTGCAGAGCCTGAGTCCACAGCTTCATAGCGGATTCCTTTGGGCAGGTTACTTAACTTCGTTAGGCCTCAAATGTCCTCTTCTGTAGAAATTGGCTTAATGATAACGCCTACCTCTGCCAGGCACAGTGATACACACCTGTGGTCATAGCTGCATAGGTGAGGCAGAAGGAACAAAAAGTCAAAGTCAGCCTGGGTAACTTAGCAAGACCCTGTCTCAAAATAAAAACACCTTAAAAGGGAGATGTAGCTCAGTGGTAGAGAGCCCCTGGGTTCCATCCCCAGCACTGGAGGTAAAAAAAAAAAAAAAAACCTTACCTCAAAAGAGGTTGTAGGAAGACTTGAAAGGGTCTCCCCCATAAAGATGTTCAACAGATGATAGTTACTAGGATTATCACATACACCACAAATACAATCAGTACCGTAGATTTGCTCCAACCTAAGAGAAAAGGCATGTATGTTTGTGGTATCAGTGTTACAAGAAGGAAAAACAAAGTCACTCTATTGACCTGTAATAGACTTGGTAGTTTACATATATGACTTTGACTCTTACATATATGACTTTATTCATTCCTCTTCGCCGTCTGTGAGGTGGTTAACATAATTCTCTTCTTCAGATGAAGACAGTGAAGCTCAACAGGATATACTTCTACAACAGGATATACTTTCTTTTCAGCAGCACGTGATACTTTTTCCAAAACACACCATGTGCTAGTCCACAAAGACTGGTTAGATAACTTGCTTGAAGTCACGCAGCTAATAAATTGTGGAGCTGAATTAGATTCCAGAATTGATTCCAAAACCAGCTTCTAAACTCTATGATTGCAATGCCCCACCTGAAGTAACTGGCTTTTTTAAAAAAATAGACTCCAAAAGTTGCTACCTCCAAATGTGTGTGCTGTCTTCTAAAGAAACCATTTTGAAAACTACCAGCTCAACCCGCCAGCCCATCCAGGCTGCCGTCATTCCTATTCTTCAGCCCTCTGAGCCACATACGAGCTTCAGGAGAAGATGGCTCCATTCCACTTTGTCCCACTCATCTTTAATCTAAAAAGATATTACTTAACTTGATTGTGCCTCTTGGTCCCTGGACTTTGATCTGAATGAATTTTGGCTGTTGCTAAAAATCAAATGCATCTTTAAAAGATAAATATTTCCCTCATCAAGATACTCCAAAGAATTAACCTCGGTGTCTAAAAAGAGATGATCCAGAGGGTTTCTAACAGCATCTTCAGGATAAGTGATTTATCTTCCGAGGAGATTGCTTTGAAGAGGAGACTCACGTGGGACGCATGCACTCTGCTATGTTTATTTAAAGCATACCTTAAATTTCCTTGCATAGACTCGCAAGTAACTCCCCTGCCACCCCAGACACTGAACTCCACGAAGGCAGGGGAAATTGCTGAGGTCACCAAGTCCTCTGGAACTGTGTCTTGCCTACACTTTTAAACTTTTACTCAGTGGATTAGAAACACAAGCAAAAACTTCCCTGAGGAAAAGGAATCCATCCAAACAGAGACACCCCGCACACCCGCACTGACACCTCTCTGTTCTGGAGTGCTGGGCCCAAAGCCAGCAATGGCAGTTAATGGTTAGAAAGACAGTTTGGGGCTCTGCAGAGACAGATTTGAACATTGAGCAGAGCATTTCCCATAGTAAGTCAGCAAAACCACACCACCCCCATTCATGCCACTGTCCCGAGCTTAACTTACAAGTTCTTCCACTTCCCAGAAGTCTCTTATGGCATCCGAGCCCAGACAGTGCTAGACAACTTTTGAAGAAGCTGTGAAGTTTCCAATGTGTTATAAATACGGCCTGACATTTGATAATGCCTCTATTGTCAGACACATGGGACTGCCATCCCATAAGCTTTTCTCACCCAACGCTTGAAGAATCAGAGGGCAGCAGCCCGAAGACGTTCACACAGGGCTCAGTCACTGCAGCAGGCCCTACTTAGAATGCGTCCTTGCTAATGTACTCAAAACACAACCTTTCTCTGTTTTGCCATCCCCCATAATTTTGTTCCTCAAGCTTTTTTGTTTTGTTTTGTTTTTGTTTTTGCTTTTTTGGTTGTTTTGTTTTGAGACAAGGTTTCACTATGTAGTCTGGCCTTAAACTTGCTAGGCAGCCCAGGCTACCTTTAAACTTCAAATCCTCTTACCTCAATCTCCCAAGTGCTGAGATTGCCGACATGTGCCACCACACCCAGCTTCTTTCAAGCTCTTGTCACTTTTGGATTTGCCCACTTCCTCCCAAAAGACCCCCTCACCAAGCTGTACATCCCTGAAATCACCCATAGGAGAAAAATCTTGTTATTGTCCAAGTAGGATGATCTTTACCTGCTTAGGTCTGGTTCACATTTGTCTTACTGATTAAATAGGAGAACTTTGATGAGTGTGGTAGGAAGTTATATTACTGTTTACCATTGCTGGACACTGTACCCAACACCCACAGCTTGAAGGGAAACTTTATGTGGCTCATGGTTTCACAAGATTCAGTCCATGCTTAGCTGGTGCCAAGGCAGGAACATCATGAGAAACGGATGCGGAGGTGCAAGGCTGCTCAGTTCACGGCAGCTGGAAAGCAGAGCAGGGGGTCAGCAGCACAGAGGGTTGGGAACTGACGTATCAGGGTGAACACTCAGCATGATAATGGTCCCCCACAAGATGCCCGCGTCTTTGTTCTAGGAGCTGTGGCTATGTTACATCACACGGCAAGGGGGAATGATAATTGTTAATCAGCACACTTTAGAATAGGAAAAGTACCCTGGATTATCCAGGCAGGCCAACAAGATCCTGCAGGACCTGCTGCTCCGGTCTTTGAAGAGGGAGGAAGTAAGCCATGACCCATGGACTTGGGCAGCTCTAGAAGCTGGAAAGGGCAAGGAAATCGGCTTTCTTCTAGAGCCTCCAAAACAGAAGGCCTTAAGCACTTCAGAACTGTAAGATAATAAGTTGATGTCACTTTAAACTACTAAACCTATGGTACTTTCTTATAGCAGCAAGTGAAACAAATACCGTTAAGACCTAAACCACCCGAAAACACAATGCACTGATATTTTTCTGCATATCAATTGTGAAAAAAATACTCTAATCTACAGAAAAGTTTAAATAAACAATTTTCCTTGCAACAAGATCTTAGATTGTGGACTCTGACACAGAGACCTGGGGGTCACAGTTTTACTGGGGAGGTGGTGGTCTCAGGTGAGAGAAGCCGGAACCTGCCAGAGATACTGTGCTGCGAAGCAGTTGTGTCTGAGGCTTTAGCTCATTCTGCACAACTGTGGAGCCGGCATGGGCCTGCAAAACTGTCTCACGTGGAGGCACAGAAGCTGAGATTTGCATCTATTGTATCCACTGTGAAAGGGAGTGTAACTCTGGGTAGGCATCTCCCCGGGGCAAAGAGCAGCGGCAGGTTCAGAAGGCAACTGCGAGCCATGGGCAGTTAGGGTCCCCTCAGCTACTAGAGGACTGATGGGTGGACCCTGAGAGGAAGGCTGGGCAGGCACTAGGCATTTGTGGCAAGCACTTGCTATTTCTGCAATATGTTCTGAGGCTAATGTATATCCCATTTTGTCTTGATATGACAGATAATAACAATTATTATTACTTTGGGGTGTTTTTTTTTCCCAGTGCTGGCGATTGAATCTCATGCATGCTTAGCCAAGTGCTCTACCACTGAGCCCCAGCCCCAGCCCCAGTTTAGTGTAACAGATACTACGCTAAGGACTTCGCATTCATTGTCTCTCTTCCTACCAAGCGTTAGTTCCATTTTACAGATGAGGACACTAAGGCTCAGAAACTCTGACTGGTAGTTGGTTCCTGGCTACCCAGCTAGTAACATAGCGGGGTCAGGAGTGAAGGCAGCCCACTCCATCCATAGCTCACTACAGAGCGTGTATACCGTCTCCTGTGGAAGAGAACTACCATCCTCAAATGTCAATCTGACACCCTAGATCCTTGGTCCTCAAAGAGAGATGAAGATTATATTTGGTAAACTCTGCTTCCTAAATAAGAAAGGGGACCTGAGACCAAGATATTAAACTAGGGCTGAAATGAAAAAGGGCTCCTGGTGGCCCAGAAAGTTTGAGTAGATCAGGTTTATACCATACCCTATAAATTAAATTTAATTACATTTTTCTGCCTGTGGTACACAGAGAATTGAGTCATAATTTTTACTTCAGCCTCAGTGTTCTCTTTCCTAATGGAAGCTCCTAGGGAAAAGGTGTCAGGACTTTCTCCCTTCCCTTGTACAGCCCCTCGCACTGTGTCAATCCAGGACAGCACATAATAAATGCCATTTGATGATTTCTTCCCTTATATTCGTGGCCTCAGACCAGTCTAACAGCCTACAGTGCAATCATTCACCTTAGCACTCTCCTTGCAGGCTGGGTCAAGAAAATATGGTGCTCTGGAAAATGCCCTAAAAGCTTTCTTCTTTAATAAGGATCCTGGTGTCCCGTGATGGATGCTATAAAATCCCCCACCGGCTGGTGTGTTCATGGCCGTGTGGGCCCATTAACAGCATCTGGTGTTCTGGTAACATACTTCATATCCGAAGTGCAAAAGCAAAAGCATTTATTATAAATAACACGAGGTGACCCTAGAGTAAACACAGCTGTGCCCTCCTGGTGTCTTGTCTGTGGCGCTCCCTCAGTAGATTAAAGAAATCCATGTTTTATGGGGCCATCACTTATTCTGTGTATACACACAAGACTGGTTTGCAGTGGACCTGCATGTTGCTGTGTATAAGGTTTCAGGCCCAGAAATTGTATGAAGCAGACGTGTTTTGCTAAAACACTTATTCTTACACATTCCGATATTTTTAAAAGGTGGTAAGAATTGATTTCTATTTGTTCCTAAATGATTTACACAACATTCTGGGCCCTGCCCACATTGTAGCTGCCCTTCAGTTTTTCAAAATTCCTCCCATTTCTGTCTCCCACCGGCCTTGCAGAGGAATAAGCATGCGGCTGTCTTGGGAAGGTTTGGGACTGGGCTCTGTCAGTCCCCAGCGGTGGGGGTTGGGCTCATTCCTTTAACCAAACCGCTGGCCACCAGAATGTTCGCTAGCTGCAGCTTTGCTCCAAGGTACCTCAGACTGTAGGCCTAACCTTATCCCCAGAGCTTGCCACGAAAGATCTCACTTTTATTGCTATTCTTACATAGTCTTTAGAAACAAAAAGACATCATTGTATTACAGCATTTTGGTTTTGGTAGTGATATACTTTCATTGACAAAATATAACAATTCTCAATCATTGAAAATACAAAATTTATCACACCAAAAAAAATTAAGTGCAGCTTATCATATGTATTTCCATTACATTAGGGTTACAGAGGAGTTCTGTGTACGAATAGCTCCAAGAAGAGTTTTTATATTTTATTTTCACATTGAAAACAAATCAGATTTGCCTCAGCCTCAAAAAGCACGTTGATGTAAAATTAAATGAGCACTGGCAGTGCACAGCACTTTTTTTCTAAGCAAGAGCTCTCACCCACTGAGCCTTAGTTTTCTCATCCTTAAATGGGAGAGAATGAGCCTTGCTTCCTGGAGTCTGCGCTGAGTTAGACAGGAGTGCGCAGATTAAGGGCAGAGGAGAACAGAGTAAGACCCATCCAGATGCTGGGAAAAGTTATATATATAAATATTATTTGACTTACATGTATAATATAAATATTAATAAAAAGAAATTTTGTTAACTATAAATCTAAAATCATAAAAAGGCCATATGTGTTATGTATGAAGATGTAGATGTATGTATATAAACAGCCCTTCATGCCTGCAGGTCTGCTTCTCTGAATTCTGCTACTGGATTCTCTGGATTCAGCACTACTTACTTAGCACTAACCTCATGTTAGTTATTATAACTAATCTAGAGATGATTAAAGTATACAGGAGGACAAACTAGGTGATAGACATACCACGTCACTTCGTACAAGAGGCAAGCATCTGCAGATCTGGGAATCCAAAGTGGCCCTGGAACCAATGTCCCCCGGATTCAGAGGGACACTGCATGTATAAAATCCTTGCACAATTTTAATTGTACACAACTACCATCACTGATAGGTAAAAAGCATACATATTCGGATAGGTTGTGAGAACCAACGGTTGGCACAGCGCCTGACTTCCACTATCTTCCCATGGAGAGCCAGTAGCTGCATAGAGGTTTTCTCACAGAACTCCATCACATCTTTAACCACTTTGTTCTTAGTGGTCAGAATGATACCCTGAGATACTGAACCCTTCATTACTTTCACTACTTTCTACAAACTGAGATGCTCAGGACTCCGCTCGGCAGAGATGGTGACCATAAGTCAGAGGAAAGAAACTGCCCTAACTAGAAGAATGGGATGTCTGCCTTCCACAAAACAATTGGATTTTTGTAGAAAAGCTGCCCCAGGAATGAAAGCAAACTCTTGAAGCTTCTATTTACACATGAACTTGGTTGTCTGTCCTCTGTTCCTGGACGGACACACACACACACACACACACCCATACAACTTAGTAAACTCATGCAGTTTCCTGTCACAAGTTCAGAGCCACCAAATGTTTCACTTGTATTCTAAAGCCCACTGTGTGTCAGGCACGTTGCTAGGGCCTGGAGATTCATCAACATCCGTGTATATCCCGCAGTCACAGTGGGAGGAGAGAGCAGGTCAACAGAGTCACTGAGCTCGAGCCAGGTGGTAAAGCGTGGAGAAAATTGCTGTGCCATTCACCGCCTGGAGATCTAGGGGAGGCTGCCTTGAGGCTGTAGCTTCCTAAAAAATGGTATGAATTCTGGCAGATACAGGGTGATAAGGTGGAGGGCAGCAGGCACGCCGGGCAGGGCCACTCATCTGCAGGCGTGGAGAGGAGGGCGCGTGTGGAGTGAAAGCAGAGCGGCCCGGGAGTGTCAAGAGGTGGCCTAGCAAGTGAAGTGGGGCAGCTTGCAAAGAGCTGCCTGTTCTCCTTTGCCTCACAATCTGTTTTATAGTGTTTTCACCCTTCTCCCCTCTGAAAGCTCTTAGCCTTCATCCCCTAATCTTCGTCCCTTTCTACCTTATGGAACCACAAGTCTACTTTCTGTCTTGGGAGATTTGGCTCTTCTGAGCATTTCATATGAATGGTATTACAATACGTCTGCCTTTACATATTACAATTCTGTCTAGCTTTCACTTGGCAGAAGGTTTTAAGAGTCATGCAGATTGCAGAATGTCCGCTTACTTTGTCCCTTTTATGGCTGAATAATATTCCATTGTGTGGATTCACCATTTTCATTTATCTATTCATCAGTTGGTGAACTTTTGGGTTGTTTTCACTTTGAGGCTGTTATAATAATGCTGCTATGACTGTGATACAAGTCTTTTGCAGCTGCATGCTTTTGGCTCTCTGTGGTAGGTACCTAGCAGTGGACTCACTAGATCATGTGATAGACCTATATTTAACATCTTTAGAACTGCCAGAATATCTTCCAAGCAGTGGCACCTCTCTACGGTCTCTCCAGCAGTGCATGAGGAACCTGTTTTACTTCCAAATTCACAGTAACAGCTAAAGGAATTCCCTTCGGGATAGAAGGACTGGCTCTTGGCCCTCACTCCTGAGGGCAGAGCTAGGAAGTGATTACCTGGTGGCCTTTGCTTTCAGCTCTGCGTGGGACCTGTGCTATACATCTGACCCTTTCTGTCAGGTCACCTTGGCCTCTGGAAGACAGGAATGTAATGCATACTTTCCTGTTTTATTGGAGTCTTTTGAGGAGACAAGTTATTTGGGATCTTTGGAAAGGAAGAGCACAGTTTTATAAAGTCTATTGGGAGGTGGCAACTTGAAACTTGTGGTGGCAAGCACCCAGTAAACTGTAATCCTTAAAATTATAGTTGTAGTCCTTAAAATTATTGCGAGTTAGCCCTGGAAGGAAGAGTAAAGGCCATCTAGTCCCGCCATGGGAAGCATGCAGCACCTCACAAGGACATCTTCCCAATGGTGGGTGCTGAGGATGCTGTATGTCTGTCCAGGTTCAGGCCTGTGATCGATTAGCAGTGTTTACCACAGTGAATGGGGAACATGGGGTGGCACATCTGCTTCATATTTGCACTTCCTGGTTGAAGCTGTCCATGGAAGTGCTGCAGAAACAGGTGCGATAGCATCCAGCTGGCTAAGGACAGGGACGGAGGGAGAATCAGCTCTGGAGTTTTTCCTTTTTCCTCATAGAGCCTGGGTTGGAGAAAAGTCTCCTAGCAGAACTGTTTCAGAGACAGTTTCTTTTCTTCTTTTTTCTTTGAGACAGGATGTGGCTATGTAGTCCAAGCTGAACTTGAATTCACAATTTAGCCCCAGCTGGTCTCAAACTCTCAATTCTTCTGACTTGGCTTGCTGAGTGCTACAATTATAAGTGCGTACACCACACCAGCCAAGAGGATCAGTTTCTAGCCCAGTGTGTTCAGACGATTCTTATCAGCGCCTGTGAGACTCACTTAGCTAGAGTAAGTGGTTAATGATTACAGAGGCCTGGTAAGTGCTAACACAGAGGGCCTTTCCCACTTCTGCACCGTGCCTCCAGCAGCCTTGTGGCACGCCCTCGGAAGCCCACAATGTGATGCACGTGTACACAGGGAGGTTTGGACCAAAAGGACGCTCAGCTTCCGTGCCCTGAGAGGAAAGGACTGTGTGTTCTCCATGTGAACAGAAGGGGAGCTCCACGATCAGTGCTCAGCTTAATCAGACCCCATTTTTCCAGAAATAGTAAGCTTCATTCTGGGGGAGAAAATGGCTTTTCTAGAGAGTAGGAATTATATTGATTATAAAAGATAGCCATTTTTTGATGGTTGCTAATATTGTGAATGTGTTTAGTAACATTGACCTGTACAGTAAAAAGTGGTTAAAATGGTAAAATTTGTTATGTATATTTTACCACAATCAATAACTTTTTCTTGCAGTGGGTTCTCACTGTGTTGCACCAGCTGGTCTTGAACTCCCAATCATCCTGCCCACAATCTCCCAAACAACTAACTGGGGCTACACCCAACCAGGGTGCTTTCTAAATTCTCAGATCTATTTAATTTCATTAGCCCATGTTGTTCCTCTCCTAATGCAACTACCTACCAACAATAACAAACAATGACGTAAACTAAGACCTCACATAACTAATTTCTTTTTAAATGTTATTATATAAAAGTTAAAGAATGATGTTCCTTTTCCTTCTGTACCTCTACCTTCTTTTTATTTTTTCCCCACTGCACATGCCCCACATCATGCTGTGAGTCAAGTGAGTGGGCCACAGTCCCCGCCTCAGCACAGCACTGTCCATCCTGACCTCCTTCCCACTCAAGGGACAGCCACAGATGATGCCACAGCTGAGAGGAGGTGACAGAGATTGCCCCACCCAGGAGAGGAAGCAGCCAAGAAGGTGCTCTAGTCAAGGGATACTCGTTTCAGGGGTCATTAGGTAGAAAAGCAGGAAAAAGCACTGTGTGATCAGGATGCACACACTCATGGAAGTTTCCAGAACTGCAAAACAGTGCCGATCTGAAGTAGTAGGTGGACGCACACAGAGGCGGGGCATCGGAGAAGCAGCAGGAAATCACACTGCAGAGAACAGCTCTCTTCCCAGGCACCTTGAGCGAGCTTGCCTCCAGGGCCTCTCTGTGAAGAAAATGTCTGGATTTCTTCGTGAAACTGTCAAAAGTAAAATGTGAATGCAGGTGCGCGCACGCGTCTGTATGTGTGCATGTGTGTGTGTGTGTGTGTGCAGAAAGGGGGCACGTAGGGTTTTTGATGAATAAATTTGTTAAAAATTGGAATTCACGTCTAACTGTTCCTTCAGATCTCCTGTAGCATAAGATAGCATTTCTTTAATTTGACAAGCCTATGACATTAGCCTCAAAGGTGAGGGCTGCCTCTGTCAGCCAGAGATTTGTTTAAACCTTTCATGAACGTCATCGCAGTGTTTTCAGAACACACTATCTCTTGGATGACAAGAGTCTGTGCAACTTCCCACCAACTATGCCCCACTGTCCCTCTGCCTTACCCAAATGCATTTCTTCCCAGTCAGCAGTATCCACTGGTTCTGAGGCCAGTATCTGGGAACCCATAAATGAAAAAAGTGACAGAACCACTTGGGGTGGCAGGAAGGAAGTAGCCCTTGAGTCACTAGGCACTGGGTATTTAGCATGGGTTTCCTTTTTTATTTTGTTTTGTTTTGTTTTGGTTGTTTTTTGAAACAGGGCCCCACTATTTAGTTCAGGCTGCCCTTCAACTCATTATGTTGCACAGGCTGGCCTCAAACTCATGGCAATCCTCCTGCTTCAGCCTCCCAAGCTTTAACCAACCACCACTCCTGCCTTGCATAGGCTTGCATAGTATGACTTGCATATTATGTTCTTAATATCATCTACCTCACAGATTCTGCCAGATTATTGGTAACTACTTTGAGAACTTACATGCTAATAAGATGGAAAATTCAGAGGGTATGGATAAATTCCTAGAAACATATGAGCTACCAAAGCTAAGCCAAGAAGATATAAAAATCCTAAATAATCCAATATCAGTTAGTGAAATTGAAGAAGTAATAAAAAAAATACTACCAACTAAGAAAAGCCCAGGTCCTGAGAGATTCACTGCTGAATTCTACAAGAAATTTAAGGAAGAGCTAATGTCACTACTGCTCAACCTCTTTCATGAAATCAGAAGTGACACAGTACTCCCAAAGTCATTCCTACAAGCAAGCATTACCCTGATTCCAAAACCAGAAAAGACCAAAAAAAGAGAACTACAGGTCAATATTTTTAGTAAATACAAATGTAAAATTCCTAAACAAGATCCTTGCAAACATAATGCAGAAAAATCATCCAAAAGGTCATATGTCATGACCAAGTAGGATTCACCCCAGGGATGCAGGGATATTTCAACACATACAAATCAACAAATATAACACACCACATGAACAGAAGCAAGGACAAAAATCACATGATCATCTCAATAGATGCAGAAAATACATTTGACAAAATTCAACATTCATTCCTGATTTTAAAAAAGCTGAAGAAAATAGGAATAGTAAGTCCTTATCTCAACCTGATAAAAACCCTATGACAAACCAACTGCCAACATCATACCAAGAGAAGAAAAGCTGAAAGCTTTCCCTCTAAAATCAGGAACAAAGGGACTTGGGGATTTAGCTCCGTGGCACAACACCTGCCTGGCAAGCGCAAGATCATGAGTTCAATTCCTGGTACCGGAAGAAAAAAAAAAGAAACAAAATAAAATAAAATAAAATCAGGAACAAGACAAGGATGTCTGCCATTTCCACTTCTGTTTAATATAGTTCTTGAAATATTAGAGAAATAAAACAAGAGGAAAAATAAAAAACATATGGCTATGGAAGGAAGACATTAAATTATCATTATTTGCTGATGACACGACCTTCTACGTAGAAGACCCCCAAAGCTCCATCAAAAAGCTCCTAGAACTAATATCCAAATTTGGCAGTGTAGCAGGATACAAAAATCAGCAATCAAAAATCAATAGCACTCCCATATACCAATAACAAATTCACTGAGAGGGAAATTAGGGAAACAATACCCTTCTAAACAGTATCAAGAAAAATGAAATAAATTAATCTAAGTGAAGTGAAAGACCTCTAAAGTGAAAACTATAGTACTCTAGAAAGGGAGATTAAAGAGGATATCAGAAAATGGAAAGAAAAAAAAAGAAAATGAAAGATATCCCTTGCTGCTGGGTAGGCAGAACCAGTATAGTAAACATGGCTATACTTCCAAAACTATTATATAGATTTAATGCAATCCCAATCAAAATACTAATAACATTCCTTATAGAACTAGAGAAAGCAATTCATATAGATGCAGAAGAGAACTAGAATAGCAAAAGCAATTTTGGGCAACAAGAGCAAAGCAGGAGGCATTACAAGTCCAGGCTTCAAGTTATACCAGAAAGCTACCTTGGTAAAAACAGCACGGTATTGACAAAACAGACTCATAGATCGATGGAACAGAATAGAGGATGTAGAAATAACCACAGGAATACTTTCTAACAAAGAGACCAAATCCCTTCAGTGGAAGAAAGATGGCCCCTTTAAGAAATGATACTGTGAAGGGGCTGGGGATTTAGCTCAGCGGCAAAAAGCGCCTGCCTGGCAAGCTCAAGGTCGTGAGTTCAGTTCCCGGTACCGGAGAAAAAACAAAAAAAAAAAAGAAATGATACTGTGAAAACTGGCTATCCACGTGCTAAAAGTTGAACCTAGATCCATATGTCTCACTGTACACTAAACTAAAATCAACATGGATCAAAGATCTCAACATTAGAATATAAACATTTAAACTGCTTAAAGAGAAAATAGGTGAAACTCATGAAGACATAACTACAGGCAAGGACTTTCTGAACAAAGCCCCGGTTGCACAAGAAATAGTACCAAGGATCAACAAATGGGATCACATTAAATTTAAAAGTTTCTGCACAGGAAAGGAAACCATTAACAGAATGAAGAGACAACCTACAGACTGGGAAAAATTTTTCCAGCTACTCCTCAGACAAAGGACTAATATCCAGAATAATAAAGAACTCAAAAAGAAATACATCCCCCAAATTTAAAGACCCAATTAAAAAATGGGCACTTGAATGAATAGACACCTCTCAGATGAAAAAGTACAAATGGCTAATAAATACATGGAAAAAAATGTTCACCATCACTGGCCATTCAAAAAATGCAAATTAAAACAACATTGAGATTTTATCTCCCTCCAGAAAGAATAGCTACCATTGAGAAACCAGCTAATAACAAATGCTGGCAAGGCTGTGGAGAGAAAGGAATCCTTCTCCATGGTTGATAGGAGTGTAAGTTGATACAGCCCTATGGAAATCAGTATAGAGATTCCTAAAAAAAACCCTAAAAATAGAAATCCCTTTTGATCCAGCTATTGCCTTACTAGATATCATCCCCAAAATATTAAAAACACCGTACCACAATGGTACATCTTTATCCATGTTTATAGCTGCAAAATTCATAACAGCTAAATCTTGGAAACAGCCTATATGTCCATCATCAGATGAATGGATTTCAAAAATATAATATCTATACAATGGAACATTTCTCTGCCATAAAAAAGGATACACTTGCATCATTTGTAGGAAAATGGATGCAACTTGAGACAATATTAAGTGAAATAATTCAGACACACAAGCTTAAATATCGCATGGTTTTTCTCATATGAAAATAAAAGATAGATAATAGAGAAAAAGAGAGAAAAAATGTACTGCAATCCAGTGCAGATAATGTATCTAAAAGTGTACCTTGACTTATATGTGTACCTTATAAATGTGCCTTAAATTGCCTTACATGTTTTGTGTGATCTTTGGCCTATTAGTCTGGTTTTCGACTTGTATACTATATATGATAATTAACTTTATAAAGTCTTAGATAAATAAATGAATCTGATGCTCGAAAAATAAAAGGGAGGTGGAGGAAAGGAATTGAAATGTGTTGTGTACAGGTACCAATGGCATGCGTGAGTGGATTCATTATGTACTGCAAACATGTACTAATAAAAGTGAGAGAAAGAAAAAAAAAACATGCCCACAAATAATAACAATAATAATAATAATAATATCACCCACTTTTCTCTTTCCAGTGATCCTTTTTTCCCTGAGATACAACTGATTTATCATAAAATCCACTGTGGCATTTAGTATTTCACAGAATTGTTTAACTGTCACCACAATAAACATTAGAACATTTTCATTTTTAAAAGAAACTATGTATCTGTTAGCAGTAATTTCCTGTTCTCTCCCAAAACTCTCTTACATCTGGCCGTAGGCAACCACTAACCTATTTTCTATCTGTATAGTTTAGACTACGCTGGAAATTTTGAACCAATGAAGTCATTTCTGTGGACGTTTATGATGAGCCTCTTGTACTTCACGTTTTCAACGTCCATCTATTCAGAGCATCAGTGAGTACTTCATTCCTTTTCATGGCCGAACAATATCCCATTGTGTAGGTGTAGATATCCACCCGTTATTTTCCATTCATCCTTGGCTGGATATTTGGGCTGTTTTCATCTGGAGTTATTATAAATAATGCTACTGTGAACATTTATGTACAAGTTTTCTAGAGTCCATGTTTTCATTTGCTTGCTGTAGATACAGAGGAGGGACCTGCTGGCTCAGATGACAGCGCTAGGACATTTTGAGGAACTACCAACCAGGGTTCCCATATAGATGTACCTTTAAGACCTGAATTAGGGTTGGGCTGAGGTTTCCCTCAGTGGTAAAGATTGGGCCTTGCATACATAAAGCCCTGGGTTCAATCCCCAGTACCAGAGAACAAGGGGGGCGGGGCAGCAACCAAAAGAAAAATCTAAATTGAAAGGTAATTTTCGACCTTCAAAATATACCTTCTCTCTTACAACTTATCACACACAGTAATCTGTGCCCCTCTGTGGGCTCATAGTCACTATATAAATAGGATATCAGAATGTTATCCCTGCAGCCCAGCGGACTAAGCTGAGCAGACCAGCTTAGCATCTCACACTCCTGAAGGAACAGCTTCCTTCCTGCCTCAGTCTCTTCTTACTACTGGCTTTGATCCTTGCTCATGACCCCTCACTCCTGTCCTCTTCCCCATATGCTGGCTGACACTGACAGGATCAATTTAAGGGTAAAGGCCTAGATAGTTCTGGGGTTTTGGTCCTTTCTTCTCCCACTGCAATGTGGAGAAGAAAGGACCAACTGGGATACTATCCAACCAAAAGATCTTGGCAACCCGTCCTTATCTGACTGAGTCCCAGTACCCAAGGCTAGGCAAGACTGGCATGCATACATAGGGTCAGGCAGCCTACAGTAGGGGAGCCCAGCCTGCACAGATGAACACCCACCTCCCATGTACCGGCTGCTGTGGGTCCGGCACATTGATCCCTATCTTCATGGGGGAGGAAACCAAGGTTAAGCGGTGGAAACACTTGCCCAGTGCCTGCAGCAACTGAGGCAAACTGAGTGGAATACAGAGTAGGCCCCCATCCCAGTGATCCAGAGCCCTGGTGCAGGGCTGTCTGCCTGGGAAACCAATTCCACATCGTTCGGTGGCTTTCAAACACACCAGCACCTGGTCCTGCCCAGCAGAACTGGCTGTCTCTGCTATTTTGGAGGCAATCATATATTTTTAATGACCTGCAAAATCTCCCTGTGAGAAGGGAGGGAGAGTTGAAATTACAGCCAAGCAATTTGCATTGCGAATCAAGTTATCCTCCCTCCTGCCCTCCAAGAATATGCAGAAATAAATGCCTCCTAATGAACCCTGGGGGGCCAAGGCTTTGATATGAATTCTGCTGAAAGGATAAAGAGTTCTAAGCAGACTGAGACCCAGCATGAAGTTGGAGCAGGAGGGCCAGGCTGTCCCCTTCTGAGCAATGGAGGAAGGAAATTGGATTATCTTGCTAGCAGTTGGTATTTTTCTATCACTTAGGACTGCAGATGAGAGCTCCCCTCCTTCAGATGAAAGGAATTCAATTTAGCTGTATTTAACCAGCCAGCTCCTCGCCCCAGTTCGCCCTCTTCTTTGTAATCCGGATCACTGACCCTGCAGCCGTTCAGACCCTAGCCACAGAGGCCAGGAGTGCCATAGCCGTTGTCTTTTCCAGGACTTAAGAAGACCTATTAAAGATGGACAGAGATGAAAAATAGATAGATAGATAGATAGATAGATGATAGATATAGATAGATGGATGATAAGCAGATGATAGATGATTGATAGATTGATTGACTGATAGATAATAGCTAGATAGATGATAGATAGGTAGTGATAGATGGATGATTGATAGATAGATAGATAGATAAATGATTATAGATAGCCTTGCTAACCTGAAGTCAGAAAGCTTTAGTTCTAGTTGCTACAAGAAGTACCAGCCTCCTCCTCTCCCTGATCCTCCTTCTTAGCCTCCAGGATCTGTATTTATTCAGCACGGGGAAGTGTGTGTGTGTGTGTGTGTGTGTGTGTGTGTGTGTGTGTGTGTATCTGTCTGTCTAACAAGCCTGTGCTTGTAGGTGTGAGCCCTATGGAAGCTGGCCTCTGAGCCAATTAGCTGGTAGAGTGCACAGTGCAGATCTGAGGGCATGTGGATGTGGTATTTGTGTGGGCTTGAGAGTGTGGTAATAATGGTTTGTGTGGACTTGTAAAAGACAGGCGTGGGGAGGCCTGCTCACTGCCTCCTCCAGGATGGGCATAAACCCAGCATGGACAGAGAAGGTCCATAGACGTCCCCAGGTCCTGTCAGCCAGACCTCTCAGCTGCGTTCTTGTTTTAACTTTTCCCCAGAACTTCTCTTCTTTCCCTCTGGCCCTACTTGAGAGGAGCCTGGAAGCCCCACAAAGCGCTTGGCAGGAAATGAGCCCTTGCATGATGAGGCGGGGCACCTCCAGGCTGAGCATGCGGTGCATCCACCACATAGCCTCACTCCAAAGCCCAATTCCACTTATCGGGACCAGAAGAACAGACTCTTCTATACTCGATTTCCTCACCTGTAAATAGTGTTACGAAGGACCAGTGCACTGAATGGTAGCAAACATTATTAAGTGTTGATAATCCTCAGTTATTTGGGAGATGAATGGGTCAGCACTCTAGAATTCTGTTGTTTGGACCAGCATTAGGATAAAATTATTTATCCTTCTTGGGTCATCCTGAAGAACAGTAAGCAAAGGGTTAGAGCCCTACCCAAGGGAACAACTAAATCCATGGTAGATCCACTGCTGATAAGAATGTTTTCAGAAGAGCTTTTTTTGGTGAGGGCACAATGAACATGTACTTTGGGAACTTATCCATATCAAGATGCCCCTGGGAGAAGAAAGGCAGAGAAGGAGAAAGGAGAAACTATTATAGACCTTTTTTAAAAAACTATGTGAATCATTACACTAGTCAAATGTAACTGAGAACTGACTGAATCTTAATGTAAGTGAATCAGATATAAAATGACATTTATGGGACAATCAGGAAAATTTAAACGCTGAGTGGATATAAGATAATATTAAGGAATTATTAATATTTTAGATGTGATAATGGTATTGTGGTTATGTTGAAAGCCCTGATTGTCTTGATCTCTTATGAAATATACTATAATATTCATGGACGAAATGATAGGATCAAATTGATGTGGGAGGACAGTTTGGGAAGCAGGTGATGGTACAAAGGGTTTTAGCATGTCATTTTCTCTAAGTTTGTGTGTTTGGACATTTGTATAATTAAAATAGTAAAAAGAAACAAAGAGAAGATCAGAGCTTCTGGAGCTGCCCCCTGGAGGCTGGCTTGTGCCGCACCACCATGATGACAGAATGATTCACTCAGGCCCTTGGACCAAGGGGAAGGACCACAGCCCAGCAGCATTCTCTAAGCCCTATAAATCAACAAGTACAGCTGAAGCCATTTAATAGGAGGCATGTTAATCATAAAAATCTGGCTTAAATGGGTCATTTTATTGTCAAGATTGGTGAGAGGGAGCAGAAGATGATGAACAGGCCCCCTGGCAAGCTTTATAACTAGTGCCAAGTTCTCCCTAACAGGCAAGAGTTGAGTTGTACTAACTCCACATCCACCTTGAGCCTTTCCTAGGAGGATGGGGACCCAAGGTAGGAGCAACGGGAGTTGGTGTCAGGCCCAGAAAGCAGAGGGAGCTCCCTGTTGAGTTATCCACCCACCCTGCTTGTGTGAGTACTTCCTGAAAGGGGGGAAATCTTGGATGTGTTAGTACTTGGGAGGGATCTTGGATGTGTGAGTACTTCTGGGCCGGAGGGGGGGGGTGTGTCTTCGATTCTAGTCAATCTGCATCTGAGATGGAGTATGGAGTCTCATGAATGACCCAGGGTAGAAAAGTAAAGGAAAACTAGAGGCGAAATGAAGACCTCCGAGAGAGGTGGAGCTTTGGCAGAGAATCTTAGTGGGAAAAGACCCAAGAGCGGCCCTGAGAATAACTAACAACCAAACCAAGGAAAGGACAATTGTGGCTAAAAATGCACCGGAAAGTGTTTTTTTGATAATAGTCGGTTTAGCTGGTCATGTGACTTAGCTTCCACAGCCCGAGGGCTAAAAACGTCCAAGCACTTGAGCTTGGGTGATGACAGGCCAAGGCGTGGGAGCCTGGAAGAGCCAGTTTAGTTTACCAGTGACTGAGGATCATGAGAAGAGCACTGAATTTGGAGTCAAAGGCCCAAATTGAAGTTCCAGCTTTGCCTTTTCCTATTGGTAAAGCACTGGGCAATCAATCCCTTCAACTCTCTCTCGGCCTCACTTTCCCTCCTGGCTAATAGGATGAACAGTCTCACAGGATTGGCGTAGGGTGTTGTTCGTGTGGTAAAATGTGCATAGAACTTGGTGACAAGGTGCTGTACAGCCACAGGCATAGGGCATGCCCACAACGAAGCACGTGACTTCCAGCCACTCCATCAGTGCCTCTGAGCCTATTTTCCTCATGTGAAAAATGGGAGAGGAATTTCAGGCTGACAGGAAGACACAAAGAGAAAATGTAAGTCATCAGCTTAGCACAGTGCCTGGCTCATGGTAGACGCTCCATAAATAAATAATAACTGTTCACAATTAGTATTAATGATGTAAAATGCAGGAACATAAGTGATGTTTAAAATGACACAGAAAAAACCCATGAGTCAGAGAAGAAAGTTTGGACCTTCCATGACTTCTGGTCAGCGTGGTTCCTCCCTCATCTCAGCACTTACCCTTTGTACTTCTTCTCTGATCACTTGAAGCACAGGAACTGCCTCACTGTTGCAGATTTTTGTTTTACAGTGCTAGGGATCGAATCCCGGGCCACATGCATGCTAGACAAGCGCTCTACCGCAGAGCCCAAGAAACTGCTCACTTCTAATGCAAGCCCCCTTCTGCTTGGACACACGTAATAGATACAACAGTGTCTATTTGTTTGATAAAGACTGATTTGTTGAGATCTTTCTCCATGGGGGCAGAGGTACTGCAGCATGGGAATGACCATCCAAGATTTAGAAGACGAAGGGAGCTTAGAAATTGAGCAAATAAAGGCAGAATGTTGCTATTGTTTTTAATCTTGTCTTTAACTGGTAGCTTCAGCAAAACTTTTAACATAAACAGTGATTTATAGACCAACAATGTTAGCCCCGAAAGAAAAAAAAATAAGCCAGTCCCATTATATTATTAATATTCATGGGTATACATGGGTCTTTATACAAGGGTGTGCAGACAGGGCTCATCCCAGAGTTTGTACCTTGTGGTCGTGGAAGTTAAGACACTACCCCTGCTGAGTCAGCCTCATCCACTTCACCCACGTTTGTTCTTGGCTCCTGCCACACAGAAGGGCCCCTCCCTCTCTGGCTCTGGCCTCTGCCCTGGCTGTTCCCAACCCTCCCGTGGAGCAGGAGGCCACCCCCGCCGGATCATGGGATGTTTTCCTTCCCGTCTGCTTGTCGGCCCCCTTGTGGTAGACACCTGGGGTGTGAAACTGCACGCCCACAAAGGTGGCCTTCTGGTTTGGGAGGCCCCTTGAGGAAACCAACAATCCTTCCGTTTCCTGTGGATGAAGGATGATGTGATTGTAACAAACCACCCCTCATTCCTCTTCCCAAGTCACACCCGCCAGTGACCAAGAGTTAAAGGAGCATGTGACTTCAAGCCAAGGCACACTGATACTCCAGAGTTTAAAAATAGGTGGTCGGGCCTCCAGGTGGCTTGTTTGTCTCCTTCCAGTCCCACCCCCACATCCCCCAATCCTTCCTGCACGAGAAAGAGGTGGGCTGGGTCCCCCCTTGAGCAGAAAGGGTTAATTCTTACCCATACCCACATGTGCTTGCACACCGACACTTTGACTCTCTTCTCTGCCCTTGCAGGCCGATAGAGATTTTTTTGGAGTTTATTGGATTTGTGTCGCAACAGCTCTGCCACTTCCAGCTGGGTCCCAGGCAGGGAGTCTGCCCGCACTGAAATGGGATGGAGCAGGCCAGAGTGCCAGCTCCGGAAGGGCCCAGAGGCCTTTCACATGAAGATGAGCTGCCACTTGGCTCCTTCTATAAGCAATCAGCACTGCTGTTGAAATATTGCTTCTCCTTTTACAGCTACTAATGCCTCAACTGAAGAACAGGAGCTTCGGGCAACATCAAATACACGATGGCCCCTTTCCATTTGGGGTCTCCCGGTCCTTCCAAGGAAGAGCCAGGAACCCAAGTCAGCTTGCTGTCTTTATTGGCTGTGTTGGAGCAAGATTGGGATCTGCCTATTTTCTGTTTAAACCAGGGCTTTGCTGAAGAAAGTTTTGGGGTACAAAATCTAAAAAGAGATGGATAGGGGAATTAGGACCAAGATCTTGGGATCCAGAGTCTCCCAGCCTGAGTTTGAGTCTTAGCCCTACTCCTTACTACTGTGTGACCTTAGACAATTATTTGCCCTCTCTGGGATCCTTTCTTCATTTAAAAAAATAAGTAATGGTGCTGGTGGGTTCACTTTCCAAGGCCAAATTAAAACAGTTTTTTTCTTGTAAAAATCAGGAAGCAAAGAATGAAAAAAAAAGGTAAACATTAATAATATTGCTATTATCCAGTGGTTATGAGGGCTCAAGGTAAGGCGGACAGATCATTAACACAGTGCCAGTCCCCACAGGGGCTCCAGAACGAAACCTGTCCAGTACCTGATGCCTGTCATGATTGTCCCCTTTGACACACAAAGCAGGTACAGACATACCCAGCGTCCTTAGCAAAGTAACTAGCTGATGATTTCTTCCTCTCTCCACTGGTCCTGGGTCCTGGGAATCATGGCTGAGGACAAAGTCATGGCACTGACCAACATTTGAATTTCCCTTCTGGTTTATAAAGCATAGAGACCCATACCCTACCCTTCTTGTTCCAGAAGAGAAAGTTAAGCATCAGAGGCAGTTAAGCAAGGGACCCACGGTCAAATCATTCACAAAGGGCAAATCTAGGACTGAAGTTTGGTGTTCTTCCTCCCACTCTGAAGTTCCTGTTGCCCAGCAACCTGCCCAAACACAGTGGCCAGCACCTCTTTCCCCTAAAAAAAACACCATCCCCCAGGGTCCAGGGATCATAGGGAATTAACTAATTTATCTGTAGTGACGTAGAAACAACTGTCAAAGCATTCCCAACCTGGGTGAAATATTTATATTTTGATAGGTTGCATCTAAAAGACTCACTATAATTGGCACTGTCAAAGGACTAAATTAAGATCTTGATTAGCTTTGCTTTTTTCTTCTGAATTTGGACAACACTTCATTCCGTAAGACAGAATAAGTGGTCTGATGAGCCGAGCAGAGGAGGCTAGTTTCATGAAGAGAAAGAGACTGGAAAATAAGAATAAAACAAGTAGATGGGTCATTTCAAAGTTACCTCCCTTGCATGGCAGGGCAGAAAGGCAGAATAATAGGAAAACAGCTGCTTAGTAACCATCAGGTTACTTCAGGTTTCTCCTTTTGTGAAAGGCTTAAGGCAGAGGAAACTTCATGATCATGCCAGTAGAAAGCAAAGCCATTTGGGAAACTGGCTATTATCTCTCTAATCCTTATTTTTCGAAAGATAACTCAAACAGCTTAGTTTCAATTTGGTGACAAGAAACTACAGCATGAGTGACTATTTTGATTTTTAGCCTGGTCTGCTGGGGCCTGGTGCAGTAGTTTAGTCCAAAACAATGGCTTCCTATGATTTTATTTAGCAGTAATTTCAGCTGTTGTGCAGTGAATCACATTAACTTAATGGAAAATCCCCTTTTCCTTCTGTGCATAAGATTTGTCACATACACTGAGGCTACCGCCACATGCAATAACGAGCCAACATCACAGAATTAGAAAGGGTTCAGCAGTCTTTAAGGTGGGTATAGCCCAACCTGGACACTTCTTACCCCGCTTGGCCCGGGAACTGGGGTCAGGGCTACGAGGAGCCAGTTTAACCTTTCTGGGCTGAGCTGACGAGGTGGTGAGCATCCATACGTTTGTTTGTAATTTTATTTTTTTTTATTTTTTATTTTTTTCCGGTACCAGGAATCAAACTCACGACCTCACAGTTGCCATGCAGGCACTGGGCAGCTGAGCCAAATCCCCAGCCCCCATACGTTTGTTTGTTTGCTTGATTGCTTGCTTGCTTTCGCTACTGGAGATTGAATCCAGCTTCGCACATGCGTAATACACAGCCACTCTAGCATGGAGCCACACCCCCAGACTTCCATCTTGTTTGATCTAATGTCACCCGGTGAGGTTGCATGAGGTACTTGCTGTATTCACTTACACACAGGAGGGCACTGAGGGCCTCAGAAGGCTCCACAGAGATACCCACAATCCCAGCAACATGCAGTGGTGCGAAACCCATCTTATCCTTTCCCAGCAGTGCCTCTTCCTGCAGACTGCGCGCTTCCTGGTGGTAAATGAAGAACCCACAAGTTTCCCCTCCCAAAAGGCCAGACAGGGGCCAGTCATTGACTCTATGGATGGAACTTTGAATCATGGCAACTGGTAGACCTCCAAAGAAACCACCCTGCCTACCACTACCCTACATCCCAGTGTGGCCATGGAACTCCACCGTGATGAGGGGCTGGAGTTAGCCCAGGGGCAGTTCCCTCCCCAAGTGAAGCTGTGTGAACTCTGGGCTCTCTTGGTACAGGGAGGGGAAAGAGTTGGCCAGGACATGACCTAGTTATATTCCCTAAGAATGTGAAAGGTTAACTGTGAGGATGGAGCAAAGGATTATAGTTAAAAGCATGGCAGGAAGAGGCCAGGGATACAGCTCAGTAACACAAGCACCTGCCTGGCAAGCACAAGGTCCTGAGTTCAGTTCCTGGTACAGCTCCCCAAAATCAAAAACATGGCAGGAATATTCATGTTAGACATTAGAAGGAACTTTCTGACCATGGAAGTCATGAAAACGGAAGTAGATTCGTATGAGGAAGGAGGAAGCTCTGTCTTTGGAGATGGTTAGGAAGAAACTCAGCTGCTAAGTAAGATAGCATGAAGATGAGACTGAAGTTTAAGATTAGAACTCTAGATTCCCTTTGAGCTTCTCACTGAAGCTGCTGGAAGACACCATATAAACAAAAGTGTAACTATGCTTATTTTTAATTGAATAATTATTACTTCCAATTTGGGATGATTGCAACAATGATTCTTGTATTTCTATTTTGACTCTCAAGGGGAAATTCGAAGTTTCCTGGTAATTTATGATTTTAACCACAGTTGTCCTGAGGCAGTAAGTTCATATGAGAAAATAGTTCACTCTGAATCTTAAAAACATTTTTCTGTGGTATAATTTGCCATTACACTGAACACACCTGTTATTATCTCATAAGCTCATAATTGCTGACTCCTCTAACCCTGACAGCCCCCAAAGAGGCCAGATCTTCATTGGTATATCATTGCAATATCAGATCAACATTCAGGTGCCCCAGTAAGACAGGAAGAGGGGCGTGTGTGTGTGTGTGTGTGTGTGTGTGTGTGTGTGTGTGTGTGTATTTGTTTGTCTGTTTCTCAGCGCTATGGATTGAACTCAAGGGTCCTGTTCCACTGAGATACCTCTCCACCCCTTTCTCATTTTTATTTTGAGACAGATCTTGCTAAATTGCCCAGGCAGGCCTTGAGCCTGCAATCCTCCTGCCTCTGATTTCCAAGTAGCTGTGATTACAGGTGTGCCAGCTCAGGTAGAGAGGTTTGCAAAAGAACTGCCCCAAGTTCAGGTGCTGCATCTTGACACTGTCTCCTCATTGGCTTGAAAGGTGTTTCCTTCGTATACACAATGACAGATTTGTTCTCAGGCATATACTAGACAGCCTTTCCGGCAAGGGATGGGTTGGGTAGGTCGAGGCACACTCCCTCCTGCTCTTCTTTGTGTTTCTAATGTGGCTCCCAGGAAACAGTAGAGGTGTGAAGCCGGAC
The DNA here is from genome assembly GCF_000276665.1 of Chinchilla lanigera. Classification (NCBI taxonomy): domain Eukaryota; kingdom Metazoa; phylum Chordata; class Mammalia; order Rodentia; family Chinchillidae; genus Chinchilla; species Chinchilla lanigera. Next base: position 12,832,728 of record NW_004955457.1, on the reverse strand, counting down.
CTCTGCTCTGTGGGACTGAGCTGAAGCCAGCGTGTCCTAAACCAGCCAGACAACACAAACCCCACGGAAGGTGACTGGATCATTTACCAAGACAGTGTACCGAAAGCAGCTGCTGCCCAGCGGTTCTCAAATCAGAGCACACAGAGAAAATAATAGATAATACAAGGGGTGATGGAAAGATACAGAGGGAAAAATATATTATAATAAAAAACACATTGCCAAGAATGCTCTGATAATTATGTCTGAAGCAAGGAGTATTTTGGTATTTTGAGGTGGATTAATGCCCAGTGTCTTTTACTGTAACAATTTTTAAATTTTAAACATTCACCGTAGTTTTTTTCCACCCCTAGTTGATCAGACACTTACGGCAATTTCTGTCAAATAAAAATGTTATGTTATGTCCTCCTCCACCTTATTCCCTGGATCTGGCACTATGTGACTCTGACTATTCCCCAAAGTCAAAATGACCATTAAAGAATCAATGTTTTGAATCAATTTGGGACATCAAGGCAGCCACAACTGGGCATGTAAAACACTGATAAAAGAGGACTTGCTTCAGAAAGTGGCAAGAATGATGGGATAAATGTGTTAGGAGTGAGAAGTAGGATTTTGAGGGAAATTCGTGGCAGTATGTCTTTTATTGTAATAAATTTTTCTACTTATTTCAGCGTTCACCGTATTTTTTATCATACCTCCTACAATACGAGATACCCCTGGATAAGTAGATGAACATTTTTGCAAAAACCAATCAAGTTCCTTCAGTCACTGCAGGCCTTGCCTAGACACCCAACGTCTGACAGGCTGACATTTTTGCCATGTGTTAGAAAGCTCTGGCATAGGGCAAGATGGTTCAGTCAGGGTGGAGCTGGCTGAGGGGGGTTGTGAGGTGCGACAGCTTGGAATGAGTCCCGGCTTAGTCACCGAGAGCCCTGACTGAGTCATACTAACTCCTTGCCTCAGTTTCCTCACAGATGTAATGGGTTAATAACAGTGCCTATTTCAGGGTGTTGTTCTGAAGATTAAACAAGTGAATCCATGTCAAGCACTTAGAAGAGTGCGCAGAGCAAGTTCTGGGTAAATCATAACTGCTATTTCTCCTACTGCATTAGCCCAAGGGCTGGCAGGGAAAAGCAAACAAAACCAGTGTCTTGCTCTGAACCCAGTTAGAATCATAAGTGGGTGATTCATTGCTTTCTCGAAATCTGTGCCTCTTATTTTCTTTTACACTTTTACCCTTCCTTAATTCAACTGTGAAGCCTGAAAAGCAGAAGTACAAGAGGAAAGAATTGACCAAGGAACCAGAAATCTACACCCCAATCTCTGTTCCCCTCTCTTGTGGTAAGTCATTTCAGCTCTCTAGCCCTCAGGCTCCTCGTGGGTTGAGAGAGCACAGTTGACAGATGACTGCAAAGATCTCTTTCTGCTCTGATGTGTCGCGATTATTCTGTGGTACAGATGTAGGTCCTGGGGTGTGTGTGTGTGTGTGTGTGTGTGTACACGTGTGCACACATGCACAGATGCATGGTAGCTGGTACTTGACCCTCCACCACTGAAGCCCAAGGACAATTAACACAAAGCAAGTTAGTGTTCCCTGTTTCCTGTGAATCAAAACACTGCAACATGTCCCTGCCTGCTGTAAGAACACACCTTCAGTTTGCCAATCTTGCCCTCCCAATAGCTGAATTCTAAATTGGAGTCTTTTCCACCTCAAGGATAAATCCATAAATATGTCTCCTAGGTAACATCTTATTAGGGTCCCTACTCAAAACTCTTAAAATAATATATCTTCGTTTCCTTTAATAAATAGTAATTCAGATATCTCACTTAGGCTTCCCACTGAATTAGTCTAAATTACTAAAATGTGCTCATTTCTGCTCACAGGAGTACACTGGATAAATACACAAGACTTACCTTCATCCATAAAAAATACATTAAAATACCATTTTCCAACATCTGGTCTTATGCTTTCCTAGCTCTATTTTATTTAGAGGTAGTTAGAACATGTACATCCTTCTTGGTATTAAAAATTAATAGGATAGTTCAAATAGTCACATGTACATAACACCCAGAGCAACATCTCAGTTTAATCTTGATCTTGACAAGAATAACCTCCTGCCTTCACAGTTAGAGAATTTCCCCTCCCTTCCTCTCTCCTGACTGTGTGGGGAGGATGATCCTCTGAAGCCATCTCTCAAACCTCCCAAATCAGCTGTGTCACTTGTGCAGAGTCACAGCAGGTACCCTGGCACACAGCCAGGGCTGGCAGAGCACGTCTGTCATCCTAGCACTGAAGGAGACTGAGTGGGAAGATCACAAGTTCAAGTCCTGCCTGGGCAAGTTAGCAAAACTCTGTCTCAAAATAAAAACATAAAAAAAATGTCTGAATCAAATCTAGCATCCCAGGGGCTGGAGATATAGCTCAGCAGCACAAGCACCTGCCTGGCAAGCGCAAGGTCCTGAGTTTGATTCCCAGTACCAAAAAAAAAACCAAAAAACAAAAAACAAAAAAACAAATCTAGCATCCCTAGATATGCTCCTCAGTAAGGCAAAAAACAAACAAACAAACAAACAAAAAACAAAAAAAACATAGCCCTGCCACAGTGAGAAGAGTGAGGGCCAGGCTGTGTAGCCTGAAGGATTTGGCAGAACAGTGCCCCACCAAGCAGGACCCTGTGGTTTCATTCCGTTTTTATTGCCTTCTTCTGTGGAGGCCAGAGTGGGCCCGTGTGAGAAAAGAATTCTGGAGTTTGGACATCTACCACAGGCTCAAATGACTGCGGCTCCCACCCAACAAGGAGGGTGACACTTTTGAGAACTTGGAGAAAGCCAGGCCCCACAAATGGACATCATGACAGCTTCCCCGAGGGGTGGTGGGACCCCAGAGCCACTAGCAGTAGCACTCACAAAGGTCCCTGCATCCTGAAGCACAGGGAAAAGGCAAGAGGACTGTGGCCAGAAATTTTATGGCCTGCTAACTTTGACAAATGACAATGGTTAACAGAATGAGTTCACCAGCAAAGAAAACACAACTCACACAGCAGCCGTGGAGCCCTTTGAGGAGAAGTACATATTTTCTGTCCTGGTGGCACAAGCATCAGGAAAGCAAAGAGAAACAGACCTCTGAGTGTGGCCTAAACAAACCAGGCCTCCTCACAACTTGGTTGCTGCCAGAGACTGCTCATAACCCCCAAAGTTATTTAGTCCTCATCCCTAGAGCCTATGAACGTTACCCCAGACAGCAGTGCAATTTGGCAGAGAAAATCATGATGGGAAGGTTCTCCTGCATGTATCTGGTGGACTCTAAATATAATCACAAGTATCCTTGGCAGAGGAACATAGGACATCTGACTGGAGAGAGAGGAATATGAAGCCTAAAGCAGAGCTTGGATAATGAGCTTAGAAGATGAAGAAAGGGGCCACCAGCCAAGGGACTCAGGCAGCCATAGGAACTGAAAGGCAAAGAACAGACTCTCCTCTGGAGCTTCAGAAGAGATGGACCCCACTGACTCCTTAAAGTTGGCCCAGTGAAATGGTCTCCAGACCTGTAAGTGTGAATCTGGGTGGTTGCAAGTCATTAAGTTTGTTGTTTTTGTAGGGAATTCACGCCATTCCCTCAGAGGTGCTCTGGCTGCAAGGCTGCTGACCACGGCAGAAACTCCCAAAAGACCAAAGCAGCATCAGCATCACGCTGAGCAGACACCTGCGGACTGCATCATGGGCCACACTGGAAATGATGCAGGCAGGGATGAGGAAGGAAAAGAGACATTTCCTAAGCACCTACTATGTGCCTCACTGTTCATTTGTTCTAATTTAACTCTTGCAGAAACCTTTTAAGGCAGATTGGAGCAGTTTATTTTCTCATAAAGACGGTGAGCTCAGAGACCATCAGCCACCTGCCCAAGGTCCCAAGATCAGCAGCAGTTCCCTTGGGGAAATTTGCTTGTGGCTTCCCCTTCCAAGATGCATCCTTCAAGAGAGGCACTGGGTGAGGCAGTTACTATGGCAATGGTTTCAAGGAATTCATTCATTCATTTATTCACTGAACACTTAACCAGCATCTGCCAAGTGTCAACTCCTTTGTGTGGGACTAGCGCCCGTTGTTTCTGACTCTTCCTGCACTCCCACACACCAAGGATGAGCGCTGCTTAATGCCTGGCCACTGCTGCCCATGGCCTCAGAGCGGTGCTGCAGACTTTGACCTTTGCCTCCACCATGTCAGACTCAACAGAGATGGAAACAGGGCTGAGAGTTCCAGCCACATTTGTGGCTGTGCCCCTGGGTAGATCGGGAGGCACTGTTGCCGGTTACAACACTTCCTCTCTCAGTGCTCTCACCCAGCAAGAACGCTGAAGTTGTGTCCTTAGTCTCTGCTGTTAGCTGTTTCACAGAAACGCTCTGCTTTGAGTTGCAAATACTGGGAATTCCATGCAAATCAGCTCAACATGAGGTATTTTATAAAATCAAGTATTTTATCAGCTTTGTTTAAACTAGGTCTATACGGAGATCAAGTTTCCAGGGAGGACTGTCCAGACTGTTGTTTGCTTTGTTTTCCTGTTTCCCAGCTTCGTTGCATCGGGCCCCACCCACATCCAGCTGTCTTCTAGGGACCCCACAATGGCCACTAGCAGTACCCGAAACTGATGGCCCAGGGAGCCAATCACAGAGGTCAGAGCCAGGCGCGGTAGTGCTTGGCTGTCACGCTAGCAGTGTGGGAGCTGAGGCAGGATAATCGCAAAGTCTAGCCCAGCCTGGCCAGCTGAACCAAACCCTGTCTCACAAAAGGGGAATGGGGAGTTCTTCAGTACAAAGACCCTGGGTTCAATCCCCAATACTACCAAAAAAAAAAAAAAAAAAGATGGCAGGAGGAAATGGATATGGATTAATATTAGGGAATCCACCAATAAATGTCTACTAAATGTCTACAAAATTGATAAGGTTTTGCTGTTGTCCTTGTTTTGATCTTAAATGAACAAACTTTCTGCCCTTCTTAATATTTCCTGGGAGTGAATAATCTTGCAAGGGCTCCCTTAATTGGGTGCTTATGATATCACACGCTCCTTCGCATTCCCATGAACAGAGTTCTTCATTAAGTCCTCAGGAGTTCAAGGTGCCCACTCTTCCCTCTGTGTCCGCTCTGTATTCCCTGACACAGGCAGAGCTATGATACTGCCCTTGATTAACCACAAGCCAATTATCTGTTTGTGGATTACCACGACTCCTCCTTCTTCTTCCCACTCCTGCCAGCCTTTTAGCTTTCCCCTTGCTCATTAGCAAGCCTACCCAAAGGTTTGGGGAAAGAATGGAAAGAGAAAAGGAAATAAAGCTCCAAATCAGCCAGCTTAGTCCTTAACCAACCCCAGTAAAATTTTTGAAGGGAAAGTTGAAGGGAAAGGATGGCTTGCAATTATCTTGTTTTCATTATCTGTGGTAATGTTATGTCTCATTCTCTTTGCCCCTTTCACCTGAGCCCCTATCGCCTTAGAGATACTGAAAATAGCTAAATCCAGAAAAGGCACCCTTAAGGGCTTCAAAGGAATCCAGAAAATTTCCTTAGATACCCAGACATATCAAATGGCTCCATTCTTGTTTTCTCAAGAGGTAGCTCAAATAACTTTTTCAGATAAACTTTTAAAAAATCAAGATGACTGTTTTTGAGATCTAATCCAGGGATAACTGAACTTCGGTCTCAAGTTTTCTATTTCTGGGAGGCGGGTAAGCACAATAGCCATTGCTAATCAGTAAACATAGCTAAGGGGGTGGGGCAAGGTTGGCGGATGGGTTCCCACCCCAGTAAGTGGAAAAGATGACGTCCTCCTTCATCAAACAGCAGATCGCTGTGCTCACCCACCACCCACCCTGACCTGGATCCACCCTGGCTTGGGTGTAGAATTCATAATAACCTCCTAGGCTTTTGGTCTCTTTAACAGAATTCAAAGAACAAAGAAAAGGACATCTTTTCTGTTCTTTCAAGAGCAATCTCCCCACAACACCTAAAACAAAGAAGCTGTTTCCCTTGGAGATGTGATTCCATCCTGACCATCCCCATACCAGCTTGTGGAGGGAGCAGTGAGAACAGCTCGGAGAGCTCTGGTTCCTCTATGCCGTCCTGTGAGCCTCCTCCTAGAGGCAATGGTTCAGTCACAAAATGCTTGGAAATGATTTAAGATGCAAGCCAACTTGGTAGAAGCAGGGGTTGGAAGAAGGCATTTCCTCTTACCAGTGAATGTGGTTTGGCCCCAGTGCCCTGAAGGTTTATGGACAGAAGGTTAAGCATCAACAGCCTCTTCCAGTAAAGCCTGGAAGAGTCAAAAGAAACACATCACATAGGCAATGTTAGTAGTGACCATCATGACAGTATGGAACAGGGCTGGGACTTAGGAACAGAAAAACAGGCTCTGGATCTCCCTTTGTACCCTGCCCAGTGGCCAACCGAGGCCAGTAACAACCTCTCAGAGCTTCAGTTCTCTCATCTAGAAATGTGAAACTCAACAAAGTTCACAAGTTGTTCTGAGGACTACATGCACTAATTGATGTAGATATGGATATGTTTGTAAACTACACCCCAATTCTGAAGAATAATAATAATGACAATGGTGATGATGATTTCTGAGTACATGCTGTGTTAGTCAGCTTTCTGTTGCTATAACAAATGCCTGAGATAACCAATTTACAAAGAGAAAACTTGTATTGTTCACAATGTTAGAGGGTTTTAGTCCATGACTGATTGATCCCATTGCTTTTTGGCCAGTGACAATGCAGTACATCATGGTGGAAGTATGTAATGGACCAAACCACTCACCTCATGATCAGAAAATAAAAAAAGGCGAAGAAGAAGGCATTGGGGCTCCACTGCCATCTTCAAGGGCAGGTCCCAATGACCTAGAGACCTCTCACAAAGTCCTATCTCATAAAGTGTCCATGACCTCCCAATAGCTCTAAGCTTGAGACAAGGCTTTTAATCCTGGACTGCTGGAGACAACCCAGACCCCACCTATCACCTACTACCTCCTCTTAATGGCCAGAGAGCCCACAAATTGGTTGGGAGAGGGTATGTTCTGCACTGGGTACCTGCAGGTGCCTTTCCTCATGCAGGTATCAGATCCACAAAAATTCAAGCTTTACCTCTGCTCAAGCTTGACTGACTTCACAGCTGTCTCCCTTCTACACAGAAGGACACACTGCGTGCCCACTGCCATTGTCATTTATAGGTCTTCTGCCAACTTGAGATCAGAAACATCTGCATCACACTGTATGATTTCATTTGCTTCTCAATCTCATTACTGCCCAACTAATAGGTACCAGGCACTGTGCTAAGCATTTTACATATGCATTGTGCAGTCCTTATTTGTAGGTGATAATAGAATAATCTGTGATTCATATTATCCCATTTTTTTGTTTGTTTGTTTGTTTGTTTTTGTTTTTCTCCGGTACCGGGAACCGAACTCACGACCTTGCGCTTGCCAGGCAGGCACTTCTGCCGCTGAGCTAAATCCCCAGCCCCCATATTATCCCATTTTTTACATGTGAAGATACTGAGACCCAGAAAAGATTGGTAACTATAACTTTTCCAAGGTGACACAGCTAATGTAGGACAAAGCCAGATTTCAAAACAGCCAGGACCTGCCTGACTCTGCATTTGCTAACCATTAAGCTTTACTGCCTCTCCACTCCCCTGGCCCAGAAGGCCCAAGAAGGACAGGCCACCTGGCTTTTTCTAAGCCCTGTACAAAGGCCGGCACCTCCTTCCTGGATCGTGGAGCCTACGCCTGCAGAAGACATGTTCTCTGAGCCCTACGAGCTTCACCCAGGAGTTCCAGATCGAACCCAACTCCTGCAAGCAGCCAATTCACAGATAAAGCAGGGGAGTGAGCCTTGTGTCAGCCAGGGTCTCAGAACTTGAGGATTAATTGCCCCGCAGCAGCTTGTTAGAGGCTGTGTTGGCAGATGAGGAGAGCAGCAATAGAATCAGCCAATTAAGCAGCCGATGGTGCTGAACTAAATATGACCTCGTACTTAATTGTGAATGTTGTTTCTCAGCAGTTTCTCACCAATCTGGGCATGGGAGGAAGAAAGGGAAGGATGAGGGGAGGGTGAGTGGCAAGGGGAGGGTCATGGGTGTAGGGGTGCGAGACTCCTGTGTCTTTCTCTCTTAAGGGGACAGTAGCATCAGAGATTCCAAGGACACAGTGATTTCCAGCACAGGAAAGTTGGGGAGGAGCGGCTCATTTCTGCTGTAGCCCTGGGGCGGTGCTCAGGTGGAGGGCTTAAGTTTAGATGACAAAGGGACAAGGCCTGGTCAGGTGAATGAAAGGTTTCTAAATAGGCCTGAGACTCGACTCAGGGTCACATGGGTGATAGGAAGGAGAAGACAGTTCCAGAGGCAGGAGCGACTGCATGTTACAAAGGGCTCCTGCACAGGGAAACTTCCCTTTCCTCTCTGCTGTGCCACCAGCTTGACGCTCAGGGACCCCTTGGTCCCCTCCACGCTTGGTCAGTACAGTACCTGAAGTGCCATGTTCAGAAATATGTGAGCCTGCAGAAGAGTGGGGTTAGAGAGAGGCTCAAGGGGAAATGGGGACCATACTATCTCCATATCTAGGAGGACAAACTAATCTGACTGCCCCTGCGCTGACTCCAGGGCGACCATGGTGGGTGCACTGTGTCGATCTCCTCAAGAAACGGTGTGCCACTCAGCGGCAAGCACTGCAAGGAGCTGCTAGCTTCCAGCTGTTGGAGTCCGCAGGTCCCACCCAGCTAGGAGGCCACCTCCCGCTGGGGGCCCCAACCTGGACTGAGCGTGGAGGAGAGGGAGGCATGCTGGCCCCAGCTCCAGACACCTAGGAGGTGTCAGCCTCACACTGTGCTCCTGAGCTCTCCCTACCAACTCCACCTCCTTCTGCCTCCTCGCCCTTTATCTTTCTCAGGTGTTACAGTTTACAGGGTATCTAAAATGTCCCCCAAAGCCTCATGCACTCATAGGTGGGACTTTGGAAAGTAATTGGACCATGGAAGGAAAGAGGCATTCTTATCTCCAAAAACTCGGCACAGAGTCGAATCTGACAAACAGGCCTTGCTAAATACTCTTTGGTGCTCCAACATTTCTACATAACATCTAGTCTTGACCAAATCTAAGTATACAAATGCACAAGTTTACCTCTTTCTTTGGGTCTCATTTCACTATGAAACTTAGGTTAAGTAAATGTGTATGTTTTTCTCTTGTTTGTCTGTCTTTTGTCATAAGGGTCCCAGCCATGAATGTGGCGCTGGATGAGAAAAGAAATCTTCCCGTATCCACACCAGGAAACCACGCTGACACTGCATCCTGCCAAGGCTGAGTCCCAACCCCAAGGTCATCCTTTTCCTCGCTTACTTCATCCCGAGCACTACTCAGATTCCCCAGCGGAGAAACGCTCCCAGTGCAATCGTGTCTGCATCCTACAGAGCAAGGTATATACTGCCAGGGGTTCTGCCAGCCTGTGCCTACAGCGTCTTCTCCCAAATCCAGACTCTCAGAAAGTCAGTCACGTTGCGAACAGACTGTCCAAGTCAACAAGGGTGAAAGTGCCATGGGTTTCAGAAAGTCTTTTCCCTTTCAAAGGTGAGACTCTGGATCTGCAGCTGTCTCATACAGTGCTGACCACAAGAGCCTCCGGGACGAGGGAGGGCCCCCAGGTAAGCTGGAGGAGCCTGCCTGCGGACAGCCGATGGGGCAGGTTAGTGGTTCAGACACATGGAGCTAGGAAGCACCAGAGACATAACAGTGAACAGGGAGCCCAGGGGCCTGGGAGATGGACTCAGCTCACTCAGGAGAACCCTAGAAGGGCTACAAAATACAGGCAGCATTAAGCACTGGGTTAACCTTCAAAGCCAGGCAGACAAAGACAGACGTGCAGATTCAAGGTCAGGAAAATGCAGGGGGACTCAGGGCACGCATGGACTATAGTGTACTTTGATAAATAAAGTTAAAATGATAGGGTACATTTAAATCATGACCCTGAATGCCCAAGGCATTTTAGTTTTATTCTGTTAGTACTGAAGTGCCATGAAAGGTGCACCAAAGGAGCATTGTGATCAGACTTGTCTTTTAGAAATACAAGTTCTTGGCATGATGGAAGGGTAAGGATCAGTGATAAGCACTTGAAGTCTATTCAACAACAAAAGCAAGAGTGAGAGCCTGACTAGGTCACAGAAAAAGCCAGGGTAAAGAAGGAGAAGACTGGAGCGATGTATTGTGCAAAACAGTGACAAACAAGATTGGACACAGACACTACTCTGTTCAATATAGTTCTCAAAACACAAGCCAGAGCAGCCAGGCAAGAGAAGGAAATAAAAAAGAATATGTATAAGAAAGGAAGAAGTCGGGCGTGGTGGCACACACCTGTAATCCCAGCACTCGGGAGGTTGAGGCAGGCGGCTCATCGGGAGATCGAGACCAGCCTGGGCTACAAAGTGAGCTCAAGGCCAGCCTGAACTACACAGCAAGACCCTGTCTCAAAAAAAAGACAAAGAAAAAAAAAAAGAAAGGAAGAAGTCAAATTACTGTTATTTTCACATGACGTGATCTTCTTCATAGAAGACCCAAAAAAGCTCACCAAAAGATTCCTGGAATTAATAACAAAATTCGGTAGTGCAGCAGGATAGAAAGTCAGTACACAAAAACCAATAGCATTTCTATACATCAGTAATAAAGAACAAGAAAAAAATTCACAGTAGTATTAAGAAAAATTAAATACTTAGGAAAAAAATCTATCCAAGGAAGTGAAAGACCTGTACAATGAAAACTATAATACTCTTAAAAAGGAGATTGAAGAGGGCATCAGAAAATGAAAGATGTCTCTTGCTCCTGGAGAGGCAGAACCAAAATTGTCAAAACAGTTACACTTCCAAAACTGATATACAGATTTAACTCAATCCCAATCAAAATACCAACAACATTCTTCACAGAGCTGGGAAAAACAATCCAAAAATTCTATGGAGGCAGAAGAGACCTAGAAAAGCAAAGCAGTCCTGGGCAACAAGAGCAAGGAAAGGTGCATCACAATCCTAGAAATCAGTTACACTATGAAGCTACAGTGATAAAGGCAGCAAGATAGTGGGGGGAAACAGACATGTGACTCAATAGAACAAAGCAGAGGTTGCAAAAAAAAAAAAAAATTCCAGGAACATTCAACTATCTGATCTTTGACAAAAGGGCCAAAAACATACACTGCCTCTTTAACAAATGGTGGTGGGAAAACTGACTATCTATGAGAAGAAAATTGAACTTAGACCCCTCTCTCTTACCACGTACTAAGCTAAAATTAAAATGGATCAAAGGCCTAAATGGAAAAAAAGAAACAATCTGCTAGAAAATAAAATAGGTAAAACTCTTGAAATCATAGCCATAGGCAAGCTCTTTCTGAACAGAATCTCAATGGCATAAGAAATAATATCAGGGGCTGGGGATTTAGCTCAGCGGCAAAGCGCCTGCCTGGCGAGCACAAGGTCGTGAGTTCGGTTCCTGGTACCGGAGAAAAACAAAAAAAAACAAAAATAAAAAATAAAAATAAAAGAAATAATATCAAAAATCAACAAATGGGATTATATCAAATTAAAAACCTAGAGGTTGGGGATTTAGCTCAGCAGCACAGCACCTGCCTGGCAAGCACAAGGTCATGAGTTCAGTTCCCGGTACCAGAGAAAAATCAAATTAAAAACCTACACAGCAAAGGACACAACTAACAGGGTAATGAGACAACCTACCAAATGGGGAAAAAGATTACCAGCTATTCCTGAGACAGAAGACTAATATCTGAAATATATAAAGAACTCAAAAAAATTAGACCCCTCAAAACAAAAGGCCCAATCAAAAAATGGGCAACTGAAATGAACAGGTGCTTCTCAGAAGTACAAGTGGCCAATAAGTACATTTTTTAAATGTTCAACATCACTGGCCATCAAAGAAATGCAGATTAAAACACACTGAGATTTCTTCTTACAGAAGAAAGAATGGTTATCATCAAGAAATCAAATAATAACAAATGTTGGTGAGATTGTGGGAAAAAGGTACACTTCACCATTTGGGAAGATGTAAACTGGTACAACTACTATGGAAATAAGTATGAGGAGTCCTCAAAAAACTTTTTTTTTGGTATGGGAAATCGAACTCAGGACCTTGCGCTTGCCAGGCAGGTGCTTATGCCACTGAGCTATATCCCAACCCAAAAAACTAAAAATAGAAATTCCACTTGACCCAGCTATTCCCCTTCTGGGTATCTTCCTATAAGAGTTAAAGACATCATATTACAGTGATACATGCCCATGTTTATAGCCACATAATTCACAATAGCTAAATCTTAGGAGCAGACTATATTTCCATCAACAGATGAATGGATAAAGAAAATGTGGGATTTGTACACAATAGAGTACTACTTTGCCATAATGAAGGATAAAGTTGAGTTATTCTAGGAAAACGATGCAGCTTGAGACCATAATTTTAAGAGAAGTAAATCAGATACACAGGCTTAAATATTACATGGTTCCTGTTATATGAGAAACCCAAAATAAAATTAGAAAATATAAAAACAGATAATAAGAAATAAGGAGCAGATCTTTAGCAAGTGGAAAGGGATCAAGAGATGAGGAGAGGAGAGAGAGGGGAAAGAGCATGTAAACAGAATCAAGATGTATTACATACAGGTACCAACTCCCCACAAGCAGTGTGATCGTTAGGTACTACAAACATGGACTAATGAAAACGCAAATTTTTTAAGAGAGCCTGGACATAGGGCAAATAAATGAAGAGAAGAGGCTGGTTTATGACTCTGAATGTTCTGCTACATGACCTCAGAACAGAATCAAGCAGAAGGAGGAGGGCATGGGTTGTGAAGCAGTTGGACATGGAATTCTGGAATCTTGGAGAATGATTCAATTAAAGATGCAACTCTGGCAGTCATTGTCACTGTCAGCTTCACACTTATGGTACGGGTGCTGAAAAACAAAGGGAGAAGTTTAAAAAAAAGAAGAAAATCTAAGACAAAATATTGGGACAGCGTCTGTTTAGTGGAGCATGAGTCTAGAACTGATTGAGATGTCACCATCTCAGTGCAGACGTCCAGAAGCCGTGGAATAATTCCAAGTAGAAGAGGAGGATCAGTCAGGCTGGATGCTGTACAAAGCCGCAAGGACGTGGACCACTGATGGCGAGTGGATGGTGGTGGGCTGACTGGCCTAGGGAGAACAGGTAGACACAGGTAGAAGGCAGCACTAGGGCTCAGAAGGATGAGCTGATGGCCAGGAAATAATAGAGAGAAAGCCCTGGCCTCTCTTTTAGGATGGTCTGTTTTAGAACAAAGTGGGGAAACATCAGTCTAATATTTATGTGCTAACAAGGCTCAACAAGCTATCAAAGAGCAATTTTTTACTTTTTATTTGAAAATACTTTTAAACATGCAGAAAAGATGCAAGAATATATACTGAATAAAGAATGCTCACCTACTTTTTGCCTAAATTCGTATTTTTCCCGTTTGTTTCACTGTTTTTTTTCTTATATTCTCTTTTATACAAATAAATGTGTATATGTGTTAATATATAAATTTGTATACATGTACATGGTTTTCTGTATATATGATCTTTTGTGTATATATTATCCTTTACCCACAAAAACATCAGTGTGTATTTACTAAGAGTAAGAATATTCTCTTACATGGTGTTATGTCTAGATGTACCCAAAGCTTACACTTCATAGGTAGGGCTTTTCAGAATTGGGTGCATGATGCTGGGGATGTAGTGGTGCACACCTATAATCCTAGCACTCAGGAGGCTGAGGCAGGAGGATTGCCATGAGTTCAAGGCCAGCCTGAGTTTGAGGCCAGCCCAAGCTACATAGTGAGACCCTGTCTTAAAAAAAAAAAAACATTATCAGGTGCTGGGATTAAGGATGTGGTGCTGGGATCTGGTTATTAAATAAATCCACTGATTGGTTTGGCACAGTTCTGAGTGTGGACAATGGGAAGGCCCTCCTTGCATGTGGTTGGCATCACCCAAAGGGCAAGTAGCCTGGAAAGGATAAAAGGGTGCTGCCTCCTGCCTGCTGAGCCATAAACTCTTTCTCCTCTCTGATGCCCCTCTGCCATGTTACCCTGTCCTGGAGCCAGACAACTGTGAACCGGAACCGCTACACGTTGTGACCTACAATAAACTTTTCCTCCTTTAACCTCAGTGTCAGGTATAGTGTCCCAGCAATGAGAAAACTAATTAAGATGCACAGCTGTACTTTATACTTTACCATCAACTTTATTGAATATAACACTGATACAATCATTTTTTCAGTCAACTAGTACTTTTTTATAGTGTAGAAGAGGAAAAGTAATATCCTTACCAAGCACAAGGTTCATGGCTGAGACCTCTATAACAAAAGACAGAATTAGAAGGTCAAATTACCAATGTATGGAAGTTTTATGTGACATGTGAAACAGGGAAAATTGTGCATTTCTGTGTTTAGTTTAGATAGAGTGGACAGTCTTGGAAAAATGTGTTTGGAAAAGAAGGGCATTTCTTACAGTAACAAGCTGGGGGAATTTAGCAAGACCTGTTTGTTCAGACTTTGTCCACTATCTTCAGAGGTAAAGATGTCCCTTTCCTCTGGGTGTGGTGTCTAATGACCTGATTCAGCAGGGCAGGGTGTAAGAGAGTGTTCAGTTATTCATTCAAAACACATTTTGCTGGATTCTAGAGTTGTTGTAACCCAGACTTAGTCACCCCTGTAATATGAAGAGAGAGGAACACTTAGTTTACCAGCCATAGGAAGGAGTAAAGTGCAGTCTCAGTCTTCCACTAACTGGGTGTGTGACTTGACATATGTCCCCTATATCTCAGTCTCTACCTCTGTAGGTGAGGGGACAACACGGGAACAGCACTCTGACTCCAATGCTGGTCACCATGAATGATTTTAACTAACATTCATAAACATCTTGTTTGACCAGATAGTGAGATCACTCCTGTCAGACACGTCCTAATTTTCAAACAAGAGGCACAGAGGTGCACACCTGTAAATCCAGCCATTTGGGAGGCTGAGGCCAGACAACCCAAATTCCAGCACAACCTGGATTAGCTTAGAAATTTACTAAGACCCTTTCTCTAAATACACACACACACACACACACACACACACATACACACACACAAGGGCTGCCAGCATAGCTCACCCTGGGTTCAATTCCCAGTAACACAAAACAAAACAAAAAGCTAACTCTTATCTTTAAGCCTCCCCTCACAACTTGGTACAAATTTGTATGTTTTTATTTGTTGATCTTTCTTAATTAAGTTCTCAGAACTTTTTGTTGTTGTTGTTGCTATAATAAAATACTTTAGACCAAGTAATTGATAAAGTAGTTTATTTTGCTCTCAGTTTGGAAGGCTTGGAAGGCTTGGAAGACCAAGAGCAGGACACCAGTCCCTGGTGAGCCCCTTCTTTCTGCACTGTAACAACACAGAGGGTGTGTCTTGGTTACTTTTCTCTTATTGCTGAGACAAAACACCTGACACTCAAAATCAAGGAAGGAAAGGTTTATTTAGTTCACAGTTTGTGGAGGTTTCAGTGTGTACTTGGCTGGCTCCAAGGCAGAGTGGCACATGGCACAGGGCAACAGTTCATGGCAGTGGAAAACAGCAAAAGCAACAACAGTAAAAAGGGAGGCGTGGCGGGGAGCAAGGCTGTTTCCCTCCCTTATACTGTATGGAAACTATCCTCCCTAGGCCTGGTATAGCACTCACACCATAATCCCAGCACTGGACTACGGATCAATCAAAAATCTGGAAGCCCGCCCCATGACTGCATGAGGATTTGGGGGGACATGCAGACACCAACCATAACAGGGTGTCACATGGCAAAGTGGGGCAAGTGCACCTGTTTAGGGCTCTTCCTCTAATAAAGCCACCGATGCCATCATGGGGACCCTACCCTCATGACCTCACTCCCAAAAGCCCCACATCCAAGTATCATTAGCATAAAAATTTGGAGACTGAGTTTTTAACACATGAATGTTCAGGGGACAAATTCAAACCACAGTAATGAATTTCTGGGATGCTAAAAGGTGGGGATTGAGGACTTAACCTTCACCATTTTTTAGGAACACATGGTTTGGGGAAAGCTCAACATGGTTACAAGAAACACATACCCCCATGGTACACAAACATACGGCCATGGTGGGTCACACCTGTAATCCCAACACTCAGGCTGAGGCAGGAGGATTGCCAGGAGGACAAGGTCAGACTGGGCTACATAGTGAGCTCAACATCAGGTGAACTACAAAGCGAGACCCTGTCTCAAAATCCAAAGAAAACAAAGCAAAAATAAATTAAAATAAAAAATAAATACAGCAAAGTCTTCCCTAAACTTTTTTTTTAGTGAGGGTGGGCAGTGTTTTGCTATGTAACCCAGTTTGACTTCAGGCTCCTCAGCTCCTGAGTCCTGGGGTTACAGGCCTGTGCCACCATGCCCAGTCACACATATTTTACTTGAAATTGTGTGAGGCAAAATGTGTGTGTGTGTGTGTGTGTGCATATGTGTGTGTATGGTGCTGGTGATTGAACCCAGGGCCTCATGCATGTTAGATAAGCATTGTGCCCTGAGCCATGTCCCTAGTCCTTTAAAAAATATTTTTATTTTTTTTTTATTTTAAAGAGAATTTTAAAAATTTTTTTTAAACATTAAAAATGATACAGAATTTCAAAACAAGATGACAGGGAAAAAAACTTTTTATTTTGAGAATAGTTCTCACGAAATTATCCAGCCTAGCTTTAAACTTGCAATCGTCCTGTCTCAACCTCTCAAGTAGCTGTGATTAATAGTGTGGGCCGTCATGACTGGCAGAATCATTAGTTTATATAAAACACACAAATGAAAATATTCATGATTTCAAACATAAAATCTTTAAAGATATTTTTAAGACCCCTAGGGATAAATTTCTAGCCCCTGCCTAACCATGTGGGATACGTACACACCCCCAAAAGTTTGAGAAGCACAGGGCTCTTACTCATTCTCACAACTTTGATATACGTGGGTTTTTTTGTATCAAAGTTTTATGGGGACCACGCCATATTTTAGGTTACATTTCACTTCTTCACTTGCCTCCATAACTTTTTCCTAACTTCTACATTTTCTTACTGACAAACTTTTTAATTGTGGAACATTACAGAAATGTTGGGGCCGAGGATGTAGCTCAGCGACACAGCACCTGCCTGGCAAGCGCAAGGTCCTGAGCTCAATTCCTGGTACCAAAATAAAGGAAAAGTTGTTAAGCCAGTATGAAGAGTTCCTGAACATGCCCTTCATCTGTACTCCGTTTCCGCCAGTTAACACCTTGCACAACCTAAACACACTTGCCAACGTTAATAACATTAACATTGGGCATTGCTATCAATTATACTCCAGACTTGCATGCCACTAGTTTTCCCACCAACGTCCTTTGACTGTTTCAGAATCCAGTTTGGGATTCCACATTGCACTAACTTCTGGACTAACCTCAAAACCTTTCATGAGGCCTAAAAGACAGGCAACCACTGGCATCTTAAAATAGCCCATGAGACCAACAGTCCTGGGTTTCTGATCATACCAGCTCCTACAGCAGGGGACGGTGGCTTGTTACCTGCTTTGGGCCACACGTACTATAGTCTTTTACCCAGAACCGTGTCTTTGGGTCTAAAAACCATTTTCAAACAAGTCTCCCAGCTCTAGCACTCTCCAGTGGGTCACCAACTAGACAGAAGCTGGTGCCTGTGGCATTTGAGTTTCCCAGCCCCGGCTCCTCACTCCTGCGGCAGAGCTGAGCGGAGGACCTGACCTCCTTTGGTGGTGCTGGGCTGGCCCTCAGGAGCCCAGAGCGGGAAGACTACCACCTTTGAAATCAGAGAAAGGTGTCAAGCTGCAGCTGTGTTTGTTTTATAAATTAAAGGGCAAATCATTAAAATGATTGTTCTCTTGAAAATAGATTTAAACAAGTCTCCCTTCTCCCCTGCTGCCTTCCCTTCTCTTTCCAATTCTCTTTCCAAAGAACTCTGGCTTCTTGGTAAATAGCAAAGAATTACCTGTTTCCATCTTGGGGCCTGAGGTGGCCCCATAGCAAGTATAATCTCTTATCTGAGCCAGCCTGAGGCAAACAACCACTAGGGCTGAGTTCTTCCCAGTATTAACCTCCATTCAAATGGACAGAGGAAAATAATTGAATCTGTTCCTTTAACATTCAGGACCCACAAGGTGATTCCCAAATTTCCCTCCAGCCCTCTGTGGTGTATGTTGGGAATCTAAGGTTTTAATACCGAGGAAAGGAAAAAGAGGATAAAATAAGCATATACAAAGTGCTCAGAAAAAGCACTACTCAATGAGTACTCTGTAAATGTTAATTGTTGTTATCATATTTAAGAGGCCTATGAGAGACATTTGTACTTCATTGGAAAGGCAATGGGGAGCCACAGTGTGCTTCAGGATGATGGTGTGGTTGGACAGAGTGGTGGTCCTGAAGGAGCTTATAAACTAGTTGACCTTAGGTCATACACCCATACCAAGACACAAACTAGTGAAAAGTAAGTGTCTAGCAGTTATGTACAATCACCTTACTATAAAATGTGACCTTATCTCACATCAAGCCCATCCTGTAGACATTATTGATCTCCAACTTATAGAGAAACAAGGATCAAGAAAGATGTCCAGAGCTAAAGGCCCAGGGAGCTTGCTACCTCCAAGACATACAAGGAGTGAGTGTGCCCTCCCCTGCACACAGCTCCTCACAGCAGTGCCCAGCATGCATGCGCCGGGATCACTGTCCCCACAGACTAATTTGAGGGCAGAGTCTGCATCTTCCTGTCTGTGCACCTCAAGGAGCTGGCACCCAGCCTGAAATGCATGGATACTCAATACAAAAACTTAGATAGGCCAGCCTCCCTTCCCCAAGGACTCCCCATATCCTTGGTCTGCTGAAAGACCTACGGTCCTGTTTCCTCTTACAGGACAAACGAACTTGTGGCCTATTCTACTAAAACATCGTGGACAATTAGCAGCAGGAATCTAAATTTGACAGAGAATATAAAAACTTAGCCAATGTAATGGTAATTGGACCTCTGTAATGAAAGAAGATCCTTGATTTTTATTTTTTCTTCTTCAAGCCAGCAGGGTGGTAACACTCTGTGAAAAAGTGCTGAGTACCCCAGGGGACAAAGGCTCAGGATGAATTTCGGGCATGGAAGTATCTCGGGTTGTCTCTTAAAGATGGCAGCCTGTGTGAGAGTTGTTCCTTCCCATGGCTATGGGAGACTTGCAGAACTGAAGTTATCCTTATCAGCTGTCCCTCTACCAGAAGGAGGAAAAAAGGAAGTGACATGTAACACTTACGAAAACAACAATAATAAAGTTTATAGCATAGGCAAAGAGCAAAAAAGATGAACTCTCGATCTAAACTTAGAAATGGACTCTGGGTCAGCACTGGAGATGTGAAGAGCCAGCACCGAGCCCTGGCAGTCCCGTGAACCGTGTACATATGTACACACAAACGTTCCAGGCAGAGGTGAGTGAATGAGGGAAATGACAAACGTGACGCGGGAGGGTTGAACAGCAGCAAAGCCCTCCCTTTCAAAGACTGATGAACTCAAAGTGAACAACCTAGCAGTTCTCAGGAGTCCGAAAGAAAGCAGAGCTTGAGGAGTGGAGAAGGGTGGGTACAGACAGAGGGTTCCCCTTCCTGCCTTTCTGGCTGACATACGATTCCTTCCCTGGGGCTTACATTATTTAATGATGTAGAACTTCCCTTTCCCCTAAACTGGAGATCAAGCTGGGCCACTTCTGGTTCCCACGAGAGCGCACAGGTTTGGGCCACCAGCTGCTGGGAATGCTGGGAAGGAGGGCAGGGTAGGGCCTCTCTGGACACGGGGGCGCGGTTGAGGTTGAAGGGTTTCTCCCCCACTACAGTCCAGGAAACAGCCCCCTCCATAGCTTATCCTAAGGAGGGGCCAGCTACACAAAATGGACTCTGATTTTTAGCTGAGCATTTAGCATTTGTTTACTTCTCACCTTGTTTCATGCTAACTTTTTAAAAATAAAAAATATCAATCACAAAAAAGCAGTGGGAATCATACAGTGAGCCCCCATATGCACTTTACCCAGATTTAACAGTTAGCAAGATTTGGTCACATTTACTGTATCCCTTTTCTATCTTTACTGAAATTTATTGAAAGCAAATCCAAGAAATGTCGTTTTAACCCACATGTTTCAGTATATATCTCAAAAAAAGATAGATATTTCATATCCAACCACTATGCTATTACTGCGTCTAATGGACTAGACAGAAATTGGCTGGTGTTCCCTAATACCAGACTCTCCCTCTGACTGTAAGAAATAATACCTAGATGTTAACATGGCTGAGGAAAACCCTCCCTTGTTGTGGTGCGGGGGTGCAGTAAATACGAGCCACAAAGCCACACCCCAAGCTTCAAACCAGAGCCTTTGCTTTGGCTTTTTAGGGTGGACATTTTCAATCAACATCTACCCTCTGTGTCTTGTACCAACATGGATATTGTTCCGTCTCCCAACCCCAAGGCAGCCTGTAAAGCAAGAGCATGGGTACTTCAGCTGCAGGAGTATTCTCAAACTGTTCAGTGGGTCAGAACTGCCTAGAAAGCCTGTTAAAAGATGCAGATTTCAGGCCCCACCCCCACAATTTCCAATTCAGTAGCTCTGGTACAGACCTAAGAATCTGCCTTTCTAATAAGTTCCCAGATGAAAAAGATTTTGCTAGTTGCTAGGTCACCCTTGCAGAACCACTGGGCCATAGTAAGCCACACAGATGTGTCTCTATGGACAAAGCTAGAGCCGGTGGATGCCTGCTGGTTTGAGCTTTCCGCAGCACCTCGTGCTCAGGGCCAGCTGGCTGTAGGCAGGGGTCTGGGCTCCATTAGAACCCTGGAGTTATTCTTGATGCTCACATGCTGGGGCTTTGACGTATCACATCCCACTAATCGGGGTTCTGTCATTTGTTAGCCGTGACTATGGCTCAGCTGGGCTCTCCCACTGCTGGGCTCCTTGCCTGGGACCCCATTCCCTAAGGGACCAGAATTTTCCTCATCCAATCTCAGTGTCCTGTCAAGTAACTTTACTCCAGGTCCTTAACTCGTCCCTGGGTTTGGCTGATCTTCTGTTCTCAGCGGGCCATTGCCAACCCTGTGAGGAGACCTCCTTTCCTAATCATCTGCCCAGAGCAGCCCCTTCTTTCAATTCACATAAAGGTACTGCGCAAGGCCCTAGTCAGCTTCTCTCTCAATCACTTGCTCCACCTGATCTCCTGGACTGCATAATGAGTTCCATCTGGCTCCCACCCCAACTACCCTCATTCCTCCTCCCTCTCCACCCAGACCCTGCCTGAGCCTGCAGTGCACGCGCTTCACGACTGATGGCTTTCCAATCTGTCCCCCTGCCCCCGAACCCTGGCCCTGTCAAGGCCCAAGCACAAGCCTGCCTGTTTCAGGTGAAACCAGCAAGGCCGGAAGGAGTTCCACCAAGTCATCTCCATCTTCCTTGCCCCTGATTTGAAGTACAGTCACATTTTGGATTCCAGAGGTTAATAAAATTAAAATCAACACAAGATCCAAGTGGCCCCTCGCAGGTAGGTCTGATAGCTCTCCCTCCACAGGGACACGTGTCCCAGGACACTGCCTCACCCTAGCAGCACTAGATGGGCGTCTCAGAGCAGCTGCTCCTAGAACTAATGCTGGGCTCATTTTCCTCATTTCTCGAGGGTTTGCTCTTGGGGCTGGTGCTCCTCTCTGTAACAAAATGGGCCGGGCAGTCAGCCAGATTCACTAACCCTGTTGGCCCCCAGAGGAGGCCTTGTGGACAAAGACCAAGAAAACTGGTATGAGGGCCTCATCCTGGAAGAGGGGTAAGTGGGTGCACCCATCTACCCTTTCATCCATAAGCACTCATGAGATGCTTCGAGGGCACACCAGGAACCAAATGGATGAAGGTTACACTCCAATGGAGTGTCTTAAGACAGACAATAAACAAATAAGTGAAAATAGATGGGAAAAAAACTATAACATAACACAAAAGTAGGGCCCAAAAACACCAGGTAAAAGTTGGATTATTGCGAAATAATGAAATGTCAGGGATGAACTTGCCGCAGAGAGCAGGACCAACCAATTACCAGTCAAATGTTCTCTTTGCCCAAGTAATTGCAGAGTGTGCTATTAAAATGACCTATGGTATGTTACAAATGTAGAAAGAAAATGTTATGAGAAAAAATAAAACAAGGCAAGAGGATATAAAATGTCAAGGGGTTGGGACAGATTAAACTTTTAAATAGCTCGAGTTATATAATACGCAGAATGCTTCACTAAGAAGGAAACATGGATGGGGGTGTAATTCCCCCTGGTGGCACAGACAGTACTGAGAGACCCAGAAGCCTGGAAGGCACAAAAAATAAGTACAATGAGAGGGAATCTCTAGAGTGACTGCGGCAAAGGGAGTCAAGGGAAAAGTCCGGAAACAGCTCCTCTAGCAGCTGATGATGTCTTTCCTGGCCTTCCATCAGAGGAAAAAGAGAAGGAGATTCCAGATAGGTGGAAGGAGACCAGACTCCAGATGACTCAGAGGTGAGAAAAAGCGGTATTTTCCTAGGATACTTTTTCTTGGCTGGACCTTTAAAGAGTAAGAGCTAGGTCCAGCCAGAGAAAGAAGACTAGGGGATGAGAAAGTATAAAAATCTGAGATCAAGAGGGAATTGATCTTGGATGGAAAGCTCTTAGATGCCATCATGGGTTGGGAGGTGCAGGTGGTACCCACAGATGCCCCGGAAAACCTAGCGGGAGGGCTGCCCAGGAGCCCTGGGTGCAGCAAGTAGCTGGCCCTAACCTCAGTGGACACAGTAAAGGAAGTGGCCAGGACCTGCACTGTCCTGGCCCCTCCATCTCTCCCAACATGTGTGGGAGCCATAGAGGTTTGTTCAAGTCCTGAACAACGCCCCCATTCCTGTTTATTCTTCTCCCTTTAAAGAAACAATGAGCTCATGGTCCCCAGCGGTGCCAGGAACAAATTAGCCATTCGACCCTCTTCAGCATTTGAGGAACCACAGTGTCTTGCAGCAGGTAGGTCTCCCTGCATTTCTCAGGGAGCTGCCCACAGCGCCACACACAGCGCCAGGAGCCAAGGGCCTTCCTGCCTGGGCTGAGGGCCACGCAGGGGAGAATTACAGCCCTGTGAGGTGAGGCTGGCCCGCTGCTCAGACCACCAGGGAACAAACTGGTCCACTGCTCCGTAGAGGAGTGCGATGGAGCAGGTTCTTTGCCTCCTCTTTTTACTCCTAGTGTTTGCTACGGTAGAGCACAGACGTTCCCGAGGGAGGTTCTTCCAAACCACTATTTCTGTCTCGAGCTCTCAGCTCTCCGTCCATAAGGCCATGTGTGTGAGCCCCTCCCACACTCCAAACAAATCCTCATCCCTGTGTTTAGAGTCTGAGATCCCACTCTTGCTCTATTTTAGAGTAGCTGTTGACGGCCCGCTTTCGCACAGTACCCTGAAGCCCGCGCCGCTGTCCATTTGACTCTGGTTTTCGCCTCCCAGGAACCCGCACCTATGCATGCCTGTCAAAGTCCTGCCTCTGCTCCCTCCCATAAGGGCCTCCTTCCTCAGGGGTCCTCAACACAGAAGGGGAAAGGAGAGTGTCAAGCCCGTGCCATGGGTCATGCTGGTCAAGTCCTTACCATTTGGTCACACCACCTTCTCCAGCTCCCTGCTGCTTCCTGGTTCCCATTTTCCCTCTTTCCCTTGTTATCATCTTTGGTGACCTTAATCTTCATGTCAGTGACCTGACCAGTCCCCTGACTGCCCCCTTCTGTGACTCCTCTACACCGGTGACCTTTGGTCCACAGTACAGCAACCACAGCTGGACCACATTACATGGTTCTGATTCCCCCCAAGACCTCAAGCACAGGGTTTACTCTTCAGCCTCAGCCTCCTTAACCTGCTGACCTCCTGCCTTCTTACACCTTCCCAGCCAGGTCTTTGTCCTCCCTGGGTCCTCTCATTTCCTGATGCTTTATGATTCACACAGTCTGACATCCTTTCCCTCTTTGGTCTATTTACACGCACACATACACACACACCCTTTCTGGGTTCTATTATGCCTTTTTCCTGGGTCTCCCTCCTCCACAACAAATATCAATGCTGAGCTAAAAGAAGAAATACTTGCAAAATACACTTCTCTTCCAAGATGACAAACTATATGCATTTGTGTACTGCACACGGACCGTAGCCCAGACACTTCTAACTACATGGTTTTGACTGCCTCCCTTATCCCTCACACTAACCCACAAGAGTAGATACAATTATTTTTTCCATCTACATGTGGGGAAACCCAAAACACAGAAGTCATGCAGTTAGAGACAGGATTCAAACTCAGACTCCACTATGCCTTACCATCAGCAACCAGCTCTCACCTCTAAGTCATGGAGAATAGTATTAAAAGGTTGCTAAGGTTTTAAAGGCAGTGTCTTGTACCTAGAAAGTTTCTGTGATTCATTCTAACCCAGTTAGTGCTTCATTCATCAAGGAACTCAGGAAAGGTGTGTTTAAAATATTTAAGTGACAAAAATCTAATTTCTGCATAAAATTTAAGATACCTAAATTCATAATGTGAGCTCCACATGTGAAATAGCTGAAAAGAGGGAACTGTGTACAAAAGACAAAAGCAAGCATGTTTGATAAATAAGTTTTTTGTTCTACCTTAAAATGCTGCTAACACTACAGTCTATGCTCATTCAGATATAAATTTCCATTTGTTGTGATAGTTACATCACTTTTTTTTTTTTGAGACAGTCTCATTATGTAGTCCAGGGTTACCTTAAACTCACTGTAGCTCAGGCTGTAGCTCAGTGATCTTCCTGATTCAACCTCCCAAGTGTTAGGATTACAAGTCTGACCCACCATACCCAGCCCACATCCATTTTTTAAAAAATCAGCACTTGGGTTGTATGCAGTAATCTATAATCTCATCTGTAATCTCACCACTCTGGTAGACTGAAGCAGGAAGATCACAAGATCAAACCCAGCCTGGGAAGTTTAGCAAGACTCTGTAAGGGACAGGAATATAGCTCAGTACGAAGACCCTGGTTTTGATCTCAATAACACACTCGCACACACATGCACACATACACACACACACACACACACACACAAATAAAAACAATACTTGGAATACATAGTCTTGCAAATATTAGCAGAAATTTCTCAAAGACACAATTCAGATTTTTTTTAAATGTCTGGTATATAAAATGTTTTTAAATTTATTTTTAAGCTGGGCATAGTGGCACATGCCTATAATCCCAGCACTAGGGAGGCTGAGGCAGGAGGATCGTTGCAAGTTCAAGACCAGCCTGGGCTACAAAGTGAGCTCAAGGCCAGGCTGAACTGCATAGTGAGACCCTGTCTCAAAAAGACCAAAAAAAAAAATTATTTTTAAATGGGAAATAATAATTGTGCATATTTATAGGATACAATATAATGTTGTGACCTTTGTACACATTGTACAGTCAATCAAGTTAATTGTTGTGTTTATCACCTTACCAAATAGAGTATGTGTGTTAAGAACATTAAAATGCTGTTCTTTTAGCAATTAGGAGACATACAGGACATTATTTTTAACTATAGCCACCATGCAATACAATAGATCACTAAAACCAACCAGATTCTCAGTATGATTGTAGAGAATATGATGCTTTCCGTAATTAAGAAATGATCCCTTGGAACAAGCTAGCCATTGACAAATTAGCCCACCATTACCATAATCACACAAACACAGGCTTTGCGCTGAGGCCAAGGGTATCTGCATGTTGTTGGGACCTTGAGTGGTTTGTGGTTTAGCAGCCAGTCATCATTCTCACTTGTCATGTGGGACGATGGCATAATGACATGTGAGAACAGTGTCGCTGCACTGAAAAAGTCCCTTGGACACTGCAGACAAAACAGGCTTTGAATTGACAGAATAAATACACGCCAATACCTCAGCCTTCTCTCTCAAGCCAGTGCCTCCAACTTAAGGCAGTAACTATCAAAGAGCTGATGCTCCAGGTGTCATGTGACCAGCGAGGCTGATTCTGCCCTGTGTCTCTGAGTTGATCAAAGGCAAAAAGCAAAAAAAAAAAAAAAGAAAAGAAAAGAAAAGAAGAAGAAGGGAGAAAGGAGAAAGGAAGAGAAGGAGGAAGCAAACAAAGGAAATCTCCCGAGACGTTCTAAGGAGCAACTCAAGAAATCTGAGGAACGTGGTAAGTGGTTTAGCACCAGTCGGCATAGAATACACAGACAGAGAGGTAGTGGTGTTCATATCAATAAAGTGGAGGGAAAGAGCCACCTCTGCAGCAGATCATGAATCTGAACTCAAGTTCGGGAGATTATGACAGTCAGGGCTTTGGCGAAACTTGCCAACCTCAGACTGGCTTCGCTTTGTGTCTAAGAACACGTGTCTTTTAGAAGTCAGGCATGTGAAGGCAATTAACTGCTACTACTAACTCATTGGGCCGTTACAAGCTGTCTGCTTGGTACACAGCAAATGCTTCTCAAAAAAATGGTGGTACAGGACAATGGAAAACCAGCTGGAAGCCAGAGAGGATGTGGGCAGACTGGCTTCCCCATCCGCTGCCAGGGAGTGTAGATGCCACAGCACTTTTTGGCAAAAACCAGGCAGCATGTATAGAAGGATGAAACTAGATCCCATCCCTCACTACACACAAAAATCAACTCAAAATGGATCAAAGACCTACTTGAAAATATGAAATTCCTAGAAAAAAAACAGGGAAAATTCTTCAAGACTCTGGTATAAGATTTTTTGGATAAGACTTTAAAAGCAAAGGCAACAAAAGTAAAAATAGACAAATGAGACTATACCTAAGAAGCAAAAAGAAAACAGTCATCAAAGTGAAGAGACAACCAGAAGAATGGGAGAAAGTGTTTGCAGACTGTTCATCTAACAAGGGATTAGCGTCCAGAGTAAGTAAGGAACTAAACATCTCAACAGCAGTAAAACCAAATAATTCAACTTTAAAGTGGACAAATACTCTGAGGAGACTTTTTGTAAAGGAAGGCCAAAAAGAATGGGAAAATGCTCCATAGTCACCAGGGAAATGCAAATCAAAACCACAGTGAGATACTATCTCACCCCAGGGTAGAATGGCAATTCACTAAAAGACAAGAGAAAGCAAATGTAGGCAAGGATGCACAGGTAGGGTAACTCTCGCTTACTGTTGTCGGGAGGATAAATTAGGAAGGAAGGAGGAAGGGCAGGAAGGAAGGAAGGAAGGAAGGAAGGAAGGAAGGAAGGAAGGAACGGAGAGGGGTTGAAAGGGAGGGAGGGAGAGAGGTGAAGGAAAGAGGGAGGAAGGGGGAAAGAGGGACAGAGAGAGGGAAGGCAGAAGGGAGGGAGGGAAGGAAAGCTTCCAAGATATTCTAAGGACAAACTCAAGAAGTATGGATAATGCTGTAGCACTGGTTACCTGGCACATCATAGTGTATGCATCAATAAAATGAAGAGAAAGAACCACCTAACCAGCATGCTTTAAAAGGAAAATAGCACAGACGTTCTTAAGAAACTAAAAATAAAAAACAAAGAAACTAAAAATAGAACTATCATATGACCCAGCAATCTCACTACTATTTCATTTATCCAAAGGAAATGAAAGTGTTATATTAAAAAGATACCTGTACTCTCATACTTATTTATTCATGATAGCCAAGATATAGCATCAACCACAGTATCCATCAATGGATGCATGAATAAAGAGAATGTGGAACATACACACAGTGGAATATTATTCAGCCATAAAAAGAACAAAACCCTGTCAAAGTAGACAGAAGTGAAGGATATCATGGCAAGTGAAACAAGCCAGTCCCAGAAAGTGAAATCTGATATGTTCTCATTCTTCTGTGGAAGCTAAAACATCGATCTTACAGAAAAAGAAAGTAGAATGATGGTCCCTGGGGACTGAGAAGGGTGGGAGGCAGGGGGTGGAAAGAGGTCAGACAAAGGGCACCAAAACACAGTTGCAAGTCAAGAATTAGTTCTGGCGTTCCATAGCACAGTGGGATTACTATAGTCTACAATAATCTATGATATATTTTAAAATCACTAGAAAAGAAGAATACAAGTTTTCTGGCACATTGAAATGACTAATGTTTAAGGAGGCAGAATTCCTTACTTTGTCCTGATCATTACACAATGTATGCATGTATCAAATTGTCACTGTACCCCATACATAGGCACAAATAGTATGCTTCAATAAAAAATAAAATTAATAATAAGGCAGTACACAATAAAACTTAAAAGATGTATGCCCTTCACCATTCCACTCCTATAGAGATAAAAGTACCCAGGGGCAATAAAGTGTGCAAGGCACTTTAAAGCAGGGCTGTAGGCATGAGCAAATTGCTGGGGGCAACCCGAGGGGAAGACTGTGTGATGGATATCTGTTGACTACCTGTGTTAATCAACTTTTTATTGCTGGACAAAATACCTGACCTGCACAACTTAAAGGAGAAAAGATTTATCTTGGCTCACACTTTTAGCCCATGGGCAGCTGGCTCCGAGGCATAAACATCATGGTAGAAGAGCACAGCAGAGGACAGGCACTCAACTCATGGCATCCAGAAAACAGGGAGTGCAGGAAAAGAGCCAGAGAGAAACAGGAGGGACTGGAGACGGCTTATACTCTTCCGGGTCACACCCCCCGGCGACCTACTTCCTCCAGCCAGCTTCTGCTTCCTCACAGCACATTCAGCTGCAAACTCACCAATAAATCAATTTATTGATGACGTTAGCACCCCATGATCTAACCACCTTCCAAATGACACACCTCTGAACTCATGACACTTTGGGGGATATTTTTGATCCCCCAAACTACAATACTGCCCATTCAACATCATCTTCCCCCTTCTTTCACACTAGCAGAATTTCAGTTTTGCTTAGATATCTGCTATGGTTTGACTGTGTCCCCAGATTTCATATGTTAGAAACTTGGTCCCTGGTACAGCAGTGTTGAGAAGTGGAACCTTTTGGGAAGTGATTGAGTCCTGTGAGTTCTGCCCTCACAAGTGAATGTATTTATCAATGGGTTATCATAGCGCAGCCTTGTTACATAAGTGAGCTCTCTCAGCACACTTGTTTTGCCTCACCATGGGCTGCTTTCTACCATGTCAGGATGCATCCGGAAGTACCCCACCAGAAGGCCAGCAGATGCTGGCATCACACTGTGGACTTTCCAGCTTCTAGTTTTTATGAATTACCTAGTCTACAGTTTGGTGATGCAATAGTAAATGGACAGAGAATCCATTTCCCAAGAAAGGAGATCTATAGCACCAGGGGGAAAGGCAAACCCGCAAGAGTGTAGGGTAAGGCCAACTTGGAACCCATGGATCCCACCAGGGTCCGCCACTTCCACGCCACCTGGCCTGGGTGTCACTCCATCTGCCTGGGCCCCAGTTTTCTCAGCACCAAGCTCATTCCCACACTTGCCTTCCCTGCACGGTAAGGTTTTGTATGACGTAAAGGCATTTCGCAAACTTCTAAGCACTCTACCAGTTTAAGCAACTTGCAGCTCCACATTCACACCCACAGCACCTCAATCTTGGGATTGTCCTACACACAACAGTAGAAGCCAGCAGGTCCCTACACTATGCCAACACACCACTGCCCTCCCCCAGTGGGCTCTACCCAACACTTCATTCACTCCTAACCAAGGACCCATGGGAGTGTAGGACACAGCTGTTCTCGCCCAAGACAGGGTTTCTCTGAATTTCTAGCTCATGTTCATGACTAAGATCCTCCATCCATAGCCATCATCTTTCCAAGGAGAACACGTAGGAGCTACACTCCGGACCTAGCAGCCAGACTCATGCTCCTCACCTGTGCTCACTTTGCCAGTGTTTCTCATCTGTCCTCGCCCCCACCGCCACTGTCCCACCCTCTTATCCCTGTGCTGTTCTCCCTTTTCAACACTACCTGTCTTGTCTACGTTGCCTTGGGTTTCCTTTCAACTCTGAAGTTTTCTAAAATGTAGGGCATTCCCTGGGCGTAGGAAACTTCTTGCGTATTCTCAAGTGGGATAGGAATTAGTAGGAATTAACTTTGCTTCTAAAGTTGCTGGATTTTTTCCCCAAGCATAGAAGGGGATGACACTTCCTTCTGTGTGTATGTACACACATATGCGTGTGCTTCAAGATCCAGGGCTGGGTCACTGGGGGATGAGTTGGGATAATTAGTTTGCTGAACCAAACTTAACTCATGCAGTTATGACAAAAAGATGTTTTCTCCTGATAGTGATCCTGCAGCTGGAGTAAAGGAGCAACATGCCGAGAAACAGAGATACAAGGGAGTCCCAAGGGGTCCTGGATGGCATCCAGGGTGGCTGAGGTTAGGGCAAGGCTGGCTGCTTCTAGGTTGCCTCTTGGCATAGGGATCTGGGACCTGTAGGACTCAGGTTCCCCAGGCCCTGCCTGCCTTCACAATCCCTCTGTGTCTGAGGCAGAGGACCTACAAAGAAACATCACAGAGCATGTGATGTAGAGGCAGCAGACCTGTCTTTGCATTTTGTGTGTTGGAGGATGATACTGAGAATTGAACCCAGGAACCCTTTGCTCCTGGGATATATCATCAACCCCTTTTGTTTGTATGTGTGTATGTATGTATGTATGTATGCATGTATGTATGTATTTATTTATTTATTTGAAATAGGCCTTGCCAAGTGGCCTAGGCTGGCCTTGAACTTGTGAGCCTCCTGCCTCAGCCTCCTGAATAGCTGGGATTTCAGCCAGGTGCCTCCTCTCCCAGACCTGGGTTTGAATTTTGACACTGCTCCTTCCTAGTGATGTGAGCTTGGGGCAGTCACCTACCTGAGTTCAGTGGTTTCATATGAGAAGAAGAGATGGTGATACCCAGGAGGATCAATGAGAACAAATGTGCATGAAGGACCCTATGCCAGGCGTGGGCCTCTGTTGCCCAGTCTGCAAAGAAAGAATTTGTGATAGAATAGAAGAAGCTCATTCTGTTGCCAGCTCATTCTGTTGAAAACTATTTCATTAAGGAAAAAAAAAGAAAGAATCCTTGCATTAATAAACTTCAGCTGTAGCCCTACAGATACAATAAGAATTAGCTGGGGAACATAATCCTATCCTCTGACAAGTTTGCTCCAGTCTTGGAAAGTTCCAGTTTAATCCTCTGAGGCTGAGACAATTTATCTCTGCATAGGAGTTTACTGAAAGAGAGGGAGAAAGAAAAGAGGGGGTAGAGGGGAAGAGAGAGGGAAAAAGAGAGAGAGAGAGTCATTTGCCAGTTGGTATGCATATAAGCAAGAGTGAAGCATTTTTTCTCTGTCCACATTACAAATAGGGCCAGTTTGATGCCAGTATCCTCAACAGCCACCTTTGTACTACCTGCAGATTTATATGGTACCCTGCGACAGAGATCTTGGCCTAGAGCAGATTCTGACATGACCTCTATGACCGGAGACTGGGGCACCTGTCTCCACTCAGGCCTTGTTTATTCATCTGAATTGAGGTTTGGGGGGGGGGGCAACCCACCCAGACCCCGCTTCAGTCTTTCTCTTGGACAGAAGCTTTCTTTCCCTCAATATATATACTCTGCTGTTTAAAAAAAGAAAAGAAAAGAAATTGAGTTGGGGATGAGAAGTTGTCTGTAATTTCTTCCATCTCAAATGTCCAGTGATTATAGCCCTAAATGGTAGGCCAGGACCTCCACTCCCAAGCTTCTGGGCCTGAATCTTGAGCCTGAGCATTAACTGAGATGAGTTTGTGTCTGTCATTGCTGAGACAAAATATGAGATGCCCCAAATTAAGAAAGGAAAGGTTTATTTAGCTCACAGTTTGTGGAGGTTTCGGTCCATAATCAGCTGGCTCCAAAGTAGGGTGGCAGGGCACAGGGGCAACAGTTCGAGGTGGCAGAAGATACAAAAGCAACAAGAGGAAAAGGGGGAAGCAAACCTCTTTTCTTCCCTTATACTGTATGCAGGCTACCTGTCCTAGGGTGAGTGTAGTGCTCACACTCCTAATTCCAGCACTAGACAATGAACCAATCACAAACTCTAGGTTCAGCTGCCTCCAAAAATCCCACTCCCCATGACTAAATGAGGCTTTGGGGAACATATAGACACAAACCATAGCATTCTGCCCCTGGCTCCCAAAGACTCATGTACTCCCTTTATGTAAAAGGCATTTAGTCCGTCTCTAAGAGTTGCCAAAGTCTGAACAGTTTCAGGATTGCTGAAAAGTCCAAGTCCCAAGTCTCCTCTGAGATATAAGGCAAACTCTTAGCTGTGAGCCCCTGTACAAATGAGAAGTTAAACATTTCCAACCTTCAATGGCACAAGATAAGTATTTCCATTCCAAAAGTTACAAACAAGGGGATTCAAGTGATGGGGACCAAAGCAAGTCCAAATTCCAGCAGAGCAAATATTCAGTTCGGTAGTCCCATGCATCTGAGGCAATCTATGACAAGCTGTGAGCTCCAAAGTGCTTGAGTGACTCCTCTCCTATGGCACCTCTGGTGGTTGTAGTTCTCACGGCTTCTCTCTTGGGCCCACTCTGCTTCCTCCTTGCAGTTTTCGTCAGACAACCCATGTTCCTGGATTTTCCAAATTTCTGGGGTCTTCCTCACACCTTCACATACTGCCCTCTCAGGAGCACACTGCCTGGCCTCCCAAGCCTTTGGAAATTAAGGTGAAAGGCTTCTTAACCCTGTAACTCTTGCACTCTGCATGTGCCTAAAATTAGCGCCGCATGGATGACGCCAAGGTCTGTTGCCAGCTGGAGCAGTAGCCAGGCCTTCCTCTCTCTTGGCTGTAGGGGTTGAGTGCCTGGAATTCTGAGCATTCTCAGTCCAGTTCTGAGGAACAAATTTTCTATGCTTCTGCTATTCTGGAACAGGGTACTCTGAGCCTTTCTTCTCAAAGAAAAGTCTTTCACTTTTGGAATTTTGAGGCTGTGGTTGTTGTTGTGC
The DNA here is from genome assembly GCF_000276665.1 of Chinchilla lanigera. Taxonomy (NCBI): domain Eukaryota; kingdom Metazoa; phylum Chordata; class Mammalia; order Rodentia; family Chinchillidae; genus Chinchilla; species Chinchilla lanigera. The sequence goes on along the minus strand of NW_004955457.1, from coordinate 12,799,708 downwards.
CCCAAAGTGTGGAGACTTACTGCTTCTTGTGATGCCCTCAGGCCATTTTTGTATTCTCTTGTTCCTTCTCAGCAATCTAGATTCAACTGCCTCTAAAAAGCCCACCCCCTAAAGCCCTGTGCAGTCATGGGGGTGAGCTTCTAGAGTTTGTGATTGATTCATGGTCCAATGCTGGGATTAAGGATGTGCATGCTACACCTGCCCTAGCACAGATAGCCTGCGTACAATATGAGAGACAGAAAGAAGCTTGGTCTCTTCCCCTTTGTTGCTTTGCTGTCTTCTGCCACCATGATTTGTTACCCTCTGCCATGTTCCACCCACCTTGCAGCCAGCTCATTATGGACTGAAACCTCTACAAACTGTGAGCTAAATAAGCCTTTCCCCTTTTAACTTTGGGTATCAGGTATGTTGTCTCAGCAACAAGAGAAAAGTAACTAAAACAGTGTCTTAGTTGCTTTCTCATTGCTGGGCAGGCAAAAAGAAGAAAGAGATCAAGGAAATAGGGATATGTATGCCATGCCCCCCAGTGACCACCTCTTCCCACCAGGCTTTGCCTCCCAACATCACACCCAGCTACAAACCCATCGGGGGACTAATCTGTGGATGAGTGTTACACACCCACTGCAGATGGTCCCCAGCTCACAATGGTGGGTCTTAATGATTCTTTGACACTACCATGGTACAAAAGCCATGTGCATTCAGTAGAAACCATTCATCAAATTTTGAATCTGGACCTTTTCCCAGGCTGGTGATTTGTAGTAAGATCCTCTCCCACAGTGCTGGGCAGTAACAGCAAGCCATATCTCAGTGAGCCACACTGCCACGAGGAGCAACACTCCATACCCACAGCATGTTGCATTACTAAGCTACAATTTTTGGTAGGTTAAATTTGGTCAGTGTGCTTTTGACTTATAATATTTTCAAGTTACAATGGGTTTTGGGGTCATGACCCTATCATAAGGCAAAGAGCACCTGTGACTCCCAAGACAAAAGAACCAAGTCTCGGTGACTCCAACTAGACAAAAATCCTCCTGGCACACCACGGTTCCTCACTGTCCACAGACAGGAAGCCCCATAATGACTTGTGGTTGTTGTGCCCCAAGGGCAAGGTGATTCCATATTCTAAAAAGAAAGGATACTTCAATCCCTGGGAGGGGGTAGCCAGGACTATTGTTGTGCTCAAGCTGGCTCCATTAGCAACAGGGACAATGAGGTCAAGTTACACAGGAGTCCATCTGTTATAGTGAACCTCACCACTGCCCCCTCTCATGAAGAAAGTAGTGACCAGGGTCCATTGTGCACATCTGATGCAAACCAGGCTGAGACAGGAGCCAGAGGGGCAGGAGGCAGACCTGGGCAGTACTCTCCCTATTACAGGCACAAAACTTCTCCAGTGGAGTCATAGCAGCTACAGCAAGAAAATGAGAGGAGCACAACATTCTTGGGAGGCACAGGAGAGAGGGAGAAGACACTTCCCTCCGTTGTGTGCTGACAGCTAAACTACCCTATCCCACCACTCCTCAGCTGGTCCCACGACCTGGGCCTCTGTCCATGGTCCCTTCCCTTCAACGGTCTGCATTGTTCAGGGAGTCTCTTCCTTTTGTTTTTCTGTCCATTTATACCTCGGCTCATTTGTTTTCCATTCTGAAGAGTAATTCATCTGCTCTTGGGCCTCACAATGTCTTTCTCCCCTTGATTTCTAAACAAGATGCTTGGACAGGTCCATTGTCTTAACAGTGGCCAATTCACACTTTTTAGTAAAAGTTGTGTTTTAAAAAGAAAAACCAATGGGGATTCCAGCTTTTATCCATGGTAACTTCTGAGATGCTTGGTAGTGGTGATGCTGCTGTCTGACTTAGCCTTTGTCCTCTCATCTTCATTTGGATTTCAGGGTAAGCCAAATTCCAGAGGAAAATCCAGGGGAACTTCCCATCAGGTCAAGACAAATGGGCAAAGTGCTTTCCTCTTCCTCTCCGCTGTTCTGAGACATTGGAAATTATGCTATGGTGATGGAACGAAGGAGAAATGATATAGGGTTTCTTTTCCATTGTCCTATGGATGTTCCCCACCCCCTCCCTGTGGCTTTGAAGAGAAATGGACCAGAGAGACAAGAGAAAAAGTCAGTGAGGTCAGAGCAGTTGGGCCCAGGCAGGCCCGTATCTGGGAAAAGCATTTGCTCTCAGAAAAAGTTTTGCAAAGACTGGGCCTGGAAGTCCCAGGAAGGGCCCTAATTGCACATCAGCTTGTCTATGCACTTATAGGCTCTGCTCAAGGTGTGCCAGAAAAAATTACTGTTGCTAGGATCATTATGAGAGCAATTATCCCAGTTCTTAATATACCACCAAACGTGGGAGGGCCAGGCGTGTCCAGCTCCATCCATGGGCTCCTGAGCTGCAAGTTTTCATTTTCTAACAGCATAGCAGGCCTCTTAGTTCCACAGAATTGTAAAAATAACTTTTTACTAAAGAAGCAGTTTAAGGTTGTCCAGGGTTGGATCTCCTTTTCAACAGGAATAAAATGAAATAACCCCCAAAATAGAGGAAAAATATAGCTCAGAGCAAGAATTACCCTTTTCCTAAAAAGTATATTGAAGGTAAGGTATTTTCAAGCAAAGTTTTAGGTTGGCATAGGAAGTAACAGCCTTTGCACCCTCCACAGAAGCCATGAGGTCTGATGATGTGAGTGGATACACATGCGCTTGCACACACACACACACCCTTACACACGGCCACTGCACAGAGCATGAAACCCCATGCTCTGGCAGAGTGATGAAGAAATGCTCAGGCCCTGCTGATCTGGAGAGAAGTATCTTATTGTGCCAGGCTGCACAAAGGTACTCCTTCAATATGGCGGCCGCTCACCAGTCTTGGCAGGAAGACTTGGCACTGGCAGGAAATCTCAGCAGGGCAGCTTGTTTCTGCTCATCAAACACCAGTAGCTTTCACAGAGAGCAGTAGAAAATGGGAGAAATGTGTCTGATTGCATGCAGGCTGTGTGTCAGCACTTTTCTAAGGCAGAGTTAGCGGAAGTCTAGCTTTGAATAAAAGGTTGTTACATCCTCCCGCTGCACCGCAGGATAAGCCAAGGAGACAGTTGGCATGAACTTACCTACAACCCAGCTGCCCTTCCAACACCCTGAAGCCACCTGACAGGTCAGTTACTGAGAAACAGAAACTAATGATAGAGTTCACCCTCTCTCTACTCAAAGCAAGTCTCCCAGCTACTCAGGAGAAATGAATGCCCAGAAACAAATTACTTGGGCCCTCTTGTGACTTCTCTGCAGCCATTCTTTGTTTGTTTGTTTTTTGAGACAGGGTCTCACTAGGCAGTTCAGGCTGGCCTTGAACTCTCTATGTACCCTAAGCTGACCTCAAACTCCACAGTGATCCTCCTGCATCAGCTTCCCAAATGCTGGGATTACAGGCATATAACACTACACCTGGCTCTGCAGCCTTCTTATTCCCACATCTTCCTATCTGGATTTAGCTTTTGTTGGTCCCACCAAGGCTGGGCAGGGAGAAGTAGGGTGTAGACCTCATGCATCATAAAGCATGTACCTACTCAGCAGGTCTGGGTATTACCAGGTATGCAAGGAGGCCCAAGGATCTCACAAGAGCAGCTATTCTTGTAACCAAGAACTCACAACTATTCCCCTCTAAAAGAGACCCAGAGAGTAGAACAGAGACAACCTTAATTCCATTCTTCACACACAGTTCCCTACCCTAAACTGTAAGGTAGGCAGTAAGTGGCTATTTGCAAGATAGGACTGGTGTCTTGTGCTTGGGTTCACTCTTGCAGGTTCACCTCCTATACCCAGAGGTTCAAAATGACTTCTTTGAAGATTATGAAACCCTACACTAAACAGAATGCTGCTTTGGAATGTCAGAACTCTTCAGGAGTCACCCTTATCTACGGTCTTGTTTCCTACGATTTCAGTTGCCACAGTCAGCTACAGTCTGAAAATACTAAATAAAAATTTTCAGAAATAAACAATGTGTAAGTTTTACATTGTGCAGTGTTCTGAGTAGCCTGGTGAAATCTCTCCCACCTGGGACATAAATGTTCCCTTTGTCCAGTGTATCCCACTGGGTATGCTACCTGCCCATTAGTCCCTTAATGCCATCTCAGTTATCTGATTGACTATTATGGTAACATAATGCCTTATTTTGCTTAACAGTGGCCCCAAAGCACAAGAGTAGCCATTCAAAGGAGGCACCAGGACATAAAACTTGGAAGAACAAGGAACTCTGCTACTATGTGGCAATGATAATACATATGTATTATATGTATATATGTGTGTATATGCATATGTATATATGTATATGCATGTATATGTATATATATGTATATGCATATATATGTATATATATGTACATATATTAGTATATATGAGATATAGTATTATCTATGGATGGATTCAGGCATCCACTGAGGTATCTGGCACGTGTTCGTGTGTATAAGGGAGAATTAGTGTACACTTGTGTGCATTCTGAAGTCACGAAGAGTAATCACAGGCTAGGGACATGGCTCAGTGGTAGACCATTTGCTGTCTCAGTTACCTTCTTATCACTGAGACACAATACCAAGGAGGAAAGATTTACTCTGCTCACAGTTTGTAGAGATGCCAGTCTATAGTCAGCTGGCTCTAAGGCAAGATAGCATGGCAGAGGGGCATCACAGGGGAGAAACAGTTAATGCATGGAAGCAGGGAGAGGGAGCAAGGGAGGGAGACAGATTCTTTGAGGCCACGCCCCCAAGGACCCTCCTCCTCCTACCAGGCTTTACCTCCCAACATCACATGTAGCTATAACTTCATCAGTATCATATCTCCATAAGCAAATCACCACCTAAAGCCCCACCTATGAGCATATGAGGCTTTAGGGGGACATCCAGAAACAAACCATGACACTTGCCTAGCATGGTCAGTGTCTCAGGTTCAATCCCTAGTACCATGGAGGACATAGAAGAATAATGACACAGAGAATATCAAGACAAGTGATTTAAGATCATGTTAGAGGGCAACACTTACCCTGTTTTGTGGTTCGTTTGTTTTAAGCTTAAGTTTCTATTGAGGAAGAATATAAGCACACCAAATGTAAGCAAATAACTTGAGAAACAGTTGCAGCTGCATACACTCATGACACCACCCAGAACAGCCACCCAAGGGGTCGCTCACAACCTCTCCAAGCTAACACCAGTGAGTAATTCCTCTTTGGGCTTCCATCACCACGGCATGGTTTTGCCTGTTCTGGGGTTCATGCTCATGGAATCATAGTCTGTGTATGTCTTTCTTCTTACACTCAAAATCTTGCCTGTAACACTCCTGCTCATGATGGTGAACAGAGGAGTAGTGGCGACTTCACTGATGAGTTCTTTCCGTGTGTTAAAATCCCAGCTTTGCTTCAGGCCCTTCTGGCATGAGTAAGGGAGAGTGAGAGTGAACTCCATGGGCTTGGTGCTTCCACAGGGCCTGTGGGGAGCCAGAGGCCAGGGCCCAGGCCTGGGGAAGTGGCTGGCTGCAGACGAGGATGGCAGGAGCCAGCCTGGCTGCCTGACCATTTGCCCCGGGAACTCCTGCTGAGCAGGAAGGCAGCCTCCTTCCCAACCTCTGTGACATCTGGCTGTTCCCAGGCCTATGCCCATCCTGCCAAAAGCTGGCTCCCCAAGGACAGAGGGGCCCCAGAGATCTTGAGGTTGCTCCCCCCAAGCCAGTGTGATGAGCAGCCCTCTGTCTTCCAGGAGCCCTCCAGGAGACTAGCCAACCACAGTCTGCCCTGGGTGCCGGATGCCAGCCCCGAGCATCTGTTTCTGTTTCTCTCCTGCTTCCCGTGGGTGGTGGGTGGGAGCTCACTCAGGCTCCTCTCCACTTTTTCCTCCTAATCACAATCATTTGTTTTAACAGGACTGCAAGTGGCTGTGATAGAGAGACCCAGGCAGTGCCCGCACCAAGCCAGCAGATACCAACCTTTCCCACATCCCCTGGTTACCCTACAGTGAAATTAAAGCAGCCCGCTCTACCATTATCCTCTTTCCTGCTTGTTGTGCAGGGCCCCTGGCTACTTTTAGAATTGCCCTGCTGCCTGATGTGGCCTCTAAACATCTGCCCACCACTCCTCTGGTTTCCAAAGACAAATGCCAAGACCCGGCTTCTACGCTCCCAGGACCTGAAAGGCCTGAAGACCAAAGGAGCGCCTATAGCAAGGGGCTTGGCACACCGCTCTGGAAAGCAGACTTTCCAGAAAGCTGGATGTGGGCTTTCTGAGCCCTCTCTGACCTTAATAAAACCCAAAAGGAGCTTCGGAAAATGTGAAAGGGGACTAATTGACAAGGTTGAGGGGCCGCCCTCAAGCACCACTGGCCACCCACTCTATCTGCCCTTTTCTACCCTATGTAGCCACCCTACACCCAAATCCCTGCCCAACTCCAAGCACCAGGTCATCAGCCTAGGCCTCTCTGTGTACCACACACTGAGTCTGGCCCCAAATCCAGACTCCTGGCCGCTCACCCTCAGCTCCCCACCGAGCAGGCAACCTCCCAGCAGACCCAGCCCACTGCCCACGAGGCCAAAGTTAAATTTTCATGCAGAAGTGAGGCTGCTGCTGGTGAGTCACACACGCACATGCAGGAGTATTCGATGTGGGGTGTTTGCTGCACGTGGGTTTATTGGACCAGAGCCTGTTCTAATTCAGACGCTGAGTGTGACTTAACCTTAGGTTTAGTCCCTGCTGAAACTGTGTTGCTACCCTGTGAAATGGGGTTACAAATACTCTCCCAGCCTACTCCATAAAATCTTTCCTCACTACAAGGTAATGTGTCATTGCTATGATGGATTCAAATAATCCTGGGCAGCAGGGGTTGGTGTGGGAGGGAAGGAATCTGTACCAATCACAAATGCACCACGTCTAGGGTGCTTGTGCTTGTCCAACGACACTCCCTGACTATCCAGGAATAATAGTCAAGTTCCCAGGTACCAGGCACTTACTGAATTCCAGTCATTGTACCAGTCATATCCTCTTTTCATTTCATCCTCATAAAAATTAAATTTGAAATGGATATTGTTATGGCTTATACCTAGATGTCCCCTGAAGCCTCATGCATTCATAGGTGAGGCATTTCAGAGGTGGCTGGAGCTAGAGTCTGTGACGCTGGAATTAAGGTATGTTGCTGGAATTAAGGGTATGATACTGGAATTAAGGGTGCATTATTACTAAATTAGTCCACTGATTGGTGTGGATAATGGGAAGGCCCACCCTGGTTGAGGGTGGCACCACTCAGGTGGTGCTGATTAGGTGATTAGCCTGAAGGGGTAAAAGGGAAAGGCATGGCTTCTCAGCCTTTTGGCTAAGATGAAGTGTGATCAGGCTGCTGCTGCTGCTGCTGCTGCTGCTGCTGCTGCTGCTGTTGCTGCTATTGTTTTTCTGTTGCTGCTGCTGCTACTGCTTGCTGCTTGCGGCCTGCTTCCTTCTGCCTCCTTCCTGTGCTGCCACTCCATGGACTGTTTCTCCTCTGCAATGCCCCTCTGAGACACTACCCTGCCTTGGAGCTAGCAGACTATGAACTGAAACCTCTAAAAACTGGGAGCTGAAATAAACCTTTCTTCCTTTAACTTGTGGGTGTTGGGTACTTTGTCTCAGCAATGAGAAAAGTAACCAAGACAGGTATTATTAATCTTATTTTATGCAGGAAGAAATTGAGGCTCGGAGAAGCTAAGTAACAAGGTGACACAGAGAAAACACAAAGAAGCCAAAACCTAACTTCAGAGAGACTTCTCTTAACCAAGCGCTGAAGTGTGTGCCTTGCTCTCCACATTCAAATTGAAACTGTAGCCCTATTTAAAGACAGGGCCTTAAAAGGGGTAATTAAGTTGAGAAGCCATTAGAATTGGCATTGATCCAGTGCAAGTGTTGTCCTCATAGGAATAGGAGACATACCAGGCATATGTACATGCAGAGAAAAGACTAACTAGGTGAAGATACAAAAGAAAGATGCCATCTTCAGCTACGTCAGAGACCTCAGAGGAAGCCAGGCTCCACCCACATCTAGGTCTTGGACTGTGAGCCTCCTGACCTTGAAATAAATTTCTGTTGTTTGGGCCATTCATCCTGTGGTACTTTGTTATGACAGCCCAAGCAGACTAATAGACCTGCCTCCTACTTTCTTTGGAGAATGGCCTAAACCTCGTTCTTCGGTCACTGCTCCAATTGGCTCCCAGGCTGACCAGCACTCAGGAGAGGAATGGAGAAGTCTGGGGGAGGAGGGAGAATGGGGAGGGAACCGTGTCACCACCAGTACAGGGCTCAGGCCTGCTGTCCTGAGTCCCTTCCACCAAGGTGTCCCTGGGGCTCATCTTTCCCTTGTCGCACCCTGCTTACATGTGGCATCTACACTTGTTCCTTGAAGGAGGAGGACATCCTGTCCTCTCTCACCAACAGGACCACAGATGCTCATGGTCACTTGAGAACAGCAATGTGATCTGTGCTGAGAACAACAGTTCCTTGATGTAGAGCAGACACAAGTGGTCCTGAAAGGGCTGCCTCCAACATTGAGAGGACTCTGGAAGGGCAGGAGGGGTTATCTTGGGCCTGTGGAGGTGGCTCTGAATAGCAACAGGCTCCAAAACTGCCCAGATACCCTGCTTAGGCCTCATCAGCCACCTTCGGCTGCCTCGCTCCGCTCACTCATGTCCAGGCCTTAGCAGGAGGCCCTGGAATTCCATGGCCTTTAACTTGAGGCAGCCAGGGCAGGAGTCAGCAGTCTGTCCCCCTCAACCCGATAAACATGAACAATAATGACCATGCCTTTCCCCGAGACCCTGCCCCAGGTTCCCTTGTATTAGTTTTCTATTGCTGCTGAATAGATTACCATATGTTTGGTGGTTTAAAATAACCTGCATTTATTTCTTACTCTTCTGTATGTCAGAAGTCTGACTCAGGTCTGATTGGATGTGACCCACATTGTGTCTCTGACACAGACCCTCTGCCTCCCTCTCAGAATCACAGTCTCTTGTGGTTGCCCTGGTCTCCCCAACACCACCCAGAATTATGTCTCTGCATTAAAATCAGCCAGGTACAAACATTAATTTCCCATTGCCATGCAACATGACAGACTCCCTGGTTCCGGGGTTAGGACTTGGGCATTTGGGGGATGTCTTTATTCTACCCATCACATACCTCAGTTTACACTGTAGGTTTTCCCACTCTTTAGGGAGGACAAGATATTTTATGCAGTGTATTCTGCCCTCCTCCCCATTCATCTCTGCTACCTCCCACCTCTCTTTCCCTTTATAGCTCAGCCCACCCAGCATGAAAACAGCATCTGCAGCTCTAAAGTGTCTTTCTGTGCCCGCTGAATACTATTTCCAGGACACTGTCCGTGTGGTACATGTTGTTCAGACCCAGGACTGGAACCAGATGTCTGCTATAGATGGCTAAGGACACCAGGCTGTTCCCTGGGGCCCCACAGGGAGGGCATTATTCCAGGTTAAGGATCTAATTTCTCAACCCTTGTGACTATGATGGTCCAAACCATCTCAAAGAGATTGGCTCCTGAGGGACCTGTGCCCACGCAAATGACAAATTACTAATCCCGGAGCCAGGGTAGACCAGGCACACACATCACAATATGGAGCCACAGGCTGTCTGGGGAGCACAAAACCTTCGGAAAAAGAATTCAAGTCGTCCAGAGGGGATATTTCCATCAAATCACGGGAGCATAATGACCCAGATATTCTTGTTAAATGGCCTGAGGGTTTCCTATTGTTTTTAAATAAACGCTTCATATGCATTCCTCAACCTTCACATTTCTAAGATGGCCCCAATTTTTTTATTTCTTCCTTCTCACCTTTTCAGACACCCTCAGAACAGCTGTTCAAGAGCCACGTTCTTTTATGCAAGATTGTCCACCCACAGCCTCTGCAGCAGGGTGGAGGGGACAAAGCAGAGCCAGGAGGGACAGGCACACCCTCCTGGGCCCTGGTTGCAAAGTTCTCCTGCTTGCTTGGAGATAGAATTACAGAATAAGAAAGGTGGAAGCTTCAAGACCTCACAGATCATCTAATCCTACTTGCACCTTCAAAGGAGAAAACTATAAAGGCAGTTTGGAAAGTTACAGGTTGTGTATAATTACGACCGTGTTGTCGTCATCTCCCTCACTGTCACTATCACCATGAAATTGCGAGTCTGTATTCCATGGTCTCCTGATACATCAGTTTGTCCAGGCTCTTTTCTAAGAGACTGGCTTTTCCCCTCTGCCTCACCTAGAGTCCTTCTAAACAACTTCAGGTTGTTGGAAAGTGTGCTGGCCTGAATGTCTAGGACACTGCGAAATTCCTAGGTTGAAATCCACCCACAAGGCAGTGATATTAGGGGCTGAGGGCTCCAACAGGTGATTGATTAGGTCACAAGAGTGCAGACTTCATAAATGAGATTTGTGTCCTTACAAAGGAATGTGAGGGAGTTCATTCACCTCATCTACCGTGAAGTTGCTGCCTGAGTGGGAAAAAGCGACTTGGAACTCAGCAGTCCAAGCAGGTTCACTGCTAAACCTGAGAGGGGCCTCTATGTGCAAATAGAACGGAGAAAGGGTCTCTTACAGGCTTAGAGCCTTTTTATGTAGTTTTTCTGGTGAGTTTTTGAGGGGCTGAGTTTGAGAAGCAGTGGCTTGCGCCTTGCTGACCTCCTCTATGACCTACTGACATGTAATGTGAGGGGTTGGTGGATACACCCTTATTCCCGATGGCCATCTTGGCCTTCATCTTCTATGACCTAAATAAAATGAAACCTACTTTTCTCTCAGATGGCAGTGGGCTCATTTGAACAGTGCTGCCCCTGTCCAGCTTCTCTCAATGACTGCAAAACACGGAGCCCTCACCAGACACCAAATCTATTAGTGCCTTGGCCTGGAAGTCCTGGCTTCCACAACTGGGAGTGACAAATTTCTGCTGTTTATAAATTATATGGTCTGAGATATTTTGTTGCAGCAGCCTTAACTGACTAAGGTAGAGGGTGCGGGGAGCAGCCTCGAGGTCAGGAGTGTGTCTTATGAGTGCTTACTCCTGGGCAGGAACCCCATGGAATGTACAGGCCCCAACTTCTCTATCTGTGGAAAGTGTGAAGGGGGGATGGAGTCCTCAAGAATTCTGTCTGAGAGGAATTCTGTCTCCACAGACCCACTGTGGGGTACCCTCTACAGGCTGCAGGTGCAGGGACCGCCAGTAAGCTTTACTAACAAGAGCGTGTTCAGGGTACACGATACTCAAGCCTGGAGCCACATGGGTGTTGTTCCTCATGAGTGTCACTTCAAGCCGGAGGTGCAAGGAAATAAATTAGTTGCCAAGACCAAGAAGCCAACCAGCAGCAGCGTCCAGACACCAGTGCAGAACTGACACCCCTCCCACCCAACCCTCCCTTGGCCCATCTGTATTTTTGATTGTGCAGAACCTTCTGGAACCCATTTTCTCTCACTGTCTCCTTTTTCTCTCACTCCTAATCTTCCTTTCTCCTCAAAGCCAGGAGGTGACTCACTTCTATGTCTTTGCCCATCCCCCACCACTGGCGTACTATTTCCAGAGAGGAATGAATTAGGAAGGGGAACAGGAGCCTTGTTTTCAATGCTGAACTCAGAAGCAGCCCAAGCCAGCTCGAAGCATGCGCTCTGCTGTATGGGGCAATTCCTTGGGGATGATAAAGATGGTGTTGCTGGTGATGACAGTCAGGGGAGCGAGAGACCAAAACATCACAAACGGGGCAGGACAAACTGAGTAAGACTATAATTTGCTAAACCCTACACCAAAATCTTTGCCAGCCACAAAATTGCTATGCTCATGGCTGGATTTCCATTCCAGGTCGAGTGCTGTGTGCAGCCATGTCTGGGCCTTCCCAAGCTCCTGGGTGTGGATCCCTGCTGCCTTAGTGCCCACGGGGTTCCTGAGCTCCAGGCTACCTGGAGCCAGACCTACAGAGAAGCTTTCAGCTGTCCCCACCCCCTGGATGGGTCTCCAGCTTGAGACAAGGTGCTTGTCACAGCCCCTTGGGATTGCCGGCTAGGCACAACATAAACATTCCTGTAGTTACAGGATAATGATCACACCTTCCTTGGGTGCAGCACCTTTCTTTGGGCAGAGCAGCTGGTTTCTCGAATTATCTCATTAATACTCCCGTTCCTAGGAGGCAAGGAGGACCTCAAGTGATCACACACCTTTCACCAAGGGAGGTGGAAGAGCTTCGGGGGCAGGGTCACACACTTAGTCACCCTCAGTGAGTGTCCTCTGCGTCACCCTCCGCTAAACGTTGTAGTGAGGCCACGCCCGGCAGCCTTGGGCACAGTTTCCCTTGGTCCTGGAAGCAGCCATGGGAGGATAGGACTTTTCCCTTCCCCATTTCACAGATGCAGAAAATGGTCGCAGAGAGGTGTGGCTCTTTGCCAAAAGTGTCAAGAGGCCATGCAACTCTACATAATCTTCATTTCCCCAATCTGTTCTCCTTCCGAGAGCAATAATAGGTAAACAAAGGCAGAATACATTAGGCAGCGGAGGGCGGACTCCTCCTCTGGCCCCCAGGAGGTCAGAGCCCCAGCTAAGCAGAAGCAGCTCATTATGTGGCCTCGTGGAATCCATAGAGGAGGCCGGATTCGTGGAGAGCGTTCCCCGCCCCCACGCCTCCTCCAGTCCCTATTTCTGTTCCTGGGCTCATCCTTTTGACACAGGGACAATTACTGCTATTCATACCCAGCCCAAGGCCACCTGCCACTGACCTATTCTCATGCACATAGAGCTAAAGATCAGGCACAAAGCAGGCCAATCTAAAGTCCCCACAGACCCCGAGGGTCCCGTGCGCACCCCCACCCCAGCATTCCGGCTCGGCCTCTGCACATTCCAGGATCCTGCTGGGCCCCGGAGACCCAGGCAAACAGCCTGGGAAGAAGCCGCGGGCTGCTCTGGACACTGCGGCCCCACAGGAGGCTGTGACCGGAGGGCTCAGCTTTGGGATAAGGCAAGGGTGGAGGTCCCGGGCAAGCACACGCTTTGGGGTTCCAAGTCCTGGCCCTACACAAAGTGAGCTGGAACTCTCTTCCATTCTGTTCCCATTCTCGGGAATTTTGTAATTTTGTTTTGTTTTTCTTTGTGGTTCTGAGGGTTGAGCCCAGGGCCTTTCGCTGGCCTTCATCTCCAGCCTTTTTTTTTTTTTTTTTTAATTTTGAGACCCTAAGTCACTAAATTGCCCGGGCTGGGCTTGAACTTACAATACTCCTGCTTTAGCCTCCCAAGTGCTGCAATTACAGGTGTGCACCCTCGGCACCTGTCTTACAATGGCTGATGGCACCTTGACATTGCCTCTGATGGGAATTTGTTTTTATACCCTGTTAATGGGCAATTGCTACAAAGCCACTCTACACCCTCCCCAGCCAGTTGCCGTTTACTAACAACACCATTGCTAGGGGTCAGGGACAGAAACTCTGGAGAATATCCAGGACAGCCTGGGGCAGGGGGAGGTCCAAATCTCAGGGCAGCTGAATGGTAGGGCAAGTGGCGGACCTCTCAACAGCATCCTCTGTCTCTTTTGCTGCGTCCCTTCACATATTTCCCTACCTTGTAGAAATGCTACCTTCGAAGATTCTTCATTAAAAGTGCTTATTTGGACCCAAAGAATGAATTTTAGTGTGGACGTTGTGGCTGTAGAATCTTGTGTCACTCACACTAGCCCAAACACAGAACGGTGCCTTCTGCACAATTACTGAAAGTTTGTGATGGATTAGATTGAGCTGATTTCTTTAAGAAGTTTTAGTTCACCCTAGCAGGGCAGCCTATCCCAGGCGTCCGAGCAGTTTTACAAGGAAAGGGCCGCTGGCTTTGAATGGGAAGCGGTGACAGGACTTATTTGCCCTGCACAGAGCCCTCTGTAGCCAGATGTCCTTCTGGGCCCCAGGGCACTTCTCAGGTTGCTCTTTAGAGTGACATTAAGTGGCCCGGCTGATTTTTTTTTTGAAACAATCACAATCTCTTCATGTAAGGAACAAGAGGGTAAGAGAGAACCTATTGGGGGGGTACTTTTGTAGTGATTTCCATTGCCTGGTGAATAATACTGGTGACCCCTCCCAGAGAGGTTGCTTGAGAATAAATCAGTTAAGAATGTGAATAAAGGACAAATAGCATCTGCTAAAACAAGGCGAATAGGGCTGGGGATTTAGCTCAGCGGCAAAGGCGCCTGCCTGGCAAGTGCAAGGTCGTGAGTTCGGTTCCTGGTACTGGAGAAAAGCCAAAAAAAAAGAAAAAACATGGCGAATGCCATTTTTTTTTTTTTTTTTAGTTTGTATCGTTCATTCTTTTTTTATTTTAAAGAGAATAGTGAAAAAAAAAGAACAATAGCAAAATACCATCATCACAGACAAAAACAAAACAAAGCAAAAACATTAAAAATAATACAGGGTTTCAAAACAAAATGATAGGAATTAACAGTGGCTATTATATCGCACACTGTTATCTTCAATGATGTTGCTCAGATTACTAGATATAAGAATGCAAGATTGCTCATTTCACCTTGCTCATTGCCAGCTCTGACCTCTTGTCTGTCCACGTAGGTTCCTCATCTCCCCAGCTCAAATCCCGAGCCCCACAGCTGCAGGGAAGGACGGCACTGGCTTGGGCTATGCTTTTCTAAGGACTCCAAGCCTCTTCAAATCTCCTGCTCTAACTTCCTTGAGCCTCTTACAGCTGCACACTTGAATAATCTTACCTCTTCAACTAAGGAGGAGACTTACATACCATTTATCTATGCAACAAATGTTTACTGTTGCCTATCAGGTTCCATGCATGGTTCTAGACATTAGGGATGCAAATCAGAGCAAGGTGGGCCTGTCCCTGCCCTCCAAGAGACGAGTGAGTACACACAAAATTTGGGGCACATCCAAGAGGACTCCATGCCCCAGACTTGGTGCATCAGCAAAGGCTTTCTAGGGTCAGCTAGGACCTGAGGGTAACTAGGAAATATTTGGAATATAGGTCAGCAAAGTTTTTTCTAGGTGGGTCTTTCCGTACAGTTCCAGACAGCACCACAACCAGATAGTAAATGCTTAAGTTTTTATATAGAATGTCTCCCAAAGGCATAGTCCTGTGAGAAAGTCACTGGTGGGAATTTTGCAGGGTGGGGGCCTGGTGGGAGGCTGTAGACCAGTGGTGCTGAACCTATGGCACACATGCCACAGCAGGCTGTTTGTATCATTGAAAGCTCTAAAAGGCTCGCCATCACTGTACAGGCCTCAAAGGTGACAGTGGGACCCAGGTCTCTCCTTTTCCTCTTGTTTTTGCTTCCACTGCTATGCAGTGAAAGCTTTCTCCACCACATGCTCCCTCCAGGACATGCTGCCTTACCACAGGCCCAAAATCAACAACCAACCAACCATGGACTGAAATTCCTACAACTGTAAGCCAAAATAAACCTTCCTCTTTTTAAATTGATGATCTCAGATTTTTTTTCATATAAATCCAAAGCTGACTGACCCAGTATTTCAGGGTACTTGGGTTTTACAGTCTGATAATAATTCAGTTCTCCCTGTGCAGTGCAGGAGCTGCTTGGACAATGTATACACAGATGAGTAGGGCTGTGTTCCAATACAACTGTACTTATAGATCCTTGCATTGATATTTATGTGACGTTCATTCTTTTTTTTTTTTTTTCTTTTTTTTTTTTCTGGTACCAGGAACCAAACTCACGACCTTGCGCTTGTCAGGCAGGTGCTGCACCGCTGAGCTAAATCCCCAGCCCTATGTAATGTTCAGATTGTGTGAAATGTTATTCATTTTTATATTATTATTCATTATTATTAATTTGGTCTACTACTTAAAAGTGGTAAATATTATGCTTAGCTTCTGGATCAGATTTGGCCCAAGTCTATAGGACCCCTGGGTCTGGGGTGTTAGTCAGTATGCAGGGAGAGGCTGGGGTTCAGAGTCTTGCTGGCTGAGGACTGGTCTGGAGGTGGTAGGCGGGAGGTGAGCCCACATGGAGCCCTGGACACCCTGAAAAGGCATTTGGACTTTCTCCTATGGGTCCCATGGGTTTAGGTGGAGAATTCTTCCACTGGAACCCATGTTTAAGCATCCACGAGAGCCAGATGCTCCCCAAGGACCACTCCTCATTGCATGTAGCAAAGGGTTTCTGAGGAGGTAGCATTTGAACTGAGACCTGAACTGCACAACTTTCTATTTTTATAATTATCTGGAAGGAGGAATTCCCTGATCCTCCTTTGACAAGTGAGGAAATGGAGTCTGAACAAAGTTGCCTAAAGTCACGGAGCTGAGAGGTGGCAAACGGTGGGTATTCCAGCTGCTCTGAGTTCAAAGCCTACACCTCACACTCATTAACTCAGCAACAATTTCCATGACCGCCCTTCCTCAGAGTCCCAGCACACTAATAATGAGCCTAGCTAGTGACCTCTGTGCTTTTAAAAAAATACATATTGAGGGCCTACTATGTGCCAGAACTGCTCTAGGTACTTGGGACAATGAACAAGACAGTGCCTGGGGTAGGGAACAAAACATAGATCTCTATATCCCCAGAGGGGAAGGTGGAAGGGGTGGTCAGAATAAACTTCATAGGTGATGTGCCATCTCAAAGAAGATGAAGATGTTAGCTGTGCAAATATTTTGGAAACCAGTCCAAGGCAAAGATAAGAGCCAGTGCTAAGGCCCTGTGGTTGGAAGCCTCTGTACTGAACAACAAATTGCAAGATGGTCATTGTGGCTGGAGCAATTGGAGATGTGGAAAGTGATAGGAGATGAGGTCTGAGGGGTGATATGGGATGGCATGGAAAAGGTAAATGAACTCTACGTGGGGCCTTGTAGGATACTGAGATTTCTGTTTCCTGCTGAAATTCACTATCTCAAGGTTCAAGCATCTTGATTGCATCTCGGGTCCCTCAGAGCTCTGAGATCCCGTGACTCTATGACAGAGAGCACCACAGGTTGACTCTCAGGCTTACATCATGACTAAGTAGTCACTAAAGGGGAGATTGGGATTGGGAAGAGACTGGGAGTGACTCCAGCAGACCTTGTCCTGGGGAGCATTTAACGGACAGAATGAGGTGCAGAGCTCAGACACGGCTCCCAACTCTTAGACAGCAGGTTGCTTTAAAAAGCACACATCGAGTTCAGGAGTCACACAGCAAAGCAGCAGAGGAGTTTTGGTTTGCGGTGGGTGTTCTCTTTGCAGTGCTGGAGGTCAAACCTGAGGCTTCCTGAAAGCTGAGCAAGTGCTCTACCACTGAGCCACACTCCAAAACTTCAAATCTTGGTATTCTGTGAGACTCACTGGTTCTTCCAATGCTAGGGTGATAAGATGCTCTGAGAAGCGGGCATGCGAAGACCTGAGGAAACCTCCCCAGTTTAGGTCTGGGTTGGGAAGGGTTGGAAGGGCGCTGGAGGAAGGCTGGAAGGAAAGTTCCCGAAATGCTCCAGGACAGATCTGACACTCACTCGCCCCTCCCATTATGAATCTGGATCAGTCTATAGCCAGGCCTTCTGGGGTTGTTATTTTGAGGAGATTTTGGTTTTTTCTGCATCTGTTTCTGAGCCCCTCTTGCTTAGTTCTTTACTGCAAACAAATCAGTAATTATCGCAAGCTGTACCTAGGGCTCTGACAGAGACCACTGGGATTCTCAGTAATTCTCCAGGCTCCTCCTGTCTCCTGTCTCCTGCCTGCCTCAGGAAGCGGCAGAGGGCCCAAGAACACAGGCCAGCAGAAAGGGAGGTGCCCTGAGTGGACGTGCTTTTGGGGAAAATATAGTGGCAGCACCTCTGGAATTCACAACAGAAACAGACTCTGTGTGAGCCCCAGGGATTTCTTCGATCCTTAAAAAAATCTGAAACTGGCCCGATTCCAGTTCTGCCCAGAAATCCACTTCCTAGTCAAGGAAAATTCTGGAGCCAAGTGCTTCCCTGCCCATCCCAACACACACAGCACTGGGCACCTATAAATGAGTCCATTGTCTTGTCTGAGCTCACAGTGAATTCCTCAGAGGTTGAAAGTGTTGCTTTGTTTTGTCTTGCTCTGTACAGCCTGGTCCAATTGCATTAGATACCTTCTGTTCACTCCCTCAGGTTATCCCAACTAAGAATTCCTTTACCTTTATTTATTTATTTATTTATTTATTTTGGTTTTGGTTTTTCTCCGGTACCAGGAACCGAACTCACGACCTTGCGCTTGCCAGGCAGGCACTTTGCTGCTGAGCTAAATCCCCAGCCATTCCTTTACCTTTAAAATCTTGTTTTTTTTTTTTTGTAACACTGGGCACTGGACCCAGCCTTCTGCATATCAGGCAAGTGCTCTGCCACTGAGCTACAACCCCAGCCTGCTTTGACACCCTCCTTTTTTGCATGTCTAAAATCTTCCAGGGGCATTTTCCTAAGTTATTCTCCCACAAAGCATTGTCAAACAACCAAGTACTCAGTCTACTCACTGTTCTTTTATATTTTATGGTTTTTATTTTTGCAGTACTGGGGATGGAACCCAAGACTTTCACACTGAGCTGCATTCTCGACCCCTTTTTTTAAAAAAAATTGGGACAAAGTGTCCCTCAGTCACTAAGTAAGTTGTATAGTCGGGGTTTGAACTTGGGATCCTTCTGCCTCTGTATCCCACAGACAGGATTTGCAGGTGTGCACCAGCACACTCCTTTAACTGGAGTTTTTGAAAACATATCTAAAGAAATGAGATGCACAAAGAGTCAAAGAAAAGGAGGTAAAGGAATTGATTCCTGGGAGAAAGATGACTATTCTCAGGGCAGCAGGAAAGATGCTGTCTTTTCACCTCCTTTGTCTTCCATTAAGCGCTCACACGGACCATCTTCCCTAGTCTCAGTGGAAGCTTCTAGCTACAAATGGGAGAGAACAGCAGCTGAGTTCCAGATCGTTCACAACAGCCACAGAAACTCTGAGCCAGTCTTGATGACCTCAGCCACAAAGCCTCACACATGCCCAACAGTCTCGGGCACTGGAAGGGCAGAGTACAGCTGCAGTACCCAGGGAGAGCATCAGAGGTGCCTGTCACAGTGCCTGGCATGACAGGGCAGTGCCATGCAGTATCTACTTGAGTGTTGTTCTGAGGATTAAATTGCATAATCTATGTAGAGAAATTAAAACCATGCCTGAAACAGAGCTAGTGTTATATAAGCATTGGCTATTTTGTATTATCAGTTTGTCTTTTGTCTTGTTTTTTGGTTGGTTGGTTGGAGACAGGATCTCACTATGTAGACCAAGGTTGCCTCAAACTTGTTATGTAGCCTGGACTGGCCTCTTGTACAAGGTATGATCTAAAGAGAGAGTGGATGTTTAAATTTTAAAATTTTTTTACACTTAAAAGACACATTGCCTTATTCCCCCTGAAAACATTCCCTCTCACTTTGAACACATTTATCTCATCCTTCTTGCCACTTTCTGAAGCAGTTCTGGAAGTGCTCTTTCATGAGGTTTCCAGTTGTGCTGTGGTGGTTGCCTCAGTGTTGTGAATCTATTCAAAACGTTTAACTTTGGTGGTCATTTTTCCTTTGGAGAAGAGCCAGAAGTTGCATGGTGTCAGATCCAGTGAACGAGGTAGACAAGGACACCATAATATTTTTATGAGCCTTCCTTCTCATGGGGTGGCACTCAGCAGCTGTATTTACTATATTTTGTTCACACATTATAAAGACACTCATTCAGAGCTGCTTCAGAAAGCGGTAAGAAGGATGAGATAAACGTGTTCAAAGTGAGAGGAAATGTTTTGAGCGGGAATAAGATAATATGTCTTTTATTATAGTAATTTTCCATTCAAACATTTACCATATATTTTATTTTGATCACCCCTTGTATTATCATTGTAGTAACATATGATATTAATATGTGTGTGTGTGTGTGTGTGTGTGTGTGTGTGTGTGAGACATGTGTCTGATGAGCTCTACAAGCAAGGTTTGAGCAAATCCTTCATTTCTCTGCCTATTTATATGCACAGGAGTTACCTGATTGCAGAGCCCCTACCAAAATGCTTATACCCGAAGCCCTCACTGCGAGCCCCCTGTCTTGCTTCCTGGCACTGAGCTGGGTAACCTGTCCTAGCCCCACATCAAGACCAGCTGCTCCCTCTCCTTCTGCCTGGGACGGCTGTCACAGGAAGGGAGCAGCATGGGTTAGGGCTTTGGCAGGAGGAATGAAGTCCCCAGCCAAGGAGTGGCTAGCCAAGCACAAGAGAGGTTTATTCTCCTTCTGTCACACACAACAGTTCCAACACTGCCTCACAGCCCAACACACACACGTAAGGCTACACAGCACCATGACATAAGCACACACCAAACAACACTACACAACACCCAACACTATACAACATCCCTATGCACACATTATACAACACCTCAACACACACCCAACACTACATAACACCTCAGCACACAGATCTATGACATCACAACACATTCCAACATACACAGTACTACTCAGCCCTACAATACATACACTCTACCCAACACCACAACACCAAGCGGTCCTATCCGTGACCCTCTCTGCCTTTTCTCCAGAATAGACCAGCAAGGTAACCAGGCTGCGCTGCAGGCTTCAGTAGGAGAGGAGGGTGCTGGCAAGACACTGGGGCTAGGGGAACTTGGGGCTCCAGGCTCATGTGGGTGCTGCTGCAGACCTTAGCACGAGAGTTCAACTCGCTGAGCTTTGGTCTCTTTGTCTGTGAAAATAATAATAACTCCTGCATCAAGGACGGCAGTTGGGGCTTGTCTAGCAGGAATGAACATCCACCAGGAAACACCAACACAAGTGCCTGGTGCACAGCCGCTGCCCTGTGCACGGGAAGGGTTCGGGCCATCACCGCTGTCCTTACTGTTGTTGAGCGTAAGGAAGGTGAAAGGGAAGAAGAGCCATGGTGAAGAGATTCCAGGTCAACCGCTGAATGATGAGTCTCCAACCCTAGGAAGAAACCAGCACTCTGTGTCCTCTCGCTAGGCTTCAGCGCATCCAGAGCCACTCAGAAACCTGTATCTGTCATGATCTCCAATTTGGAACCTTGCAATGGGAGCAGCCATTCGCAAACGTATTCACTGGAGTCATACTGTCAACCCAAATCACCTGCTTGAGTGGAAGAATCCTTTGTTCACTGTCCCAACAGCCTGGCAGCAGGAAACCAAGCGGCAGGGTGTGGAGGAGAAGCACCAGGCCTGTCCTAAGCATGGCTGTGCCCACAGCAGAGCAGGGCAGGACCTCCACAGCTCACTAAGGCCAGATTCTCCCTCCTGGCCGTGTCATCCTAGGCCCTCTTTCTCGCCTACATGACTCTTCCCAAACCCCTCTGAGAATCTGGTGAGAGAGACATTCTTTCCTGCACCTGTGTGTAGCTCAGGCTGCCTTCTGGGCCCCCTTGAGACCCTAAGACCTCACAGCCCACTGCTTGCCCCAGCTGCAGCCTGCAGCAGACTGGCGTTGGCTTCCCTGAGGATCAGAGAGCTCTTCCACCTGGCAGGCTGCACAGAGGGCCAGCTTGTTAAAAAGCAGGCCGTGCGCAAACACACAGCTTTGCTTAGAGCTTCATGTTCTGGCAATGAACCCAGGGGTCAGGCAGGGGGACGCACGTTCCCTCCCCTCCTCCAGCAGCAGAAAGAGTTGCAGAAGTTTGCATGTCTCTACACAATTTTCAGATGGCTACATTCTCACATTTCTGCAGAAAGATGGAAAAATGAAGTATGGGCAATCCCCCACTATTTTATGATATGAGGCCTTGACCCAGGAATCATGGAGAACTGACGCTCCAAACTGCTGGAATCAGAGGACTTGACACTGACAGCTGACACGCTCTGTGCTGTGTGCTCCGGTATCCTGACCATCACGGAGCATGTGATAGAGACGTCATCATCATGCCACCTCAGAGATGAGGAAACGGGTGCTTAGGTTAATGTACTTGCCAAGATGGAAGAGCTAGGTGCTGGGTGTAGGGAATCTCTACCAGTTTGGCCAGAGCCCAAACTGCTAACCCCAAACCATCTCAGCAGGACTGCTGATGCAGCGAGGGAAGAACAATGATGCCCAGCACTCGCCTCGGGCTTTGTCTCAGATGTCATGACAATCCCAGCAGACCAGAATCTGGGAAGTGAGAGGGATGGGCTCCCTGGTGTCCTCTTGTCTCTCTCGCCCACCAACAAAAGGCCCAAGAGAGGGCAGCCGGTGAGCTCAGTACCAAAGGGCTCATTTCTCTACCAAACCAGAACATATGTGCTTTTCGGAATGGGGCCAAGGACCTCACCACTGGGTCAATCCACCCACATTCACTGCCTGGGAGAGTACATTGTTGTGACCATGGGCCAATCTGTTTGCCAAATCCATAGTAACTGGGACAAAGACTAAATATACATCCTAGTGGCTACCAAAAAGTCACTGAAACGTGTTCATCTGGGCCGCACAAATTGCGATATAGCTTTCTACATAAATTGAGACTATGTCTTAAACCACCTATTCCTCACAAAGGATCTAATTACAAATTTGTGTCCAAAAGGAATGCCATGAGTATATCCCCTAAAGGATGGCTACCTACAGGAGAGAAATCTACTCACAATGCTACTAATGATATTATGGTGTGGAAAACAGGATTGTATTTTTGACCAAAATCACATATTTTCAGGTTCTGCATAATGCTAACTGCAACTTCTACCTCCAAAGCACCCCTAAAGAGATATTCCCAATTGATCTTATAGCCATCTTAATTAATACTTGATCATTGTGCATCTTTTTTTTTTTTTTGGTACCAGGAATTGAACTCAGGACCTTGTACTTGCCAGGCAGGTGATTGCACCATTGAGCTCTATACCCAGCACTTGATTAATATTTGAAAACAGTATGGAAACAAAACAGTGTCACCATATGGAAACATATGATGCACAACTTGATGTTGTCTTATAGTTCTTTCACCCTCTGACACCCCTAATGGGCTGTTTCTTATGAAAGCCCAGGAGGAGAGGATGGTTTCAAAGCAGACAGGCTTCCTTCACAAGTTTGAAAGATGAGACCCAGATAAGTGTAAATAACTGAGCTTCTCTATTGAGAAGGTCCTTATGATTGGAGCCTGTTGTATGTAGTCAGGGTTTTGCAAGGGAATAGATTTAATACAGGACACAAAATTTATAGAATTGTTTTATGATATTCATCTAAAAAGTCAAGTGCAGAAAAGCACAGATCTGCCCACATACTAGAGACCCGAAGAATTCAGCTGAGGGCCTGGATCCCATCGCAACGTCCTGCACAAGTCCAGCTGGAAACCTACAGCCCATGGCAACGTCTCATGCAAGTCTGTATCAGGGATCTGCACTGGGAAAGCCCAAAGGTCAGTGGTAGAAGTTAGAAAGTCTGTGCCACGGGGTGAAGGATTTGTGCCAGCAGGCTGAGGGATCCACACTGCAGCCAGAAAGCGATGCTCAAGGTGAGGACCAGAACTCCCCCAGAGAGAACCACAGCCATCCTAAATGACATGAGGACCAGGCTCCTCCAACAATAAGAACTGAGTTCAAATCAGGAAAACCAGTGTAACAAGCTTCTCCAGGAGCATCAACAGCACCCCATCTTCCCCTCTAGTTCTCCTTTTATGCTGCTGGCAACAATCCTCGAGAGTGGGCCTTCCACACCCAGAACCACGCTGACTCAGCTGGTTCAGCTGGGTGTTACAAGTTGACCATTAGTGAATCCACCAGAGAGCCAGAACCTTAGGTTCAAGTGCTAGTTCTATCTCTTTCACATCTCTGTGACCTTGGGGCAGTTACTTAAGGCCTTAGTTTTCTCATCTTTAAAAGGGACTCATACACTTCACCTCACAGTACTGATGCAGGTAGAACAGGAGATATGGCAGCAGGTGGGATGCTTTGTAAACTGTGACAAGATACAAACTCAGTGTGTGAGGAGAGGCCCAGAGAAGCACCCCTCACTCCACTTTTCTTATTCTTTTCTCTTTTGAAAAGGGAAGAGAAGCAACAGGAGGATGTTGAGAATGTTTGCTCTGGCTTTATGCACATTGGGTTCCTTTTTAATTAAGATCCTATCTTTTATTTTCGTCAGAATGGGGAACAGCCTGGCCTGGCCTCAGACCTGCATGTGTCACTGCTGTCAGCGAAGGACAAAACCCAAAAAGAGAAGAGGGGGAATAAATCTTTTGTTTTTGAAGCTAAATAGCCCAAAATGCAGCTAGAAAAGTTCCATAAAGGTTCAGCTTTCACCGACAGTAGTGGAAACAAAGCTGACCCCTCCCCCGGCCATGCCCTCTGACATTGCTGCCGGAGACTCTGTTCTGTCAGCCTTCAAGGTTTTCTGGGGCGGGGGAGCTGGCTTTGGAGGTGGGGAGGGAGAGTTTGAGCACCAGTCCCAGGTTCCAAATGGCAGGGGGAGTTTACTGATTAATATTCATGAGCAGTGTTTTGTGCCTGCCACAGTTTCTCATGCAAGGTGGGTTTAGAGGGAGGAATATATTACGGAAATTACCCTCCTGCCACCACCTTTGGAAATACAGGGCCCAAGGCTTGAATTGTAAATATTTAAAAGAGTGAACCCCCTTTCCTTCTGTCTTCCCCACACTACGCCTGAGCCTCACCCTGTATACATTAAACTCATTCTTCCCGGGTAACAAGGGCCACTGTGTTTCTCCCAGGCCTTGTTCAGATAGAACCATGGGTCTGTGTCCATAGAGTCACAGAAAATGTCCATAAATCCCTTCAGCCACTATAACACAATAGATGGTGAGTCTTTGCTGCTGAAGTTGCCACTGGCCACAGGCTGGAGCTAGAAAATGCTTCTGTCTCTTTCTTCTATCAGCCCTCAAACAGAAAAGGGTAGGAATGCAGAGGTGATTTCCATTCATGGGGGAGGGTCCTTCTTTCCCACAATCAGGCCCGCGTAGCTGCAGTATTCGAGCTGCGGGAATATTCTAATGAGCGGCAGGTGGACACGGACAGAGCCGCAGAGGTACGGCACTCAGTGTTGAGGCCCAGGCCTGACTGTTGTTTGCGCCCATCTGTAACATGAGAGAGAGGCCTTCTGTCCCAGAGGCAGAACTGGGGAGGCTGCAGAGCAACAGTGGTTTAGGAAACATTCTCGGGCAGCAGGGGAGTGTGCGAGCCACACATCCTGGCTCCCAAAGCCTTTGTGTAATTGCAGCGGTTGTTGCCAACGGCACAGTACTGAAACAGTGACGATGACGTCTGAGATGGAGCTGGACCTGTTGCTTGGATGGTCCTGCTAAGCTCTCACATTAGCCTTTTCTTGTCCCCTGGTAGAGAAAAGAGGCGCAGCAAGGCTGAGTAAGTAGCTCAAGGCCATATGACAAGGTGATGATGGACCCAGGCCTTGAACCTGCTTTTCTGTGTGATCTTGCTTGGACAAAGTATTTCGGAACACCAAGCCTCGGTTTCCTGAGACTACGGGACCACCGTTCTTGACACTAAAACTGTAGGAAGCTAAAGTCCACGTTCCAGCAGGAGAGACCCTAACCCATATCTGCAGGGCACACGGATGGATGGTCGGGTCGGTCACAGCAGAGACCCAGCCAGGAGGCTCTGTGTCCTGTGGCAGGAAAGCTCATCAAACGTGAGGATGCCAGCTACAGAGCAGCCCAGATGGAGCTGGCTCTTCCCAAACAGAGGAAGTACTCTCCCTGGCACCCAGCCTCCCCAGCTTGTGAGCAAAGCGAGAAGAAAAGCCACCCTGCCGCTTCCTGACGTGCAGCGCGTGGCAGCCCACCAGCCCCGTCCCAAGTTCCTCAATCAGCTCATTCTCCTTGCGTCTTCCAGCGCCCTGGGTAAGAGCAGGCTGAGTCCGCATGTTCTCTGCCCAACCCTTTCGAAGGCAATTGAAAAAGCTGGACTCCACCGTGGGAGTCACTGGGGACGCTCCAAACCTGGGATGGCTATAGAACCTGCAGAGTGGTTTCCTCTCTCACCTTCACCCCATGGTCGGCTTTTCTCAGAACATGAGATGGACACGCTCCGGAAAACTCACACTGACATGTGAGGCCATGGAGCTGAAACAGATGTCTAGAAGGAGGAGTTAGATTGTGGCTGAAAGGAGGGAACCTGGGCACCAACTGACTCTTGGTACAGTCACCAGCGAAGGCCTTAGCGCCTCTGCCTCAGTTCCCTCCAAAGTGAAGGTGAGGCCCAGTCTGATGTGTGACCAGCCTGACAACGGGAGTAGTTTGGAGACGTCAGCTCCTGTAACAATGACCCAAGGTCACATAGATCTGAATTTCTAGAAGAGAGAAAAACCTCCCTCCACTTGCCTGTTATTGACCCATGACCTATGAGCCCTGGCCTAGGTCCCTGAGATTCAGAATAGACGACTTCTTCACTCTTTCCCTGGCCCAAACAACTTGTTCCCTGTAGCAGCTGGTAAAGGAACCGCCTGTGACATACAGGTCTCTCTGGACCACCTGGGAGCCCAGGGACACACCAAGTCTCCATCGCCAACCCGAGGACCAATCAGTTAGTCAGCTGCCTTCTCACCAGTTCCCACCTTCCTTCCACATGACCATGCAGGATCTTCCCTCTGAGGACAAGAAGAAAGAGGCCTGAGGATGTTTTCTAGGCTCCTCCCACTCCCACCTTCTCGCTTCCCCCACTGTCTTCTCCAGGAGCCCAGAACTAAAGCGCCAGGAATTAACATTTTGGTGGCAATGAGGCAGCTGGAGCCTGCGAGTGGGGCTGACACCCATGCCTCAGTGGCAGGAGCTGTCTCTGCCTCCCTGTCTTCTGCCTGTGAGGAGCCTTGCTCCTCAGCACTGGCCATGAGGGTAAGGCCCAATCCAGGGTTTCAGGAATAGTTTAATACTGTTTTCATTTGAGACCTGGGGGTGTGGGCTGGTGCCCAATGGCCTTTGTATAGATTTGGTACAAGTAAGTCAGGTAATTTCCCTTCCCTTCCCACACACCACCAGGTGCCACGGGGCCTGGGGAGGGTCACAGACCCAGCTCTGAGACCACCAACCCCACAGCCACTCTCCAGCTCCACCTGGACCATGTAGCCTGCAGCAGTGCCAGCCAGGGGTCTCCAGGCCGTTGGGGCTCTGTGCTGACCCATGTGTCCCCTTTAAGTGATCTCCTGGGAGACCACAGTCACTTTGGGCCATGACAGCGGTCAAGGTAACAGCCACAAACCTGGGGCTGTGGCAAGAACAAAGCGAATAGGCTCAAGGCGCGGGAACTGGTGACTCTGGGCCCCACTGGCCTATACCCATGGGCGGAGCAGCCTTCCCCAGGTGGGGACCACAGGTGCCCACCGCCCTACCCACCACTCAGCTGAACCAGAATGCACTTGCCTGCAGGTCTTCCACTGTAGCTATTTTAAAAAGGTTTTCTTTTATGGTCCTTAACATCTCTCTCTCTATTTAAATGTGTCTTATGAGAGTTTTTTCTTTTACTACCCCAATTTTTTATTTTGGGGGGATTTGATTGTTTTTGAGACAAGGTCTCACTGTGTAATTTAGGCTGGTCATGAACTCACAGTGTAGCCCAGGCTGGCCTGCCTCAGTCTCCTACCTCAGCCTCCCAAGTGCTGAGTTTATAGGTATGGGCACTACAGCCAGTTAAGATTTTTTTCTTATGTATAAAAAAGCCCCCCCTGCCAATACCCAATAGATGAATAGGTATTTAAATATTTATTTCAAAATGCTTTTAAAAAAATAAATCAGCTAGGTGTGGTGGTGCATACTTGTAATCCCTGCATGCAGGAGGATTGTCATGGATTCGAGACCAGACTGGTCTACGTAGTGAGTTCAAGGCCAGCCTGAACCACACAGTGAGTCCCTGTTTAAAAAAATAATAATAATAATTCATTCAACAAATATTTGCTAAGCATCTACTGTGTACCAGGCATTCTTCTAAGCTTTGGGGGCCACCATGTTGAATAACACAAACAAAAGTCCCTGACATCAAGGACTGAGGATGCAGTGCCGTGTAGATCACTTCCCCAGTGAGTAGCAAGTCAAACTGTCCTTGACATTTTTTCAAGCGCTGGCCCAGGTGGCAAGAGCCATGTAACTCTGTTCATTAAAAATTCCAGGGCTGGGGATTTAGCTCAGCGGCAAAAGCGCCTGTCTGGCAAGCGCAAGGTCGTGAGTTCGGTTCCTGGTACCGGAGAAAAACCCAAAACCAAAAACCAAAAAAAAAAAAAAAAAATTCCATTAATGATTTGCCTATTCTGTAAATTCTGACTTGTGCCAAACAGGCACAGAAATACTTAATTTGTCTAGACAAACATATTGCTAAACTCAAAGACAACAATGGAAAATATTAATTGGAATTGTGGGGCAAAGGCTGTGTGATTTTTCTAGCAACAGAGAAAGCATTTGTTTTAATAAAAAGTTAAAAGTTTCAATACATAAAGGGGAAATTCATAAAATTTCAGGATCTAGGCAAAACAAACAAAACTTTAAAAAGCTTCACAACCCGATTACTGATGTCACCATGAATTAGTCTTCTTGTCATTCTACCCGCAGAGTGATGACAGACAAATTACAAGCCTGAGGTCACACTCCAGGTTGAGGTATAGACTGTCTTTTTCTCCTTCTCCTAAATCAGACACTACTGAGGCAAAATGAATCTGAAGGAGACTTGGTAGGATAAACATAGTTTATGGGGAGCACAAATATTCTGTTTGTCAATTTTAATGCAACATGCATCATCTTCATAGAGTTATGCTTGGATCAGCATATTTGGGATTAATAAAAGAGATCAGATTTTTCTTGGCTAAAATCACAAATTGATAGAGGTACAAGAATCTTCAGATTATCTGGTCCATATCTGAGATGTTTAAAAACAGTTAAATTCAAACCAGACCAGTGTCACTGGGTCCTGGGGCTGGGGCAGTGTTGGTTCCAATCCTGCTCAGCTTCCTCATTCCCAGATGAGGATGGTTGTCTCTAGGAAGATGGCCCGACTAGGCCATTGTCACATGACTAATTAAGAGATGAATTTCTCCAAAATACTTATTCTTGATCCAGTGTTTTTCCTACCACAATATTCTGTCCTTCCTTCAATAATAAACATCAAACATAAGTACCAGATAATGAATTACCATGGTCTCAGTATAGCTGTGGCTTGTGTACCAAGCTAGGATTGAGGCTGCTTTCTAGTGCAGTTTAAGAAGACCAGTTTCTTCTTTTCCATCCTAGGTCAGCTTCTGTGGAATTTGCTTCCTTCTCAGATGAGCATTCCCCTCATGGTGACAAAGTGACTGCTGAACCTCTAGACCGTCCCTTCAGGAAAGCGCTTCTATCTCCCTCTCCTGTCCTGTACTGTAACCAGAAATGGTTTAAGTAGATGAATGGATAGTTGAGAACTTAAAGCAACAAATGTTGTTCCCAATTATTGTTACAAGTGTTACAGTACAGACAGGCCCTTTACAGCAGTATGAAAGTGAATTACATTCGAGAGATAGTGTACTATCTCGGTGCTGGGCAGGGGCAGTACATCTGTGAGTATAGACAAGCAGGGCTCTACAGCATACTGTGAAACTTAGCTCCACTCTTCAGTAGGCTGGGTGTATTAAATGCATCTCCAATTTAATTCTTCCCATATACAATAGGTTTGTAGAATGACCCCACTGTAAGCAGAGGAGCACGGGTATATGAGAGAACAGACTGCAGGGAGAGCTTCTGGCTTATGGACAGGATTTGGCAGAGAACAGGGAAAAGCAGGAGGAGACTGTGCCCTCTGGAATGCGGGCTTGTGGTATTGGCAAACCCTAAATCAGTGGAAAACTGGCTCCAGTATATCCCAAACAAAGGATAAACACAGGCGCCTAAATAAAGGCTCACTGGTGAGCTGTTGCAGGTGTGGGTAAGATAATTAAGTTGCTGGGGTTTGGGTCAAATTTTGAGTTAAAGGGAAAGTTGATGGATGGACAGAGGGTGTTAGAGCCTGAATGTTTGGGCCTCCTATTCATTCATGCACTGAAATCCTCAGCTCCAAGGTAAGACTATCGGGAGGGAGGCCCTTTGCGAGCTGGATAGGTCAGTAGGCAGAATCTTTAGAAAGTGATGCCCTTAGAAAAGACCCAAGGAGATACCTGATGCCTTCCAACGGCATAGCAAACAGCTGCTGTCTGTAAACCAGGAAAGAGGCCCTTGCCAGGCTCTGAATCTGCCTTGTATAATACGATGAGAAATAAATGTATTCTGTTAAAGTAGCCTGAGTGGACTAAAACAAGAAATATTTCAAGAGGGCATGAAAACCTGATGCTGGAGATGATTTTACAAGTGAGAGATGGGAGCCTTCGCCCATTCCTTCCCCCGTCCTTCATCTGGCCGTGAACATTGATTGAATGCCTGTGGGCCACACACAACAGTAGGTTATACAGTAAGTAGTCCCACTGTCCCTGCAGTGGAGCTACAATAGTAAGCAAAACGCAGCCCCTCCCCACAAGAACTGGGGGCCCAGTAAGGGCCACAACAAAGAAGGAGAGTACAGAGCGCTGCAGTGACATGTGAGGGACAGAGCCAGAGGCAAGGGGCAGGAGCAAGGCAACATGCGCTGAGATCTCAAGACGAGCCACAGTGGTCCAGGCCGGGGGAGAGATAGGCTGCTCTGGCTGAGGAAGGGCTACGTGCAAAGACCAAGTGGGACAGAGCTGCAGGCCAAGCTGGGCGAGAATCTCAAGCCAGGC
Organism: Chinchilla lanigera; assembly: GCF_000276665.1. Taxonomy (NCBI): domain Eukaryota; kingdom Metazoa; phylum Chordata; class Mammalia; order Rodentia; family Chinchillidae; genus Chinchilla; species Chinchilla lanigera. The sequence goes on along the minus strand of NW_004955457.1, from coordinate 12,769,050 downwards.
GGGAGAGTTTAGGTTTGATGACACAGAACTTAGGAAACCACTACATGCCCTATGTAGGTCAGACTTTCAGAAAGTGGCGTAGAAGCAAAACTCACACCAGGGAGGGAGGGATCATCCCAGGATGCATCTTGACAACCTGTGAGAATTCTGATGTTGGAATATGAAGTCCAAATGGAATGAGGCTTAAGATAGAAAAACAAATAGCCAGCAAAGCATACAAGGTGCACAAGCACACAAGCAGGCAGGAGGAAGGGGACCGCAGCGAGGCAGAGATGAGAACCAGTGCAGATGGAGAAAGGACGTGGTTGTGGGGAGCAACAGTAGAGCTTCACCGCACCAGGAGTGCTGAGAGCAGAAGCCACCCTGCTCCATGGAGCGGGAGATCTAGGGATTGGGGAGTGCCGGGTGTTGGCAGGGGAACAGGCACACCAGGAACCCTAGGACATGCTGATGGGATCACAGGCTGTTGCAGCAGTTCTAGGAACAACCAGTATGGTCCGTGAGATTAAGTACGGGGAGAACTTACAGCACAGCAACTCCATTCTCGGGTTTAAATTTAAAATGTTTTTCTAACCAGTGATAATGCTGATTTGCATGGGAAATTAAAAGCAATCCTAGAGTCCATTACTGAGAGACGGAATCAGCATGGTAAACACACACCACAGCATATGATGTACCTGTTAGAAGCAACAAATTAAATGTACTCGTAACAGCTTGGAGGAAACTTTAAAACTTGAGACAAGTAATACTATTTCAATAAATAAAAATACAGGCATCAAAACTTTTTTTGAGTAGCACAATGAATCCTTGTGCCGTCCTACCTTTTCAATTTTTTTCACTCTTTTTAAATTGGTACACGTTTATAGTACACAATGATTACATTTGTCATGGTAGGCACTGAAAATTTAACAGAGCAGTTTATCCAACCTCTCTGCCACGGGTCAGCACTCCTAATTCTCCTTTTGTGAATTATTTTCCCATTGCATTTACCACTTTTTAACATACTGATAATTTCATTTTTATGCTTATTATTATTTTTTTATTCCCTACTAGATACACTTTCCATGAGAGCTGGCCCTCACTGGTTTCCTTCACTAATATATCCCCCAGTGGCTGGCACAAAGCAGCCAACAAATACTTGTTCAATGAATCTACTACCAACATAACAACATACATTTTGCATGACTACATACAAACTAAAAAAAACTTAGAAGACATAAAAGGATAGGAAAGCAAGTAAAGTAAAAGGAATAAAGGAAAACAAATTAATCCTAACAAAACAAAAAATAAAGTTGGAAGGAAAAGTCAGGATGCAAAGAACAGAAGTACAGAAGTCAAGAAGCGAAGGTTAGGGGATGAGACAGAACCAGAGGCCAGAATATTCTGGGTTTCGTAGGCCAGTGTTGACCTGGTCTCATTTGCTCCCACCTCCCATTGGCTGGCCTGGCCTACAGTCAGCCATGCCTGGTTCTTCTGAGCCAACGGATCTTGAAAACAGCCTAATAATGCTAGAGTCGTTGTCCTGGGAGACCAGATGTCTGAGGATCGTAGGTGAATGCTACACTTCCAGACCAACCTAGAAAAGATGTCACTGGAGTTGTCCTGAGAGCCACTCAAGGTCCACAGAAGCATGGACGGTTTCCAGGCTGGAAGCCTTAACTGGTTCACATGCATTAGCAAGTGTAAAGCAAGATGAAGACTGGACTCAGGCTCCAAGGTGCCCTACATATCATCAGCCCCCTTCCTTCCCATGAGATGAGAAATAACAGAGGAGCTTTGGAAAACCAATTCCCCAACCTGATCCCCATGGAGATTTGGTTGGAAAGATCTTAGGGAGGCCTGGGGTTTGTTTTGCTTTGTTTTCTGATTCCCCAGATAACTCCCCAGAGCCACCCCCACTCCCAGGTGGGCAGCCTGCATTTCAGCCTGTCCATAACAGACACTGGGGCTCTCCCCTGGACAACAGGCACTGCCCTGCAGCAGGAAGGCTGGAGGGGGCTTCAGAAGTCTCGGACTGGGAACTCAACACCCCCTCAGCCCTGCATTAGGATCAGCATTCCAGGCCCACCCACCTGGGCCCTGGTCACTGAGACCTCACCTTCCACACAGGCTACAACCTGCCCTGGGCCCAGAGCCCTGTTCCCAAGCAGCTCTCAGCGGCCTTGAACAAAGATGATTGTTCTCCCAGGAATGCACTGCAGGGAGCTGGCTTCCATCCTTCCTTCCTTGCTCTTTCTCCCATCCCTCCTGTCTTGGTTCGGTTCCTGCCTTTAATCTCTGGAAGAGGAGGTGCTGCCCTTGGTACTTTCTTCTCTCACACTTGCAAGTCATCCTCTGTCCTCTGCTTATCTGTGCCCCAAACCCTCCTCCCAAATAAGCATTCTAAAGGAGGCAGAGGCACATTTTTCCACTTTGGAGGCAGAAGAGAAGAGGCAGAGGAGGGAGTTTTTAAAATACATTCATTCATTCATTTGCTCGCGGATTTGTTTGTTTACTTCGAGGACATATTTGGACATGCCAAGCTTCCTGTGGGAATCATCCCATTATTGAAGGGTAGCTTGTGCCTGTCCCTGCCCCCATCTGATGAAACAGTAAACTGTAACAAGAGAATCTGGCTAAACAAGTTTCAGATTCAATGTTATCTTGAGGACAAAGAGCTCTTTGAATATGGTTTCTGTGTTTGGCTTCTAGTGATGGAGTGGAAAGTGATGTTTTCACTGTTGCTGGAATCCTCTCCTTTGGCTCTGTCCAACTGCGGCCATTCACGGAGGAGGCAGCACTGGGTCCCATGGGGCTGGGGGCCACGTGGCCGGGAGCTGCAGCCAGGCCATTTTCTGCTAATTAACCCAGGATTTTGATAATGCTACATTTCTCTCTAAGATACTGCTGCAAATAAGACACCGATCCCTTTCTGGTCACTATGTCATCAATAAGCAAGGGCCCCTTCCTAGCAGTGCTAATCCAAACATGGCTAGAAAAGGTGACTGAGAGAAAGTTCTGATTTTAAAAGGATTCCAAATCCAAACAGAATGTGTCTGGTTACCGACAAAATTAAATTAGCCTCTGCTGGAGGAATTTCCCCTTCTAGTGAAAACAAAGTTATAGTTACAGATAAAATAAAAACTTGGGCATAAGTTCTTAGAGCCTTCTAAGACCAAACAAGTGTGACTGCTAAATTTACGAGCTTAATTTTATTTTATGCTTATCCCACTTTATATACATATGAAGGTATAAAAAATTACTTTGAGGTAGTATTTGAAGGGTCAAAAGTCTAATTGAGTGTGGTCAAAAGTACCCAGAAGTCCTAGTTTTATTTAAAACCCTTCTTTGGGCTATTCTGGGAAATTCCTCTTTTTCTCCCTAGAAACATGATAACAAAGCTGCCCAGGAAAGAAGAAAAAGTAGAAACTCTCCTGGCTGGGACGGCCTCTCTTTCTCAAGGAGCGATGACATCAATGACCTTGCCTCATCTGACTGCTCCACACATGTTCCTCCTACAGAAATGAGGCCAACGTAGCAAAAGAAGATGTAGCCCAGGAGGATTTCAGTTTTCGCACCAGCCAACAACACAGCCATGCCAGACAACTGTGCTTTTGTTTTCTTTTGTTTTGTTTTTATGTATTCAACAGGTTCCTGCTTCCAGCCAACACAATCTCAGGCTCTGAGAATAAAGGCCTCTTCCAGGGAACTCCGGTTTGTGTAGCAATTCTCACTGGCTACATGCTTTCGCTGATGGAGTGAAAAACAACATGGCTTCCAGATTTAAAATGATTGGGGACTGGCAAGGGAGGCCAGTTGCAGAGAAGAAATCTCCAGAGAATGGGAGACGTCTTCAGTCCAGGGTTAACCCACACCAGGGCTAAAGAGCAACAGCCAGAGAGGAGAGGTCAGTAAAATTGGCGCTTCCAGGCACTCCTAACAAAGTCTAACTTTCCAGTCTGAGAGTTTATCAAGGTGTTATGGTGTGTGTCTGGATGTCCCTCTAAAGCTTCATGCAGTCATGGGACGGGCTTCTAGAGTTCATGACTGATTCATGGTCCAATGTTGGGATTATGAGTGTGAGTTCTACACTCGCCCTGGGGCAGGTAGTTTGCATATAGTGTAAGGGAGGGAAAAAGGCTGCTTGCACTGCTCTTCCCCTTGTGCTCTTATGGCTTTTTTTGCTATCTTCTGTAGCCATGAGCTGTTGCCCTCTGCCATGTGCCACTCTGCCTTGGAACCAACCGAGTATGGACTGAAACCTCCACAAACTGTGAGCTAAATAAAACTTTCCTTCCTTAATTTTGGGTGTCAGGTCTTTTGTCTCAGCAATGAGAGAAAATAACCAAGACACAAGGCTTCTGCTGGAATGGTATCTCCCTGCAAGACCTGAGCCTCAACAGCAGTGCCCTTCTCTTGCCGTTGAAGCCAATTTTGAAATTTCTTCTCCAACAGAGAAAATATCTGCTGCATCCTCTGCACCCTCCTTGATAACATCATGGACCAGGGGCCAAGGAGTACAGCTGGCTCCAGTCACCGCCCAGTATTTAAGAGAAATGTGTCATCAAGATGAGCTTGTGCTTGGGGAAACCTGATCTTGTCTTGCTTTTGATGGAGGTACTGGGCTGTTATGGTAGGGAGGCACAGCCTACTTTGGGTGCCCCTGATGGGTGGGCTGCTAGGGAATCAGCTGAGCAAATGTGGGTGTGTGCCCCCCGAGTTTGGCAGGACTGCATGGCTCTGAGGCCATGGCTCTTCTGTCACACTGTCATCACACTGCAGAAGACACCCTCCGAGCACAGCTGCAGCACTGTGGGCAGCGGAACCCTGACTGCCTGCCCTCCCAGCCTCCCCGTGACATCCGTGGCAGGTCATTCACAACCATGAGATGTGCTGACCCTGCCCTTAGCTCGATCAGGTTCCCGGTCACCTGGATGAAGAGTTTCCAAGAATTTCAGTGTGCCCTGAGCCACTGTGATTCCATTTATCATCAGCTCTGCCACCAAAGCCACCCTCCCTTGAGGTGTCCCAAGATAGTGTCTCTAGGCCCCATCATTCCAACTGCCATTCCTTACATCCCTCCTATGTAGAAACTGGGGCACCCTGACTGCTGGCACAGCAGTGGTTTTAAAATTCAACTAAATTCAGAACAAACTTAAATATCTGTTATTTTCATCCATTTCACGTGCATCACTCTCCTGTGTGCTCGATAGCGGGAATACAGAGGGGAGTCAGGGTGACCTTCAATGAAGGAGTGTCTAGGGCAGTGCCAGTCCTTATTCTCCAGTCTATCTGAGAGATTCTGAGATGCTCTCTCTCTATTTATTTAGCTTTCCTAAAAAAGAGTCATAGTATTTCGCCAGAGTAGTAGAAGAGTACAATAGAATGTCAGTACAATCAGGTTCTAGCTTTCTGAAGGCAAACCTAATTGAATGATTTTTTACCTATATGTGGTCTTAGTTAATTCTTAGGATCAGCCTTCTTTTAAAAAAGAAAGTGTTCTCTGTTCAATCTGTGAGGAAGCCACAGTTAAAGCTGCTGCGTTGGAGTCCAACTCTGAGTTAGCAGGGGACAGAAACATCACAAACAGTTCTTTTTCCTTCCTTCTCTTCTTCCTTCCTTCTTGTTTGTGGTACTAGGGACTGAACCCAGGGCCTTATGCATACTATGCAAGTGCTCTATCACATCTCCAGCCCTATTTTTTTCCTTTAAAGTTTGGTACTTATAGAAAACCATCACCATCATCTGAAACTGTTCTATATGTGAGCAAGCATTGTTTCTTCTTCTGTTTTTTCTTTTTCCTTTCCCCTCCTCTCTGCCTTTCTTCCTATCTTCCTTCCTTCTTTCCTACCTTCCTTCCTTTCTAGCTTGGAAAACTCAGAAAGTGCTACAAGAGAGAACTGCCACCTGATGTCTCCTCTCCTCATTACCTTAGACAAGAGAAGAAAAGAAATAACATTTTGAATATACCCAGGAACCAACCATTCAGATCTGATCAGCAGTTCATGGCTGAGCTTACAGTGGTCAAAAATACAGAAAAAGTCATATGTCAATTTGTTTTTTATGTACAGAAAGAATTTTAATTTGAAAAGATAACCCAGCATAAGGCTCAGGAAGATAAACTAGACAAATATCCTCCATGTGTTTATTTTATTTTATTTTATTTTACCTTTTTGTTTTCTTTTCCTGGTACCAGGAATCGAATTCACGGTCTTGCACTTGCCAGGCAGGCGCTGTGCTGCTGAGCTAAATCCCCAGCCCCTTCCTCCATGTGTTTAGAAAAGGTTTCCTTCAGTCCACACAAGAACAATAAAAGTGGTTTTTGAGAGTTTGACATTAGGCCCAATTTTCAATTTATTTTCTTTTATTTTTTGTTTTGTTTTGGGGTTTGGGGGGGTTCGTTTGTTCATTTGTTTGTTGTTTTATTGTTGTTGTCAGTTGTACTGGGGTTGAACCCAGGGTTTTGTCAAGCTAGACAAGTGCTTTCCTACCAAGCTACATCACCAGCTCCCCAATGCAAAATTTGAGTACAGTTTCCTATTTTTAAAACATTGAGTACATCTATTTCCCACTGTTTAAATAAAAAGGAGAATTTCATCATCTAACATTATTTATTTTACTCTTTAGTTTTAATTCATGTGCCTCTGGAGAATGTATCTTTTGTATGATTCTATTTCTCAAAACCTAAGAATAACAGAAGGCAAAATGCTATTGGTTAAGGTCCCTTAAAAGGTCATGCGGAGGGGTCTCTCCTGAACATTTTTTTTCATAAGTCATATTTCAGGTCTTTGATCTTGGCAGCACTGAAATTGTACCTTACAATTACATCATAACCATGAAACAACTTTTGTGAGGGCTTTTTAAAAAGTTTCCACTAAATACACAAATATTGCAGTGAAAGAATGTCAGAGATTTCCAAATGATTAGTGACGGTATTAAAATTGCCAGTATTGCTATATATTTTACCACTAAGAAATTCAGAATATTTATGACCAGACTTTCATCTAAGTAGTCTGAGTTTGGTCTTTTTTTTTCCCTTTTTTAAGATTATTGGTAATTTTTTTCCCCAGTGCAGAGGACAGAACCCAACGGCACTTTACTCCTGAGCTACATCCTCAGCCCTTTTTATTTTTCATTTTAGGACAGGGTCTCGCTAATTTGCCTAGGCTGGTCTCAAACTTATGATCCTCCTGCCTTGGTTTCCTTAGTACCTGGGCTTACAGGCATGTAGTACCATGCCTGGACGGGTAACTTCTTTTTTATGCTTTGTTATCACTTAAAAACACTTAAGCCGTTTTCTTCCAGGGGGGGAACAAAAGCTTTTAATCATACAAGAGTCAATAAAACAACTAAATAATCTTAAACCTTCATTAAATCAACAAATATTCACTGTAGCATCATATGATACAAATTCAACTGCATGCCCTTGGCCCTTCTCCATGTGCCCTTCTAAGAATGACCATTCCAGCCAGGCATGGTGGCATGTGACTGCAATCCCAGCACCTGGGGGGCTGAGGCAAGAGTACCCCTGTAAGCTCAAAGTTGGTCTGGGCAGCATACGTACCATAGTGAGTTTGAGGCCAGCCTGAACTACAGAGCGAGACCCTGTCTGTAAAGAAAGAGTGGCCATTCCAGTCACTCATCTACTCAGCAAAGCCTTAGTGTCAGCAACATGCAGGGCACAAACTTGCCACTAGCTCAGCTGGTTTTACTTTCCTTGTATTTCTCCCAGGTGAGGTCAAATGTGAAGCTGGAGTTTGAAAGATAAGTATTTAGGATGCACCGGGGGCCCCTAAATAAGAGCCAGCTGATTCATCTGGTTCCCAACCAAAACCAAAACAAATAGTAATCTGATCCATTGCTGGAGAAGAATTTAGCGGCATGGATTTAGTGAAGGGTGTTCCTGTAATATACTGTATAAGCTGAAAGGTGTTTTTCAAGGATAATCCTGACCATAGTGCTCATGGCAGATGCTCAATACAGTGCATGCAGTCAGGAGCACCTGATGATATGAGGCTCAGTGCCGAACTCAGAAGCCCCTTAGTGGGTGTTTTAGAGCTCTGAGAACCAGACTGTGTACACAGATGTGCCTGTACACACTCCAGCAACTGGAGAGTGAGCCACATTTCTGTAAAGTGAGCCAATTTCACATGTCCTTTTCTAGACTAATAGCTTAACCAGTTTTTGCTTATTGGGAACTATGAGAGTGTCAAATGATATAAACTTAAATAGTAAAATAAGGCAAAGATTTGTTTTTAGAACTAAATGTTGATAGAGTTGGAGATTTTGCTTTTGGTAATGGTGGGTTTTTTGGGGAATAAAGCAATAATTTAAAAAGAGAATAGGGGGCTGGGGAAATAGTTCAGCAGCACAGCACCTGCCTGGCAAGCGCAAGGTCATGAGTTCGATTCCCCGTACCCCCTCAAAAAAAATTTTTAAAAAAAGAGAATATAAAAACAAATAGTTTAGGGGGCTGGGGATTTAGTTCAGCGGCACAGTGCCTGCCTGGCAAGCACGAGGTCATGAGTTCGATTCTAGGTTCCGAAAGAAAACAAACAAACAAAAAATAGTTTATTTGCTGATCCCTTGGCTACTTTAGCCAGTGGAAGACTTTCCCTCTTAACATGTATCTATTGTATCATCATGAGCCATGACACCAAACAATAGCTAATACAAACATGCTGGATTTGGGGAACTGTCCTCCTGTCCCCAAAGTCCCAGTTTCACTAAATCTGAAATGAATCATGTCAAGCACTTCCTCTTGAACTGCTTTAATGAAGGATATTTTCTTTTTTTGTTTGTTTGTTTCTTTGTTTTTCGTTTTTCTTCCAGTACCAGGAATCGAACTCATGACCTTGCACTTGCCAGGCAGGCGCTTTGCCACTGAGCTAAATCCCCAGCCCCTAATGAAGGATATTTTCAAGAAAAGCTCACCCACTGGTTTCTAATTCAGCTAAGATGTTACCTTGCCAGGGATAGCTCTAGCCAATAAACAAGTACATAAATATTTCTAACTTCTTTTTTAAGGTTTCACTATTTCACAAACAGGTAGCCATCAAACAGCTGTCCAACCCCCCAGCCCCCAAATCATGCTTGAATCAAGCTCAGAGCAAGCCTTACTTAACCAATCCCTTTCCCTAAGAGGTTGGAAATCAAACCTCACTTGATCAGGAGAGAACAGTAAAGCAAGCATTGAATTCTCTTCTCTCACAATCCACCCCGACCCTTCCTTCTCCCTTAGAGGACCAAATGAAAATCACAAAGGTTCTGTGCAGCCACTCTTTCAAGCTGACCTCAGGAGACACATGAAGGACAAGACAGGAGTGTGATTTTTAGACAAAAAGTCCAAAAGGGACAGCATGGCTGCAAGGATTGACAAATCTTGGTTTTAGTTTGGGATTAGAAAGAATGGCAGGGCTGGGCGTGGTGGTGCACATCTGCAATCTCAGCATTTGGGAAGCTGAGGCAGGAGGATTGCTGTGAGTTCAGGCCCAGCCTGGACTACAAAGAGAGAAACCCTGTTTTAAAAAAACAAAACAGAAAGAAAGGAGGAAAGGAAGAAAGGAAGGGGTGGGGGAGGGGAGAAAGAGGAAGAACAGAAAGAAAGGTAGGAAATGCAAGGAACATCTTCATTAAAGTGATTTACTAGAGAGGCTCAAAATCCTTCTTTCCTCTTTGTTATCATCCAAGTTACTCATGCCAGTCTGTGAAGCTGCCTCATCATTATTGTAATTGTCTGCAGTCCAGGGGTGAGTTTTACTTTATTCATTTTAAAGAGAAAAAAAACTAACAAAACAACAACAATGAAGACAAAAATAACACAGAAACAACAAAAATGACACATGACTTCAAAACAAAATGATAGGAACTAACAATAGTTGCTACACTACATACTGTTATCTTCAGTGAAGTTGCTCAGTCCACCATATAAGAATGCAAGATTGATAAAACAATCAAAGACAATAACAAGTAATGAAACAAAAAATTGGAAACAATACAGAGCTTCACCATACAAGATGGTAGGAATTCAACGATGGTTATTATATTGCATATTGTTGTCTTCAAATCAGCTGTTCTGATTACCAGCTATAAGCATGCAAAATTGGTCAAGAAAAAGAAAATTTAAGTATTAACTGTTCCTTTCAATGAATCACAGACATCAGCAATACACCTATCCCAGCTATCCTTTATATACATATAAATTTT
>NW_004955457.1:12752976-12758759 GCF_000276665.1 Chinchilla lanigera | reverse complement strand
AAAAAAAAAAAAAAAAAAGAGAGAGAAAAGAAAAAAAACCCAAAATAACAAAAACAAATACATAAAACAGCATAGAGAACAATAAAAATGATACAGAATTTCAAAACAAGGTGATAGGATATTAACAATGGTTGTTATATTACATAATGTTACCTTCAAAGTGGTTGCTCAGATAACCAGATATAGGCATGTAAGATTGATCAAACAATTACACATTAACTGTTCCTTTCAATAAACCAATAGAAATTAGTAGTACAACTGTCTTAGCTATCTTGCGTGTGTGTGATATACATACATATTTTTTTCTCTTTCTTTCTTCTTCCTCTCCCCTCCTTCATCCCAGTTGTTCCTTCCTATCTGAGCAGTTTCTTTCCCCTTTCACAATATCTACTGTACCCTTCAGATTTTATTTACTCTTTCAGGTTCTTATAGTTGGGAGGCAATACAATGTTTACACATGTAAGTCTGATTTATTTCACTTATGAGTATGGTCTCTAGTTGCATCCATTTACCTATAAAAGCTTTAGTTTATCTTTCTTTACAGCTGAGTAATACTCCATTATATAAAAATACCACATTTTACTTCTCCACTCCTCAGTTGATGGGCATTTGGGTTGTTTCCAAGATTTAGCTATTACAAATTGCACTGCTATAAACATGGGTGCACATATATTGCTGTGGTATGATGTTTACAGTTCTTCTGGAAAAATACCCAGGAGGGGAATAGCTGGGTTGAATAGGACCTTTAATCCTAGTTTACTGAGGAATCTCCACACTGATTTCCACAGTGGTTGCACCAGTCTACACTCCCACCAACAGCGGAGAAGGTTCCTTTTTCCCCACAGCCCCTCCAGCATTTGTTATTGGTTGATTTCTTGATGATAGCCTTTCTTTCTTGGGTAAGATGAAATCTCAGTTTTGTTTCAATTTGCATTCCTTGGATGACTAATGATGTTGAACATTTTTTCATGTATTTATTTGCCATTTATATTTCTGTATCAGAGAAGTATGTATTTATCTCAGAAGCCCATTTTTGTATTGGGTCTTTGAATTTGGGGGGCCTGATTTTTTTTACTTCTTTGTGTGTTCTAGACAGGAGTCCTTTGTCTGAGGGACAGTTGGCTAAAACTTTTTCCCAGTTTGTGGGTTTTCTTTTCATCCTGATGGTGATTTCTTTTGATATGCAAAAACTTTTCAGTAAGATGAGATCCCAGTTGTTGATTCTTTGAAGTATTTCCTGTGCAGTTTGGATTTTGCTGATGAACGCTCTGCCTATCCCATGTCTTCAAGACTTCCAACTACTTTCTCTTTCAGTAGATCTACTGTTTCTGTTTTAGTATTTAGACCCTTAAGCCATTTTGACTTTATTTTGGTGCATGGTGATAGGTTTGGGTCTAGTTTTAGTCTTCAGCATGTGGAGAGCCAGTTTTTCCAACAGCATTTATTAAAGAGGCTATCTTTCTTCCAGTGAACATGTTTGGCCCCTTTGTCAAAGATAAGGTGGCTGAATGTGTTTGTGGCTGTGTCTGCATCTTCTAGTCTGTTCCACTGATCTTCAGGTCCCTTTTTTTGCCAATACCATGCTGATTTTATCACAGTAGCTTTGAAGTATAATTTCAAATCAGGGATTGTGATACCTCCTGCCTTTCCCTTGTTGCCCAGGATTGCTTTTGCTATTCTGGGTCTCTTCTGGTTCCAGGTGAATTTTAGGATTATTTTCTCTAGATCTGTGAGACATGCCAATGGTATTTTCATCAGAATTGCACTGAATGTGTATAACAGTTTTGGGAGTATAGCCATTTTAACAGTGTTGATTCTTCCTATCCAAGAGCAAGGCATATCTTTCCATTTTTTAAAATCCTTTTTCATCTCTTTTTTCAGAGTACTGTAATTTTCACTGTATAGATCTTTTACTTCTTTTGTTAGATTGATTCCTAAGTATTTCAACTTTTTGGATACTACTGTGAAAGGTATGGTTTCCCTAATTTCTCTCTCAGTGAGTTTGTTGGTTGTGTACAGGAATGCTATTGATTTTTGAGTATTGACTTTGTATCCAGCTACACTACTGAATTTGTTTATTAATTCTAGAAGTCTTCTGGTGGAATTTTTGGGGTCTTCTATGTAGAGTATCATGTCATCTGTGAATAAAGATAATTCACTTTTTCCTTTCCTATCCTTATTCCTTTTATTTCTCTCTCTTGTCTAATTGCTCTGGCTAGTGTTTCCAGAACTATGTTGAAGAGGAGTGGTGACAATGGATGTCTTTGTCTTGTTCCTGATTTTAAAGTGAAAGCGTTTAGTTTTTGTCCATTTAGGATGATGTTGGCTGTTGATTTGTCATAGATGGCTTTGATCAGATGGAGGTAAAGCCCATCTATTCCAATTTTCTGTAGGGTTCTTATCATGAATAAGTGGGACTTTAACAAAAGCTTTTTCTGCATCTATTGAGATGATCATATGATTCTTGTCTTTGGCTCTGTTGATATGATGTATTACATTTATTGATTTGCATATGTTGAACCATCCCTGAATTCATGGGATGAATCTCACTTGGTCTTGGTGTATAATCTTCTTGATGATTTGCTGAATTCTATTAGCTAGTATTTTGAGAATTTTTGCATCTATGTTCATTAGAGAGTTGGCCTATAGTTATCTTTTTTTGGTTGGGTCTTTTTCTGGTTTTGGTATCAGGGTAATACTTGCCTCCAGGAATGAGTTGTGGAGAATTGCTTCCCTTTCTATTTCATTAAAGAGTTTGAGAAGAATTGGTATTAAATCTTCTCTAAATTTCTTGTAGAATTCAGCTGTGAATCCATCAGGACCTGGGCTTTTCTTCGTTGGTAAGCTTTTAATAATTTTCTATTTCATTGGCTGATATTGGGTTATTGAGGATTTTTATACCTTCTTGATTCAGCTTTGGTAATACATATGTATCTAGGAATCTGTCCATTTCCTCTGTGTTTTCTATTCTATGAGAGTAAAGGTTTTCGAAGTGGGTATTGATGATCTTCTGAATTTCTAGAGAATCTGTAGTGATTTCACCCTTATCATTCCTTATTGCATGACTTGAGCTTTTTCTTTCCTTTTTTTGATAAGGCTGTCTAGGGGGCTATCGATTTTATTTTTTTTTCAAAGAACCAATTCTTTGATTCATTAATTTTTTGTACTGTTTTCTTAGTTTCAACTGGGTTAATTTCTGGTCTCATCTTTATACTTTCCTCCCTTCTTTGGGCTTTGGGCTTGACTTGCTCTTTTTCTAGAGCTTGAGGTGCAGCATAAGGTTGTTTATTTGTGTTTGTTCTGTTTTCCTGATGTGGGAATCCACTGCTATAAATTTCCCTCTGAGGACTGTTTTCATTGCACCCCACAGGTTCCAGTAGTTTGTATCTGCATTCTCATACTGTTTAATTTTTTTTTAATTTCTTCTGTGACCCATAGGTGAGTTTTAATAATTTCACTGGTCCTGCTTCAAGCAGGACTGTGGACACTAAGGAGTTTGTAAAGGATAGCTGGTGGCCTCCAACTTAGGGGGAACTTAAGGAACTCAGGAATCATAGTCACTGATGAGCTTTTTTTTTTTTTTTTTTGGTACAGGAATCAAACTCACAACCTCACGCTTGCCAAGCTGGCACTGTGCCACTGAGCTATGTCTCTGGCCCTCATTGATGAGCTTTGCAGTGACTTTTTGGTTTGGGCTCTGCCACCTTTCCTGCTAACACAGGAGCTGACTGCTCTCTTATATAATGGATAAATTGAAATTGGGTTCTGGTGCAGGTTTTTATTCCCGCAACAAAACTGTGCAAGGAGTAGTCCTGCACTGCCCTGCTTTCTAAAGCTTTCTTTTCTGTAGGTTCCTCCCTGCCAAAAATTTCCCCTTTTCTCCAAGCCTCCTGAACTTTCCTGGAGGAAAAGCTCTGACCAAAAGCTCACTATACATAATGTCAGTACAACCAGTGGCCACTCAGCAGGTTCAGTGCTAGGCAAGGCTCAGCATCAGCTGCACATCTGTCCTTCCTGTTCATGTCTCACTCTGACATCCTTCACCTGGAGGGGTGCAAGGCTCGGGTCTTAGCTCCTTCCCCACCAAAGCGCTCAGCAGGAGCTGCAGTACCCCTGGTCTGGCTGCAGACCCCACCCACTGCCTGATATTCTCCCCTTTACTCAAAGCCACTTACTCAACTTTAAACATTCTGTGAATGCGCCTGGTATCTGAATGACTCTTTAAATGAGTCTGACATTTTAAAAGTTTTGGAAACTGTTTTTAAGAGGAAAAGGGAAAAAATGAGAAAAAAGATGGGAACTATCACAAAACAAAGTAGAATCCTGCAGTAAGTCCATTGAAGCCTAGAGAGTAAGCCAGAGGGTCACTCCTGGAGGGCAGGCATGACTGGGATGCATTCGCATGGCCCCAGAAAGAAGCCCGATGACTGTCAATATCACTACTGTCCTTCTGTCTGACCATTCTGGTAACATCCTTCAACACTGATCTAAATTTATGTAAGTCTAAATTTCCATGACTCTGCAGATAAAAATGAGGTCCAGCTAAAATAGAAGCAGAACTGTGGAGAATCTCTTGGGTCATAAGCAAGGGGTAGCTAAGAGGGGCCCCAACTAGCAAGTTCTTTTATGCAAATGGCAAGATCTTTACTGCCCACCGAAGTTGCCAGGCAAATTGGCATGGAGAAAGTCAGCCCTCCCAGGTCTCATTAATTAATTCCTCAGATTCTGTCACACACAAGGCCAGGGGACCAACATGACATCGTGACAGATATGGGGCAAGGGCAGAAGGGGAAAATGAACACAATCCTGTAACAATAATTACCTGACAATGAGGAAACACTTAAGTAGCAAGTAAAGTATAGCGAGCCGGTTCATGGTGAGATATGGGGGAAATAAAACAAATCAACAACATATTCCTGCCACCAAAATAAATACACCACCCTAAAATAACCTCCAAAAGGGCCACTCTTTTTAAAGATATGGGAATTTATAATGATTTCTCAACATGCCCTCTTCTGCTGCTTATAATGCAGAGTGATGTAGATTTATTAAGCCAGAGTGATTGAGGTTAACTGAATTTTGAGGATTTCTCCACATGCTTTCAGGAGTCACAGCCACTCTGTGTGGCTGTGGAACCAAAGCAAGAAGTTACTATGTTCCCACAAACCTAGGCCTGGTGGAGCAGACCAAGGGCTTCAGGGAAAAAACAAAAAAAGAAGAAAGGCAATAATAGGAAATCCCCCTTTTGAGGTAAAGGTAAATAGTAAGAAAAGAAGTGCTTTTAATTAACAAATGATTTCATGGCCCCTGAGGTCCACCCTCCCCGAGTCCAGCTGTAGGGCTAATCCTCCTGTGCTTGGGGACTGAGCCTGCCTGTGCCAGGGCTGCTGTGGAATTGCAGACAGCTGAGTCAAGGCCTGGGCAAAGCCTTCAAAGGTAAAGCAAGCGCACTGGAGAGTATTCCTAAACAAAGAGCACACACGTGCGTGAGGCCTTGATTGAAGACAAATTCCTATAAACATTTCCTTCTGAGTGATGTCGAGGCCCGGGCTAGCTTTCTCCCGGAGAAAAAGGCAGAGATGAACGGAGATAATTACACTCACTGGTTTGCTTTCTGAAGTCATAATGTTTTATTATTTGCCAGAAGTAGAGACAGATAAGTTGTCCAACATGAACTCCAGAGAGCTTACAGTTCAGTCCCCTGCTAGAAGGCTCTGAATTTTTTTCCACTGGAAGTAAGTCCTTTCTGTGCCCCTTGGCCAGGCTCTGCTGACAACAGCTGG
>NW_004955457.1:12733457-12752876 GCF_000276665.1 Chinchilla lanigera | reverse complement strand
TTTGGTTTTTCTCCGGTACCGGGAACCGAACTCACGACCTTGCGCTTGCCAGGCAGGCGCTTTTGCCGCTGAGCTAAATCCCCAGCCCCCTGGCAGTGATTCTGTTCAGCCTGGGTCTTCATCTAAGGTAGGTA
This sequence comes from Chinchilla lanigera, assembly GCF_000276665.1. NCBI lineage: Eukaryota > Metazoa > Chordata > Mammalia > Rodentia > Chinchillidae > Chinchilla > Chinchilla lanigera. Next base: position 12,752,742 of record NW_004955457.1, on the reverse strand, counting down.
TACCTCAACTTATTCCAGGGACGCTGCAGGGACTCTTCACTTAGTATCGGTCTGCCTTATGTCCCAGATCATGCGAGGTCCTGAGGACAGAGGAACAAATCCAGTCTCCGCCCTTGAGAAGCGCCGATTAGTGGGGAGCCAGGTGCTGAGGCTCCTCTGGGGTGGCAGCTCCTGAACTGGGGCCATGGTTGCTAGGCACCTGATCCAGAACAGTTACTCAAGCCAGGAAGCCAAGTCCTGCTTTTAGCTCTGCCCTTTGACATGTGAGAGAAGTCACTTGTCTCAGGATCCTTTCTCCGCCTCCAGTGTAATGACACATATAATTAGAGAATTACTTAACATCTCTCCTAGAATGAGCGGCAGTTGCACATGCCTGATAGAGTTTAATGATTCAAATTAACAGGGAAAACAATTCCGTTCCCAAGTCTTCTCGAGCAAAATCCAAGCACCTCTTCCCAGCAGTCTTACAGTATAATTCTTTGGTGTCCTTCAAAACGCCATCACAGGTCTGTAAATATTTGCCAAATGAGCAAATGACTCAGGAACCGGTATGTGCTCCGGTGCTCCTCAGGGTACAAGGCCTGCCCTTTCATCAACTGTGTGCTTCACCGTGGTTGGCCTCTGTTGTCTTTATCTGCTCAGCACGCAGTCCCCCTTCTTCTAGTCATAGCTCCTCATCTGTCTTTGGGAACTGTTGCTCCTTGTTGATCAGGTGGTTCCTCTATACAAATCTAAGCCAGGCTAAAAACATCACATCAGAGTTTCAATCCTGAATTGTTCTTGAGGGTGGCCAGAGGTCACCCAAGACTGTGGTACCCTGGAGAGATTATCCATGGGCTCCTGCTTCCTGGACTCCAGAATCTGCCCTGACACCTGTCCTCTCAGCCTGTATTTTCTAATTTCCTTTTAAATCTGCCTGCCGGCACTTCCTTACATTAAAAATCTTTTTGCTTATATTAACTAGAGTTGACTTCTCTTGTCTACAATTGAAGTGTTTGTTTGCTTGTTTATTTTGAGACAAGGTCTCACTGGTCCTGAACTCAGTGTGCAGCCCAGGCTGGCCTCGAACCCACGGTGACTCTCCTGCCTCAGCCACCTGAGTGGCAGGAGTACAGATGTGGGCCCCCATGCCCTGCTGCAATTGAAGAATTCCAATTCCAACATACACTTTCAGAATAGATCCAGGTTATTAATCTGGAATTCCAAAATAAGACATAAAATTTTAAAGCTTAAAGAAGTCTTCAGAATCCAGTCCAACTCTTTTTCTTCTCAGAAAATCAGACCCAGCGAAGCAATTTTGACCGAAACTCTAGCATCAGTTGCTTAGACACACCTAGACTCCAGGCAAGCCGGCTCCCTAACTAGGAGTCCATTTTTCCCTGGTTTGCTGTCCTCAGTCTCTTCTGAGTCACTGCCTATGCCTGCTGTTCTGCTACAGCGGCAGAGTTGAGCAGGTGCCACTGAAATAGTCACTACCTGACCTTATGCAGAAAAAGTTTGCCAGTGCTGTCACACCCCTTTGTGAATGAGTGAGGGTGACTACGTTCCAGTAAAACTTCTTTCATAGACATGGACATTTTTACTTCATATAATTTTCAAGTTTCTCAAGATATTCTTCTTTTGTGTCTTTCAACCATATAAAAACCTTTCTTAGTTTAATGACTATACAAAAACAGGTGGCAGGCTGGATTTGACCTACAAACTGTAGCCCACCCACCCCTTGTTTAAGCCAGTTTGAGTTTCTGCTACTTGCAATGAAATACAACCTGATACAATAAAAACACCCACACATTAGTCATTTTACTATCCATGAGGCACCCAAAAGGAATAAGATACAATACCTTTTCCCACCAAGCTTATGATTTGGTTAAAGACTTAAGGATTTCCATAATAATGGCCAAGATTTAATAAGCCCTTACTATAATGTGCTAATCACCTGCCGTTCATTTAATCTTCATTTACAGTGCATGAAATGACTATTCCTATGTTGCAAGTGAGGAAAGTAAGTCTCAGAGAGATCAGGTGCCTGGCCCAAGGGTGCATAACTAGCAAAAAATAGTATGTAGACTCGCACCCAGGCGATGTGAAGCCTGGGGAGGTAAACTCTGTGCCCAGGGAGCTCCCTTCTCCAGGCCGAGAATATAGAACACAAAAAATAGTTGACATCATAATAAGAACACTTGAATCTATGGGTGGAAAGGGCCCATGCTAACCTAGGAACTTTTGATACAGATCCATTAACAAGACCTCAAGAATTCACCACCCTTCCAAGAAGAAAACCAAGGTCCCAACGAAGAGATCCCATAAGCCTCGCTTCATCCTTCCAAACAGCAACACCCCACACCAGGAGGTCAGGGAAGAACGACACAGGGTTTGCAAGAGAGAAAGGGCTCAAGAATCCAGCCCTTGGCAACTGGTCATTCCGTGCAGAGGCAGAAGGCAAACATTCTGAACTGTAAAAGGGCCTGGGGGAGGAAGTGCCCATGAGTCCTTTCCAGTGCAGGAGGAAAAACAAAGCCAGTGAAGAAACTGGCCAAATTAGAGAATTAGTAACGTGAAAGTCTCCATAAGAGGACTAGCAGTAAACACTGAATCCAATTAAATATAAAATGAGGACGAAGCCCCCGGAGAAATAAATGGATGCAAATCAAATGTAGATGCTATAAACCCAAACATATTAAAAATCATAGACGCATCAAAAACTGGGATACTGGAAGAAGCCTTAGAGTACTAAGTCATCTCATCGCCTGGCCATCAGGTGACCAATCTAACCCACCAGCCTCTCCACTGATTGTCATCAAGTGTTTGTTTTCTAACCTTGGGATGCTATTTTAGGAACTAGTATGTCTTGCCATTCAAGAATTAATATTTGAAGTTCATTAATTTCACCTTAGTTCCCTTCTTCTGTTAAGTTCAGCCAAAACCAAACCAAATGCTTTTTATTATTTTAACAACATGCATAACATGATCGTGTTACTATAAAATTGTTTCTGTATATGTACCCTTCTGGGATATATGTGTGTTACTGATTGGTTATTTCGGTACATATCTGGGTATTGTACATGTCTGAGACAGACGAATGTTATTCATGGGTTGCTCTTGGATGGTAGCATTAACAATAGCTAACTCTTATGCCCTCATTATGAGTTAAGCATTATCTTAAGTACTATCATCTATCTACAAATTTAACCTTCATAAAAGCCCTAAGGAGCAGCTATTACTTATTATCTCTTTACTTTGTAGGTAAGGAAATTGAGACGCAGGTACCTTCGAGAGTCACATAAATGTTAGCACTAGGAGTGAAGCCAAATCGTTTGGTCTGCAGAGCCTGTGCATTTAAATATCCCCCTTCATTGCTTCTCCACAAAGGGGTATGGAGGTCATCTATTGCTTTTCTTGTACTTGAATTTTTAATTGATGATCATACGCCATTTTGGAAGCCAGGTATTATACAAGCCAACAGAGCAGAGCCTAAACTATCCCTGCTCCTCCCTCCACTAACCTAGGCGGCCTCCTTGGAGGTGTGAGTGTTGGGGGGCAGGGTTCAGAGGATTAACTCTTTAACAACCTACCCAGGCTTTGGAACAATTAGAGGGTTTGGAACTTTAATGATAATCATTGCAAAAGGATGAAAAGGATTCACTGGTAAAAAAAAAATAAGCTTCATTAAGGGTGAGAGAAGAAAATGTGCAAAAATCCAAGAGGACCAAGAGGTCCCAGGCACAGAGTCACACGTCCTGGTAATTGTACCTCTGAACAACATGTGAGTGGCCACAGCTTCTAGTGAGATGGAGGAGCTCCTCAGTGTAAAACTTCCTGCCACTCAAGCGCTGCGTAGTAAGGGTGGGAAGCAGGAACAGCTCCTAGGAGAATAGAGAAACAGCTATTTGTATCACCTAGGAAGCGCTCCGACGTACAAGCCCATCTCCTTGACAGCATTCTAAAGTCCCCTGTCATTGTCACTTACCCACAACATTAGTGACCGAAGAAAGACGAACCATAACTGCCTAGCCCCTGAGAGAGAGAAAAAGAGAGAGATTGAGAGAGGGACAGAGCAAGTTAATAAATAAAACAAGAGCCTGAAGGGAAGAGCTGCTTTGTCAGAATATAAATATTTCCCTTCCTCTTTTATCTTTAATGTAGTGTGAGAAGCTTATTAAAGGGAAATGCCTCTGTCCCCTGAGCCTTCCATGAGCCTTGCCTTTCGGGGAGCTGCCTGCAGAAGGGCTGGCCTAGCCCCACGCTCTAAACTCTTCCCTGCTGGAAGTAAGCAGAGCCTGCAGAGCAATAAAGAAGGGCTGGGGAAGAAAGGGAAGCCATAGAGGCCATTAGGACCTTATCTTGATGGGTCTGTTGTCAGGTTATGATAATTGCTAGGCGCTGCTGAGAGACTGAGGATTCGGAATGCCTGTCTGCTCAAAGGCCTGGCCCCAGATTCCAGAGGATGGCTGATACTGACAGGGCTGAACTTCCCCTCTGTCTCCCGATTTAGACAAAGGGGAATTTGTCCAGTTGGGTGGGGTTTTTTTGGGGAGAGGGGTTCCTCTGTGGAGCTGTCCATGGCTGTGTACCTCACATTTCCATGGAGGCAGCCAGCATGTGTTGTCCCAGTATCTGGCCAACAGCATCCCATTCCAACAGCACAGAAAGTGTTCACCTTCCACATCTCCTTCCTAAAAACCCTCAAAGGAGCAGGGGACATTAAGAGCCTCACACCAGGTATTTTAGCACAGAGTCTTGCACACAGTAGGTGCACAGGAACTCTGAATGGTTCAGTGTGGGGACTAACTGAGCTGATCTTGTTTACCTCTGTACTTGTAGGGACCGGCCTGGGGCCTGGCCCACATAGCTCTGGACAGATGCGCAAACACATGCATCTGAGCACAACAAAGGCATCGTTCTTGTTGGCGGTCTTTGCTGCCTCTCTGAAGGTCAGGATTTGGTTCTACCAAGTTTTGGGACTCTCTACTTTGTGGATCTTCTGGAGCTACTCAGCCCTGAGGTTTCAGGGGACTGGGGGGAGGCATCCACCCATCAGGAGCCATGGTGTAGGGGGAAGCAGAAGAGGCAGGCTCAGCATCATGGCCAGAGGTGCTTGTCCTCAGTCCTCTTGACTGAGCTCACCCCAGAGAGCCAGCCCAGATTGCTTTACTACCCACCCAGCAACTTTCTTACGCATTCTAGTTTCTGCAATGCAATTGCCAGAAAGGATATATTTTAAAAGTCTGTTTCCAGCTCCTTCATATCCAGTCCAAGACACTCATTTATCCCCTTGCACTTAGCAGGGGTCTGCTGTCATCCCCACCCAGCAGGCATCACTTCCTCATTTCTGTCACAGCTCTTTGCATCCCATTCAGCCCTCCATCCTCCCTGAGCTGATGCCCTTATGGGTCTCATGCTAATTGTTTGTGTATGAGTCCCTATTCCAAAGATGCAGCTATGAATCAGAGGGCTGGAGTCACTGCTATCCCACTGTGCTCCCCACTTTCAGGGCTGATTACATTTCATAGTGATATCTGAGTTACAGAAATGAATACAATTTAGAGATGTAAGAACGCTTCACTGGTTTCCAGGGAATCCTTTGTCCCCTACTCTGAACACTGCCCAGGAGCTATTTGCGATATCTAATTTAACGTCTGCCTCCTTCCTATGCTCCATCCAGCCTCCTCTTGGCCTCAGCCTTGTTGAGACCTGGAGGCATGAGGGGCCCATTTCCCATGTTCCCACAGATGACGTGGGGGAGGAAGAGGATGGTAGTATACATATATCTGAGGGATGCTGTAGGAAAGAGGGATAAAGTGTGTACTGTGAAGATCAATGGAAGCTTCAGGGAGGCAGATTGCCGTTCAATACTATGAAGGACTTTCTAACAATTAAAGCTGTCTTAAAGATGAAATGGCAACCTTTAAAGATAATCCTGGATCTCAGGCAGAGGCGCGGTCTCCCCAGCTGGAGCGGCTCACTGGCCAATGCCACACCTGACACTTGTCCATGGCCAACTGGCGCCTCCCACTCTGGAGCCCCACCACCGGGTTCCAACCCCAGTCCTGAGAGTCACAAGCACGATGATCTCTGGCAAATTATTCAGCCTCTGTAAGTCTCTATTTCTGCATCTAAAAAAGTAGAGAAAACCATGTTAGGCTTCCTGGGCAATCATCAGGGTTTTTATGTTTATCAAAAGAATCTGAGGTTTTTAAACCGTGAGATGATTTGTAAGCCTCTGAGTACACAAAGCCCTTACTGGCTTAGAGAAGTCATAAAAGATAGGCTACCATTTTCTACTTGCTACAACATAAAACAGCACTTTTTAAATTAATTGATGTTTGTGTGAGTTTTTGTTTTTGTTTCAGGCTGGGGATGAAACCTGGGCCCTTGTGTGTGCTAGGCAAGCACTTTCCCACTGTAATTCACTGTTTGGGGTTGTTTTTAGAGATGGTAAGGCAGACTCTATCCAAGGGGAAGTCGCTATAGTAGGGTCAGGAACCAGCGCAACAGAGGCTTACAATAGGGAAGAGAGAAGCTGGACTCAATTCCTGGAATTGTTATTTTACATATGTGTATAAATGCAAACTTCAGTGTTTATAGTTTCAGAGATTGTAGTAAAAAAATATATTAATCCAAAAAAATTTAGCTGCATAGAATAAATAAAGGTAGAAAGCAACAGCTTATTTATTCAAAAAATAGTTATTAGCATCCACCAGTGTGAAGCCTCCTGAGAAATATAACTACGGTCAAGACACTGCTTGTCATGCAGCAAACAACTGCCTCTGTCCCTTCCACTTGCGAATATGGGCAGTATGCCCTGAACTCGATGCAAAGCCTCCTGGCTAAGTGCTCTGTAGGGCATTCGGATTGGCTTGTATTCCCAAAGAAATGAACAGGACAATAACAAAAACTAAAATCAAACATGGTGAAAAATATAACTAAATATAACTAAATACACCCTCTGGGACTTCAGTTTTCTCCCTTTCTTTTCCATCAAAAAGTCAGCTTCTCTGAAGATAGTAATTATGTTGATAACATTCTATGTGAATATTGCCTAGGAATGAAAAAGAGGTTTCTCTTTCTTTTTTTTTCCTTTTTTTCCTCATTCATTTTTACTTAACACAATTCTTGGTTCTGAAAGACCTATGCCTAAAAAGAGAGTGGGTAGGAATAACTTGGAAGGCCCAAAATATCTTTTCTATGGCCTGTAAACATCCAGATTTGTAAAAGAAACCTTGCTCTTTGGCAGTTCCTGTGGTCTGTAGCAACTTATAAATATCCATCTCTTCCGTTTATGAGTTCATTGGAAATACACAAATGGAAGCATGACTCTCTTCAGGCCCAGCAACTCCTTAAAGCATTTTCACTCCCAGCGGAACACAAAGCAGGCTGACTGCCTTCTGAGAATCAGAGACTTCAGTTCCCATATTCCTGGACTAAATCACCTCTTTGAACTATTACCAATAGTGCTGGCTTTTACTGAGCATTTACAGCATGACAGTACTAGGGTAACTGTATCATCTCATTTAACCCTCACACTCTCAGAAGGCCAGTGACATCATTACCAGTTCACAGATGAGGGAACTGAGGCCAGAGAAGATAGGTAGTCTTTTAAAGCCTCATAGATAATGTTACCAAACAAAGATTCAAAGCCTCAAGCATCCCTCTCACACTGCCTCTCTAAAGGAAGGGAAGAGGAGTTCCCCACACACCCAAACTAAGAGAGTTCATGGGAAAAGCTTTCACTGCTGAGGTATCTTATGTATTTTTACAGGATCCAGAGTCCCCGGACATCCAGGTCTTGAGACCCATCCTCCTAGGGTCAGACTATTTACCCTCCCAAGAGGCTTCACAGAAAACACAAGCTCACCCCATCTCTTCACTCTCTGGGGTCTCTCTTCAGGCAGGCAGACCTGACGCTCAGGTCATGCTATTAGGAATGGGCAAAATTTCTTCCCTTTTTTTCTTTCCTTCGTCTCCTTCTCCTTCTTCTTCAAAAGAACTGCATTCAAAGTTTTGTTCCTTTACTCATTACTTGTATGGCCTTGGATTTCCATGCCTTGCATTCTCCATCTATAACATGAATTGAATAAAGCATAGCCACTTTGAGTGGCTAGAGTGTAGCTCAGAGGCAGAGCTGCTTGACCAGCATGCACAGGTCCTGGGTTTGACCCCCAACATGGCAACATAAATTAATAAGGTGCATATGCATTTGGGCCCACGTAAGGGTTATTGTGAAGAGGAAGGTTTGAGTAGGGTAGGTGAAGGGGCTTAGCACAGCACCTGACCATGGCGAACATCAAATCAATACCAGCTTTTAACAAAAGTAGTAATGATACAACTATTGCAGACCCTGGAGGCAGCTGGCTTACTCTCTACTGTTTAGCTGAAATTTAAGTCAGGACATCACCAAGAGTGGTGTCAAAATACAGCAAGACCAATATGGTCCTTTAGTAGGGGTTTAAAATAATGGGCCTCTCCTGGAGCCTGGATTACCTTTGTAATTTAAGGCTAAGGGAAGAAAAGGAGTGAAGTTTCGCGTAAACCAAAGCCTTTTTTACCAGAGAAGTCTGTCACTTTGTTTACCTCTTCCCTAAACGTCTCCTCTCCCACTGCCCGCTAGGCCCTGCTGACCCTCTGCTTAGGCAGCAGCTCTTCACAAGGCTGTTGGGCCACTGGAAGGGCCAGCAGCCTGCCCCCCTGCGCAGTCAGTGGCAGCAGCCGTGTCTCTCCACAGCCCGTGGAGTCACACTGGACCCAGCGGTGGTTTCTGCCACCCTGGCCAGTCCCTTCCTGACCAGGCACAGCCGTGAGGGGATAACAGGCAGAGAGGCCACCCTCACCAGGCTTCCCACATACAGGTCTCCCGGCAGAAGCCACCTGAGGCACCCCAGAAAGGCCACCCACTTTGATCTTTTACTCTGGAGCACTCAAGCTATTCCTAGTTCGAGGTAGGCAGGAAATAGCATAAAGTTGGGCCATTATGTGGATGGTTCTTACATTAAAGCGGGACCAGGGACCCAAGCACACGGATTCTACTTCCAGTTCTTCCCATCAGCCCACTGACACTTTTACACCACCATGTTGGGCTTCAATTTTCTCACTGGGAAAATAGGGCTGGGTAAGGGCATATATAGCTCAGTGGTAGAGCACCTACCTCTGAGGGCCTGTGTGAGACCCTGGGTTCTCCTGCAGCACAGACAAGACCAAAAAAAAAGAGGAAGTAATTACTGGGTTCTATGGTTCCTTTAGAAAAATAAATCCCGGCACTATTCTCCAACTCAGCTCTTCCTTCTTAAATCACAGGATAGGCTGGCAGCTAGCTCAGTGCCAATTCCCATTAAAATTTTGAAATAGCTGGGTATGGTGGTGCATACCTGTAATCCCAGCTGCTTGGGAGGCTGAGACAGGAGGACTGTAGGTTTCAGTAGAGCCTTGGCAACTTAGCAAGATCCTATTTCAAAATAAAAAGGGTTGGGAATGTAGCTCAGGTGTGGAGTGCTTGCCTAGCATTTGTGAGGTTCCGTCTCAGTCCCTAGTACTGCAAAGTAATGATAATAATCATCATGAGATAAACTGAAGGTCACTGCAGAAGACTACTTGATTTGTTAATCAACACTATAAGACCCATGATGTCAGGGATATATGTTCCCTGTCTGTGGTACAGAGCTTTAAATCTGGTGGGCTCTAAATACATTTTTAAAAAAAATAAATGAAAACCGCATGGCTTTATTATGCATTTTTCAACTTGAGCTCTACCTTATTCACTCATGCATTTGGTCATACACTGAGCACCTGCTATGTGCCTGGCCTCACATCCTACTGCACTGTGACCGCCTGGGATTTAAATCAACTTTTTTTTCCTGGTATTTTGAGACAGGGTTTCACTATATAGTTCAGGGAGGCCTTGAACTCACTGTGTATCCCAGGCTGGCCTAAAACTCCTGGCAATCTGCCTGCCTCAGCCTCCTGAGTGCTGGGATTACAACTGTGCCACCACACTGCTGACTCCTTATAAACACAGTAACTGGTGACAGGCAAGGAGGGATTCCTTAACACAGCAATGAGAGAGCAACCTAAAAAAGCGTTTCTCTGTTCCCATGCCCAAGGCTTCTGATAGCTAGTATTTTAATAAAAGTTGCTCTAAGCAGCTTTTCATTTTCAAAGCCAAAATTAGCCCTGTACAACAGAGCACACCAATTCTGAAGGCAAGATCAAGCCAGGGAGGGACTCAGACTCTCTCGTGGGATGGAAATCTCAAGGCCTTCTCCCTCAGTCTTAGCTTCACTCCCTCGGCCTCTTGGCCACCTCATTCGTCTGCCACCTCGCCTGAGGACTCCGCCAGGTTACTGGCCCAGCCAGGTAAAGCCATTGTCAAATTAAATCACAAAGAGGGGCAGCCGGTCTGTAATGATCTGTGTTTATTTAGTAAATGGGTTGATTGCCCTCATTTGTGGAGATTAAGGGTTAATTTCCCAACTGCTAAGAGGACAGATTTCTCGAAGGGCAACCCCAGGTAATTAAGAGGAAAAAAACAAATCCAGATGATTCCCACCATTACCACCAGCCCGCCCCTTCCCAGCCAAGCTTGGCCTTTCAGTGGCCTCTTCTACCTGGTAGCCGCAGCCTGGGTTCCCAGAGGTTCCAAGGAAGGATTTGGTAAACAAAGGCTTAGGAATTCTTAAGCCCCTTTAAAGGGACATCTGGCAAATTTGAGATCACATAACAGTTTCTCTCCCCCACTCCTCAGGCTTTGAAAGGCAAATGTTTTGAGGTTTGTGTTCTCTCCCATTCACAGAGTTTTTAATCAAGTGGAGTCAAACCACTTTGTCTACACCCTAATTGAAGAGCCTGGCTCTAGAGTTTAAAGTGCTGTTTGTCATGACAGAGAGGAGGCCGGGAGAGGGGCGAGAGAGCAGCCGACAGAGTGGAATTGTGAGGCAGGAACAGTGGTGGCCAGGTGGTCCCGAAGGAAGCCCTCGGGGTGTCGAAACCACTGCTCTCGCGCTCTGGGAAGAGACCCACTCAGGCAGACCTGGCTCAGGCGAGGGACACCCCAAAAGACACAGAGGCTCTGGGACTGGGGTCCCAAGAAGGGAGCCAAGGCTGGATGGAGACCCCAGGCTTCTTCTCGTTTCCCTGCTGCCGTGCGTGGTTCCTAGGGACCCTCTGGAGAGAGAAATGCACACATCCCTTGCCAGGCAGACTGACGAGCCGGTGGAATGACTTCAGCATTTTCCCCAGAGAAACAAGCTTTCTCCCCGTATCTTCTCGCCAGCCGCTTCGGGTCTTGCTGCTCATCAGGATGAGAAGCCTTTCACAGATTTCCCAGGGGTGCACCCAAGAAGCAAGATTTGTAAAATTCAATCTTCCTGACACTCTCAAGCCCCCTTTGAGAATCACCTTTTGAACTCATTTGAGTTATTCGAACCAGTTCCCTCGCGCCACCTAATTTAATTTATGCATTCCAAATCTATGTTCATTTTTAAAGCAATAGCAGTGCACTGGTGATATGCATTTGCTTGTGATCTCTCATCATTCCCTCTTTTGTCTCTGGGTCTTTTCCCACCCTATATCTCTACTCTTCATAGGTTTTTATTTTCACTGAACTTCACCTGTTTTGATGAACAGCACAATTTGAGTCAACAAATAAAACATCTATCATGTAAAAAGGAGAAGAAATATAAGACACACTTTCTATCCTCAGGACACTCCAAATAAACAGGCAGGGTAAGAAAACACCAAACCACTAGAATACGCAGGAGAATGCAGTACAAGGAGCCCTCACCTGAGTGTCCACTGTAGACCAACCACACTGTGATACAACCTGGCTAGGATTGGCTGTGAAGCAGAGGAAATCCCACGCCATGCTGGCTAAAACCAGTCTATTTTTATCTCATATTTGATAAACCCAAAGGGAGTCCATCCAGGCTGGCACGGTTGGGCCCACATCAGGAGCCCTAGTTCCTCCTTTCTCATTGTTTTTTTTTTCAGTGCCTGGGCTCAAACCCACAGCCCCCACGCACTCTACCACTGAGCCTGAGCCTGAGCCTGAGCCCAGCCCCTCCTGTCTTTTGCTCCTTTCCCAAAGTCACCTCTGAAGTCCCAGCTGTCATCCGGAGGGAAGGAAGTACATTCACTCTCTTCACATTTTATACATTTTTCCTGACATCTCAGGTCAGAACGCAGTGGCTGCCATAGGAGAAGCTGGAAAATGGGATCTTTATCCCACTCAGTCACCCACAGGTATGGCCAAAGACTGGGGGCCCCCTCCCTGTGGAAGAAGAGTCAAGGTACCGGAGGCCAGTAACAGCCTCCACATCAGGCTGAGGACAGCATACACTCTAGTACATTTATTTCTTTAACAACCCAGGAGAAAGCCGTCTCCTAGGCCTTCATAATTCCTGTACTGCAACACTTTTTGCAGATTATTCTCAGCGACAACTATCGTCCTGGGAAGAATATTCTCCAGTGCTTTATCCAGGCCATGGGGCAGGGTGAAGGTGCTTCCGAGCCTGAGCCTTACCAGTCAGCTCAGGGTGGGTGTCGCTCTGGCTGGCGCTGACCCTGTGCTTAGCCTTTGCAGCTGCGGGCCCACCTCCCAGAGGAAAGTCAGGAGAGACCAGCGTTCAGCCTTTTCCACACCCTGTACTCGGTGTCGTAGGGGTTTCTCTAGTCGTTAGGAAGGGACAGGCAGTCAGTGGCTTGGTGGTGTAGGACTATGAGGGAAGGATGTAGCCATTGTGACCTGGTCTCTCAGTTCTTTTCCTCATCCTTCTCTTTTTCCTAGTCTTCTCTTCTTGAAACAGGTATTCATTCTTTCTCCCCTGCCTGCCTGCCTTCTTTCTCTTTCTTCTTTCTCCACTACAAAAGACACCTCTTACTGCTGCCCCGCCGCCATGATCTGACAGCTCTGTTTACTCCCCTCGCTGCCCTACAGCCCCCACTCCTCCAAGCCTCCACTGCTTCTTGCTCGTTTCTGTCTTCCGGTTCCTTTCTCAGCTTCTGCCACTTGGATTCCCCCAGGGAAAGGATCTAATCAGGTGGTCACTCCATACCTACACCTGCTGGACAAGTCTCATGCCAGACAACCCAGAGCCGGGTCACAGCATCTATTCCTGACTCAGTGTCCGAGGTTAGGGTTCATGTGGTCCAAGGATGGCAATGTCAGTCTGAGGAAGTGCTACAAAGTGAACTGTGGGCGTAGCAGCTGTTACATTTCAGAATAGCCACTGCGAACTTGAGCCCCTAAATGAGGTCCGACTGGCACCACACCATGTAACCAGATATTCATCCACCCCTCATGCTCAGGCACAGTATTCCATTATAGTTCCTTTCCATCCTGCACTTAAAAATGTAATCAAGAGAATGAGAAATCTACCCAGCATCACTGACACACATAACAAGTCTAGGTCAGCAGTTCCCAAACCTAACTCAAAAGAATCAAAAGTGAGTGTTTAAAGATTATATCCCTGAGGCCCAAGCAGAGATTCTGACTCAAGATGTCTGAAATAGTGCTCAGGCATCTGGATTTCCTTTCCCTCCCTCCCTCCCTCCCTCTTCCCTTCCTTCCTTCCTTCTTCTCTTCCCTCCCTTCCTCCTTTCCCTTCCCTCTCTCCCTTCCTACTCCAGATAACCCTGATGACCATCCAAGTGTGGTTTCCACCGCTCTAGCTCTTATAGTCACTTTTCTACAACATTCTCTGGGGTCTTCCTCACAACTATGAGTCTTGTTCCTGCACCTTCTCATCCTACCTGTGTGCTGTTGAGGCTCCCAAATTTCTCTTAAGGGAAGAAACTGATTGACCATATGAAGAGTACAGCCACACATCACCTAATCTAGATCTCTACTAGAAATACAGTTTCAGTAATGACAACTAAACCAGTCCCTGGTAAGTTAGAATAATTTGGAAGTGTTAGACCCACTTGGAAGTGTTAGGACACCCACTTGGAATGTTAGGACACTTCCAACTGGGTGTAAAACATGGACAACATTTGGCAGGTCATTGCTAACACAGGTTTGATATCTCTGGTGTTTCTCTAAATTTTGGGTTGTCTTTGGCTTTTGATCAGACATTGAAAAGAACCAAAGTTAGCCATGTTTATCATGAAGACATTAAGTGAAAAATGTTATACAGATCTAAGTTTTGGTCCAGGTTTGGCTACTATAAAAAGGAACTTGAGCCAGGCGTGGTGGCACACACCTGTAATCACAGCACTCGGGAGGCTGAGGCAGGAGGATCATTGTGAGTTCGAGGCCAGCCTGGGCTTCAAAGTGAGCTCAAGACCAGCCTGAACTGCACAGCGAGACCTTGTCTCAAAAAGACAAAAAGAAAAAGAAAAAAAAGAGAAAAAAAATTTTTTAAAAAAGGAACTTATACCTTGAGCCTGACAAGATTGTCATACAAGCAGAGCTACTGTACCTACCCATCCAACACCGTATCAGTGGTCATCAGTATATTGAACATATAACTGTTTCTGATGCTCAGAGTGATCTGAACAGAAGCAGTTCATGGACACAGAGGTCTGCTGCCATCAGCTCTTAGGGCTGCTGGAGCTGACAGTGCACTTTTCTTTCTCAACTTCAGGCTCATGACATCTTGTTGGCTTGAAATCAGCCACTGGGAAGAAAAAACAAAAAAGAAACCAGCCACTGTAGCAGTATTTACACCATGAAAATTGGCAAATGTATAGATCAGGGCTTTCTTTCCTCGAGAGTCATTATTAAACATTTACCAGCATATTACTGTTAAAAAAAAAAAAACCAAAAAAAACACCTCAGCCAGAGCCACAGAACATGCTGCTAACTTAGCTTTTTATTTTATGTCCATGCTTTGAATCTATACAACCAAACCAGAATTCTTCCCTAGTGATTTTTTTTTCCCCTGGGGATCACAAAGCATTTTGTAAATATTACACCATTAATTCTCACAATACACCCACAGAGCTAGGGAAGTTAAGTGACTTGCCCCAGGCGCGACAGGAAATCAATGGTGAAAAGCAGAACTAAACCAGTCTGTACTAACCACCTCTGCACTGTACAAGCTTCCTCCACCTCAGCCCTGGACACAGGGATTGAAATCATATGTAGCAATCACCCACAGTGCTTTCTCTTCCCAGCCCTGGGAGCCTAGGTTCCATTCTGCAGACTAGTCCAGACGTTCTGGCTTTTGAGAGAACACTCGAAAGTTTGCTGCGCTTTTCTCCCAGGATTACTGATGATCTTTTAGTAATCAACTTCCCTGAGTCCAAAGATATGTACTCACAAAAACAACTGGCAGAGTATTGTTCAGGCTCTCACAGATACGAGGGGCATGATAACCAGTCAACACTGCATTTTTATCTGTGGCCTGTTCTCTAGACTCCCCAAAGGTAGAGACCCCAGAGTTGCTTCCTGTTGTGCCCTCTTCATCATAATACTCTGGGAAGGAAGGAATGGCAACCCCTGTAGTAAGCAGCTTCCATGCTCCCGACAATTCTCACCCTCCAGGGGTATCACTCTAGCATAATGCCCTGCTACTCACTGAGTATAAGTAGATCTGGCAACTTGTTTCTAATGAATAAAATATGGCAAAAGTGATGGGATGTCACTTCCAAGATTAACATCTAACAGTTTTTATATGCCAGATATCTGAGTGGCTTACACCTAGGGGATGTTGTGCACGACCTACAGGCCTACAACCTAGCCTACATGTGGCCTTCCTCTTCCCTTTAGACATCTGTGCCTTTCATAACATTTGAAAGTGTTTTAGAGATAAGAATGATCTGGCACCCAAACAAAAAAGAACACAAATCAATGAGAACCTTACAACTGGATATCCCAAGTTCTCAGGTTTATAATGTCAAAAATGTCTGGCAAAAGAGGCCACAGAAAGAAGCATGTGCTAAAAGCTGCCCTTTCTGGTCTTGCGTGAATAAATTCTTGCAGCTGGAGTTGCACTACAACCACAAGGCTGTGGCCACTTTCAAATCTGGCCTCACATTAGAATGTAATTCAACTAGATAAACCTGGGACTTAGCCAAAATAAGTATCATTGGAAAAACTAGAGCTAATGAATAGCATCACTCTTCTGTGGGACCATATGACTATGATGTAAAGAAATAAAGACCTTTGTTATTTTATAGGGCAGGGATGATTAGAAGTTTTGCAGCAGTTACAAAATTTTCCACTCTTAGCTCTCCAAGTAAGATACTAGCAAGCAGCTTTGGGAGTTGGGTGTGGAAGGTGCTGATTGGAAAGGAAATTCAATTGATCGTGGACAGAATGTAAATCAGTTACTGCGCTTGTCATGGAGCCTGAAACAGACTAATTAGCTCCTTATACGGTGAGTTTGCTTTTTCTGATCTACTCCCATCTATTACTTAGCTCCTTAAAATTGTAGCATCTGTATCAGACAAGGCATCCACCTCACAAACTGAGAATTCTTATTTTTTGGAATAATTTTGGATTAAGGTGTGTGTGGTGGTGTTTTGGTTTGAATTTTTTGTTGTTGTTGCTTCATTTTGTAGTAGTAGGGATCTCACCCAAGGCCTCAAGCATGTTAGCACTGAGCTACACCCACTAGTGCTGAGGAGTTCTTTTCTTTTCTTTTTAACTTATCTTTTGAAACAAAGCAATCTCCAAAAAAAATCTGCCTTTGCCTCTTAGCTTTTTTTACCCTCATCTCCCTGGGACAGAGCAAAGAGGGGTCACATCTGTGATATTTTTCATGAGATGGGTTTTTCACATCTTCTACACTGATTGTAAAATATTTCACTTATCTCTTGTATGTTTTATCCCCCCCCCATTATTATCCCTATTATCTAACAGGAGAGGTGTCTGGGGTCATCCCAGATGAGAACTAGAAGCTCATCAACTGAACTGGTTTTAGGAATCTTTGAGATAGTATTTTATCCTGTGGGTTTTCATTTTATTTGATACAGTGCTTGGTATTTCTTCCTCAATAAGCCAAGATGACTTCGATCAGTGGCCTGATAAATAAGAAAATTTGATTTAGGAAAGGAAGCTATCCTGAACCTCATGGAGAGAAAAAAGGAATCTGACCCCACCACACACATTAAATGACAAAGCAAAGGAGCAGCCTTACCTATAACCAACATCTTTCAAACAAACAGCTGCGTGCTGAAATACCAACATACCGGAAATGATTGGTAATGGGAATAATTTAGAAAGAGAAAAGGGAGATCTTGAAAAATTCAATAGAAAAGGAAACTTTTTTTTTTTTAGGAAATAAAAAAATTTTTTTATTTTATTTTTTATTTTCTAAAAAAATAAATTTTTTTTAGAAAATAAAAAATAAAATAAAAAAATTTTTTTATTTTATTTTTTATTTTCTAAAAAAATAAATTTTTTTTAGAAAATAAAACTTTTTAAGGAAACGCCGTATCGTTGATCCTTTTTATTACCTTAAGGCAGATACTCCAAGAGGGAGGGGCGATCCGGTGTGAGGGGGAAATGGTGCTTCGGAGGAGGACAGTCCCGTTGAGGGCCGGATGGAAGATGTGGGCAGTCTGACACCCTATCCAGGTCCAAGGGATGCAGCCCTTTAGACCCATTAACAGTTGTGTGAAATGACAAAGAACCGTGAAGTGGAAGTAGATTGTCTGCAAACTTCAGGGACAGAAGCTAAAGAAAAGAAAACCAGAAGCAGCCCAAGGCTCCTAGGGAAGGGAATCTAATTGTCTTAGATTTCAGAATCAGTTTTGTTTCCCAGCTGGAGAAGCAGAACAACGCAGGCAGCAACGTCTGTCAGCCTTCACCCTGGTCAGAAGTCCCCCAGAGCTCCAGCACCCTGAACGGAGAAGGCAGGAGGGCTGGACTAGGTACAACGTTTTTTAAGAGTGAGACCGCCTTGTGCGGGTGTGTATGTTCGCGCGCGCGTGAGGACGCAGACGGGAGAACCCGCCTGATTCTGATTTTTCTTTTCTCCCTCAACGCACTGCTTTCCTGCACAGGAATCCGGGGTCCTCCGGGGTCCTCCGGGCTGCCCCGCGCCGAGAGGCCCCGCTAGCTTCCCAGCCGGGAGGAACTGGAGGGCGCGCGAGCTCCGCGCCTCAAGAGGGCGAAACTTTGACTGAGAACAAAAGAACAGCTGCCTGCAGAAATCGCAACCCTACAGCGAGAGCAGCCCCTCTGTTTTGTAAAAAAGCTTTGACTAGCAAACGCTAGTTTCTAGCGCGCACGCAAACTTCCCAACGCGGATTCTGGGCTGAGGGTCCAGGGATCTCGTCCGCAAGGACCCGGCACCCCCGGCCCGACCGCGGAGGTGAGAGCAGCGCGCGACCGAGGCCTCGCTGTCCGGGGAGCTCGGGGTCCCCTGAAAACCCCCGGCCTCAGCAGCCCCAGGCCCGGGGGGCGCGGAGCCGAGCCTCTCCCGCCGGCCTCCCCAGGGTCCGCGCTCCCCGGCGTGCGGCCAGCGGCTCGGGTTTCTCCGCGCGGCCCCGCCCCCTCTGGTGGGGGTGGGGCGGCCGGGGGTGGGGGACGGCGACCCGCGAGGGTCCCTCCTCGCCCGCGCGAGCCCGGGGGACGCTGTCCGCGAGGGTTGTGCTGGGCTTCGCCTCCCCGCGCAAGGGCTTTCGGCGACGGCGCCCCTCTGCTGAGGAATGTGTATTTGAGTGCACCCGGAAGAAGAACAAATCTTCCAAGCAAACTCCCTTTCTGGTGCGTTTTCCCCCTTGAGCGGTCTCAGGGTAAAAGTTTTTCCGAACTTTTCCCTCCCATCCCGAGTCCCTACCCTCAGGAATCCGCCCAGAGCACTGCAGGCCCCGCCTGCCCCGCGCACATGCCCGCCCCTTCAGACTTCGACCCAATCAGGAGGCGACGGCGGAGAAAACAGACACTGCCATTGGGCGGCGCGGGAGTCGGGGCCGCCCCCGGCGTGGTTTGTGAATGGGGGAGGGGGCGGGGCGGCGCGCCGGGAGCACGAAGCTTCTTCTGGCCACCAGTGCGGCTCCCGGGCGTTGCTCTCGCTCCCTCCCTCCCGGCGGCGGCGGTGGCGAGGGCGACGGCCGCGGTAGCGACGGGCGCCGGGACTCGCGGGCCATCGCTGCGCGGGGTCGGGAAGGCCGGGTCCAGGCCGCGGGCACAGGGACCTCGCCGCTTCAGCAGCTGGATTTCCAAGAGCTCTCGCCGAGCGCTGGTCTCCAGGGCGCCGTTCGGACTCCGAACGAGAACCTGCCGTTCTGCTGAAACTTAGGGCCGAGCCTCGGGGCAGAAGAAGAGCTGAGGCGGCGGCGGGGAGCCTCGAGGCGCGGAGGCGGAGCAGCGCGGCGGAGGCGGCGGCCCTCGCTGCGAGCAGGC
>NW_004955457.1:12655431-12733057 GCF_000276665.1 Chinchilla lanigera | reverse complement strand
CCTCCCCAAACCCGAGCCTCTGCAGGGCGCCTTCTCTCGCTCCTCCGACTGAGAGCGCCGCTGCACCCGCGGCCGGCGATGCGGGGCCCCGGCGGCCTGTGCGCCCTGGTGCTGGCGCTGCTGGGCTCGCTGCCCGCGGGCACCGGGGCGCAGCCCTACCACGGCGAGAAGGGCATCTCGGTGCCGGACCACGGCTTCTGCCAGCCCATCTCCATCCCGCTGTGCACGGACATCGCCTACAACCAGACCATCCTGCCCAACCTGCTAGGCCACACGAACCAGGAGGACGCGGGCCTCGAGGTGCACCAGTTCTACCCTCTGGTGAAGGTGCAGTGCTCGCCCGAGCTGCGCTTCTTCCTGTGCTCCATGTACGCGCCCGTGTGCACCGTGCTGGACCAGGCCATCCCGCCGTGCCGCTCCCTGTGCGAGCGGGCCCGCCAGGGCTGCGAGGCGCTCATGAACAAGTTCGGCTTCCAGTGGCCGGAGCGGCTGCGCTGCGAGAACTTCCCGGTGCACGGCGCCGGCGAGATCTGCGTGGGCCAGAACACGTCCGACGGCTCCGGGGGCCCGGGCGGCGGCCCCACCGCCTACCCCACCGCGCCCTACCTGCCCGACCTGCCCTTCACCGCGCTGCCGCCCGGGGCCGCGGACGGCAGGGGCCGCTCAGCCTTCCCCTTCACGTGCCCGCGCCAGCTCAAGGTGCCCCCCTACCTGGGCTACCGCTTCCTGGGCGAGCGCGACTGCGGCGCCCCGTGCGAGCCGGGCCGCGCCAACGGCCTCATGTACTTCAAGGAGGAGGAGAGGCGCTTCGCCCGCCTCTGGGTGGGCGTGTGGTCCGTGCTGTGCTGCGCCTCCACGCTCTTCACCGTGCTCACGTACCTCGTGGACATGCGGCGCTTCAGCTACCCGGAGCGGCCCATCATCTTCCTGTCGGGCTGCTACTTCATGGTGGCGGTGGCGCACGTGGCGGGCTTCCTGCTGGAGGACCGCGCCGTGTGTGTGGAGCGCTTCTCGGACGACGGCTACCGCACGGTGGCGCAGGGCACCAAGAAGGAGGGCTGCACCATCCTCTTCATGGTGCTCTACTTCTTCGGCATGGCCAGCTCCATCTGGTGGGTCATCCTGTCGCTCACCTGGTTCCTGGCCGCGGGCATGAAGTGGGGCCACGAGGCCATCGAGGCCAACTCGCAGTACTTCCACCTGGCCGCGTGGGCCGTGCCCGCCGTCAAGACCATCACCATCCTGGCCATGGGCCAGGTGGACGGGGACCTGCTCAGCGGGGTGTGCTACGTGGGCCTGTCTAGCGTGGACGCGCTGCGCGGCTTCGTGCTGGCGCCGCTCTTCGTGTACCTGTTCATCGGCACGTCCTTCCTGCTGGCTGGCTTTGTGTCGCTCTTCCGCATCCGCACCATCATGAAGCACGACGGCACCAAGACCGAGAAGCTAGAGAAGCTCATGGTGCGCATTGGCGTGTTCAGCGTGCTCTACACGGTGCCGGCCACCATCGTGCTGGCCTGCTACTTCTACGAGCAGGCCTTCCGCGAGCACTGGGAGCGCACCTGGCTGCTGCAGACGTGCAAGAGCTACGCCGTGCCCTGCCCGCCCGGCCACTTCCCGCCCATGAGCCCCGACTTCACGGTCTTCATGATCAAGTACCTGATGACCATGATCGTGGGCATCACCACCGGCTTCTGGATCTGGTCCGGCAAGACCCTGCAGTCGTGGCGCCGCTTCTACCAAAGACTCAGCCACAGCAGCAAGGGGGAGACTGCAGTATGAGCCCCGGCGCGTCCCCCACCTTCCCAAACCCTTCCCTGGCAGGGGGAGGCCCAGGAGGGAAGGAACTGCTGGCTGGGGCCTTGTTTCCCAACTCTAGGCCCTCCACTGACCAGCGCGCGGGAAGGGAGCAGTTCTTTGGAAAAGACTTGGGGCAGGGAGTGGTTTGGAGAGGAGGCCCGTGTGGGAAAGGCCGGGGACTTCTGGCGGAGGCTTACGGGGAGGACTGCAGCGACGACGGGGATGAAGATAGCGTGGTGTTCATCGTGGGCGGTACTGGCCGGCTTGGCCTGCTGAGAAGATTGTGGCCAGCAGGGATCGCTGAGTCCGGCCCGGGGCTGAGCTGGGCGGTGACATCGCCCAGCTGCAGGCAAGTGGCTGCCCTTGCTGCTGTGAGCCGGAGAGAGGCAAGGCTCGGCGGGGTCTGCAGAGAGGCTTTGCTGGGAAGCGGGAGGACCCCCTGCGGCGGCCTTGTCAAGCGCTGGTCAAACCATAATCTCTTTTCACTGGGGCCAAACTGGAGCCCAGATGGGTTAATTTCCAGGGTCAGACATTACAGTCTCTCCTCCCCTACCCCCTCCCGGCTGTTTTTCCTCCCCTACTCCTTTCAAGTCTTGGAAAATAAGCATTTGGAAGTCCTGGGAGGGCTGCCCGCTAGAATCCTAATGTGAGGATGAACAGACGTGACAATAACATTTGAAGATGAGGGCAAGGAGATGAGTAGTAGGTATTTTCTGGGGAAGGCAGGAGACAGAGAAAAGAGTGTTTTATTTGGTTTAATACCCTGAAAAGAAGCGATGACTTGTTGCTTTTCAAAACAGGAATGCGTTTTCCCCCTTGTCTTTGTTGTAAGAGACAAAAGAGGAAACAAAAGTGTCTCCCTGTGGAAAGGCATAACTGTGAAGACGGCAACTTTTACAGGCAAAGCAGCACAAATCAGAGGTTTCCCTTTGGTTTTTAATTTGGTTGAAGTAAACATTGCTTTTTAAGGAAAAGTGAAGGACAGTGTGTTTCCATACCTCATTCAGCCAGAGGTTCTGACTTGGATAAAGGAAATGCAAAGGGTTTTGTTGTTGTTTTAAATACATTTAATTCGGAACATACTATCCAACATGCCCTGTTACCATGTTTAGTGAAATCTCTCCCTTATTTTTTTTCCCTTTCTGTAAGCCTACGTTTAGATTTTCCAATTTAGATTCTTCGGGATAAAAGGAAAAGCATAATGCCGTAAGCATTATGATAAAAGAAAGTTAACCATTTTGCACACTTTTTTGGGTTTCATAAATCTGTTTATAAAACATTATCCTGATCCCATCTTTGGTTGAGTGGGGAGGTGGACTGCAGAAATGATAGTGAATGAAGAGAAAAGTTTGAACCATGGGCCCTATTTTTAACGAAAGTCATTAAAAGAAGGTAAACTTCAAAGTGATTTTGGAGTTCTTTGAAATGTGCTGGAAGACTTAAATGTATTAATCTTAAATCATGTACTTTTTTTCTGTAACAACTCTAGTTCTTTTCCATAATGATGTAAAGCTGAGCAGAGGATCATGGGCACTAACCTTTACTCCACCTTTGACACTACCCTCAGTCTTGCAACACTGTCTTGTTTCTCAGTGTTTAAATGCCAATCTGAGGGTACTGTCAGGAGTACAAGTTATCTTATATATGTAGTGTTCAGTTGAGTTGAGCTGCTTTTACATTAAAGTTAATATTGATTTTGTGTTTCTTAAACCTTCAAAACTGTCTCACCTGTCAGATTTTTTTTAACTGCCACTACACAGGTTTTTGCATCTTTCGTGTTGTTATATCTTAAGTGCATGTGAAATTTGTAAAATAGAGACAAGTACAGTATGTATATTTTGTAAATCTCCCGTTTTTGTAAGAAAATATATATTGTATTTATACATTTTTACTTTGGGTTTTTGTTTTGTTTTGCTTTAAAAGTCTACAATGAAGCCCCCACTTTATCACATGTACAGATCACGAATAAATTTTTTAAAAAATACAAAGTGAATGTTCATTGAAACCGAAACAGAACCTTGCTGTGGAAAAAACTATGGAGATACACTGTTGGGCGTGTCCTCCGTAACAGGCTGGTGTATGTTACTGAGGTCTCTATCTTCCCCCTGACTTAAAATGCAGAGAGTAGTCACTGTCTTGACCATCCTTTATATTTTTTTCTGTTGTCACTGCTTCTGCACTTTCCATGCCACTGACACCCCAAGCCTCACCCCACTTTAAATAACTGCTGAGGTACAGAGCACTTTTCCTGTTAGGTGATGTCTGAGCTGTGTGTTTACTGCCTGTGGGAGCTGAAGTCTGTATTTGAAAGAGGACCAGAAGATATGCTTGGTATTTTCCTCTTTTCTGGTGACTTTACCTTGAGAAGAATTCAATGAGTTTTTTTTTTTTTAAATAAATTGAGATTTTTGTATTCATAGGCAGTTTGACTAAATTGTTAATATTTAAATGCTTTGGGTTTTGGTAGTAGGCAGTCAGTAGATGTGTCCAGATGAGGGCAGAGGCCCCATGCTGCCCTCCAGGTGGACTGTGACTCAGCAGCTGTGGCAGAAGGGACTGCAGGCCCGACCTAAGGACGGCCTTGAGCCGCCAGACTGCCGTGCTCGTGCGGGAGAGAGTACCTTCGCCATGAAGCAGAGCCAGGAAACCCTGGCTCTCCCGGCATTTTGATATCAAACAGTGCTTCAGGCAACTGGTCAAGGTATTCTTACATTCCCAGTTCTGAGCCTCACTAGGATTTTTTTTCTTTCCCCTTGCTTCTTTTTAGCTCGGGTGCCAATTTCCTGGCTTTTTATAAATCGCCCAATTCATTCTCCTGCAGCAGACTGGGTGCTGTTATTTCTCCTGTCCCGCTTGGCTGAAAGTTTCTGTAGCTCTAAAGCACAACAGACACAGTTTTGTTTTTATTTTAATTAACAGGCTCCCACGCATGGCTGGTGTGTTACAGAATGGAAGGAGTGAAAACAAGTGACAGTTCTCTGCGAGGAGGATGCCTACTCCATGCGGAGCAGTTTTCTTTACGAGCCTCCTGGGTTTTGAACATCACAATGAGTGTGAGATCATCCTGACCTGTGAAGATCTGGGCATCAAGGAATGAAACAGACTGAGTCTCTCAAGGTTTATCCAGTTTTTGCTCATAAAGTAACACCCTTTGGGTTAAAGCATGTCTCTCTCAACACCCTGCTAATACCGCCTGTTAGGAATGTTTGCTTTTAGAGTAGGCGGATGGCTCCCAGTGGGGTTTTTTTCCCCCCTGCAAATTAACTGCTGAAGGCACTTAGACCCTTCCGGGGTAGAGCTGTGTGGCTGCTCCCCAGAACATCCTGCTCCTCAGCACTGCCTGGTCTTTCCCAGCTCTCCAAGATTGAGAATGTTGGTCTTTAGTGGGGGAACAAAGCCGCCTCTGAATAGATTGCTACCTGCTTTTTTGGTAAGCAAAGATAAAAGTGTTCACTTTAATTCCTTTCACACTGAGAGGCCTTCTTATGCAATGCATTCTCACCTAAGACTCAGAAGCTGGGGATTTTTCTTCAGGAGGCATATTTTAGCAGAAAATATGTGAAGGAGAGTTTGTGAAAGGGCACGTATAGAGTTCAAGAAAAACATTGGCAGGAGTTTGGTGTTAATCCCTAGATAAGGAGCAGAAACACTTGTGAAAATCTTTTGCAGTTTATAAAACAAAACTACACAACAATTCTAAATAGGTATGTTTCTAAATAGGTATGTGAGAAAACTTGGCAAGGAAAACTATTTGTCCTGTTAACATCTTACAATTAAAAATGTTTAGTGTACTTGACATAAAATAGTGCTGTTACAAATTCTCTGGGTAGGATTATAGTAGTGTAACAGCTGTAGGTTTGAGTGCTGTGATTATACTGGGAAAATCTAATGCTCCCATCTTTAATTTCACTGAAAAGGCAGATGGCTATTTATAGATGGTATATTTTTATATATGCATATGTGAACAGTGAATAACAGTCTACAGGGCTCCAGGAAATCCTAGAAGGGACCAAAAACACTCCAATGTGGACTTAAATAAGCAATCCATAGATATGTTCTATTTTTCTCTCATTTCTCCCTCACTGCATTAAACTGGCTTTATAAAATATGGTTCTTTTTAGGGGGCGGTATGAGAAATTGAAATCAGGATCTCATGCTTGCCTGGGAAGCACTGCACCACTGAGATAAAGCCCTGGCCCTAAAATTTGGTTCTGAAGCTCTTACTTTCTAATGTAACTTTTCTTAGTTTGTTTGTTTGTTTTTTTTTTTTTTTTTTTTTTTTTTTGAAACAAGGTCTCGCTATGCAGTTCAGACTGGCCTTCAGCTCACTTTGTAGCCCCGGCTGGTCTTGAACTCTCAGTGATCCTCCTGCCTCAGCCTCCCAAGTGCTGGGATTACAGGCATGCACCACCACACCCAGCTTTTTCTTACATTTAAAGCTGTACTCCTTATACAAAAGAGAACTAGTTAAGAGGGTGCCATCAAAATGTCAGCTCTTTGGTAAACACACATTGTACCTCTTATTTTCTTTGGTTGTCTTAAGGGAAAAAAGAAGTACAGTCTTTCAGAATTTTCTCCATTAACATCACAGTGGGGGGAGGAATAAGTTCCACAATAGAAGTTTATTATAAATGTTCTGTTCAACAAGCACTAATCAAGCAGCCACCAGGCAGAAAGTAGCAGACAACAGATGATAGCACAAAAGACAGAGTCCACCAAAGTAACTCTCAATCTTCTTCAGAGTGAGGAGGCTGTCCCCAAGGAAGAATAAGCAAGTAACCATCCTGCTGGACAGAACCCAGCAAGGATCAGGGTAGAGGCACAAACGCTATTTGTAATAATATCACCTACGATTTGGTAGCATTTACTATTTTAAAAAGCTGTTTTTGATTCATTATTTGACTTTATCCTCACAATATTCCAACCCTGGAATGGAAAATAATTCTGTGAGGTGTAATCACACAGATAGAGGTGGAATGAATCTCTGGTGCTCACAAAACTGAACATACTTTCTTGATCTGCTGTCTGTCCTCTCGCCAGGCCCTGTGCAGGTGTAGTAATGGGAATGACCCATCTAGTCACAGAGGGCAAGTGTCCGGCAAGAACCCGGCTTATGAGACGCAATCTGCGTGCGCTCAGATTATTTCCTTTACCTCCATGGACCTTGCTTTCCTCACTTGTCGAAGGTGACCCGAGATGAAGGCCTTCCTCCAGCATCCCATCATTGCAAGCACAAGCACTGTACAGAGTCCTAAACTGGCCCATCTATTTGTGGATCATCCACAGCTATTTTCATATCTCTGGCTGGTTTTTCTTTTCCCTATAGGTCAGTGTGTCTTACCCCATAGCCAAGCAAGCCAGTGTGTACTCTGTGAGAAAATGAACTTTAATATTAACCAATTCAAAAAGTGAAATTTTTACTGTGATCCCTGTCTGCAGAAACCAGAATACAGTGCTACCTCAATTCACAAACTCGATCTTTTCCACAGTTCTGGTCATAAACCGAACTGGACAAGAACCAAATCAAATTTCCCCATAAAGCCAACATTGAACTTAACCACTGAATTTGATTCAGTTCTTGTCCAACTCAGTTTGCAACCAGAATCGTGGAAAAAATCAAGTTCGTGAACCAAAATACCACTGTACAATTTGGGGCTCTGGTGGCTTTGAAACTGGATACTCTGCCAGTCCTCAGTCTTCTCTATCAGCAAGGACATTCCACCGCCTGATGGTTCCACTTGCTCAAAACACAAGGGCCTCTCTTCTGTGGGTTCTCCTTGGTTTTCTCATCAAACACGTGGCCACAGGCTCAGTGATCTTTGAACTTCAGTACCAAATCTACTTTTGAAGTGGTTGAAATGATATGGCAATTTTTTGGTTCTGATCAATTAAACACAGGCAAAAGCAATGCTTTTCTAAGTCCCTAAAGCCTCTTTCAAAAGATTTCTACTAACAAAATAAAATTGTAGGTACTGTGAGGTATTCAAGTGTGCTGAATCTGGTGGGTCTATTTCATTTTGTAAGAGCCATTCAGGGACCTCCTATTCACTTCATGTCTTTTGCAAAGTTAGCAGCCTTCCTTCCTATTCTTTTCTATTCCTTGAATGCTTCTCACATGTAAAACTCTATGCTGCTCAACTCTGGCATTAGAGTCAGCCCAGAGTCCAAGAGGGGACTCAGGAGATAAGCATATAGCAAGAAAGGGCATTTAGAAGGCAGGAACAAAGGGAGGATGAGAAGATAAGGTCCCCTACAGTCCAGAAATAGAGACAAGCTATTCAAATGACCTAACTTAATACTACTCACCCTTAGAAAAGTTGGCCCCCAAGCCTGGTGTGTGAAGGCCAAGGGTTCAATTTCCACTCCCACAAAAATATATTTGATTCCTAAACCTCAACTTTAAAGATTCTAAGGACAGTTTATTTTTTTTGTTGTTGTTTTTTGTTTTTTTATTGGTACTGGAAATTGAACCCATGACCTCAGGCTTGCCAGGCAAGCGCTTATGCTGCTGAGCTATATCCCTGGCCCCTTAAAGATTCTAGAGTACTATTTAATCAAAGGGAAATGTATACTGAGGACAGTATGGAAGGACAAGGAATAGGATATATATATATGTATATATAAATCTCTAAAGGACAACAAAAAGGCATATAGCAGTTAGTTCCAGTTTCCAGGGGTAGCTGTGGTAGCTGGAAGAAGGGATGGGTGGCAGCCGGTCCCTGAATCACTATAGCAGATGTACACACCAAGAGCTGAGCTAAGTCATGGATTCTCTTCAGCTCCAACAGATGGTTTTGGGAAGATGCCCCCATGTGCTCTGTGCTGTGCTGCCCTGCATTTCACACGGTGGCTCCTGGCACTGCCAACCCAAGCCAAGACACCCCCTCAGCCTGTGACTGTGGGGTAGCTGGAAAACACCACGCTCTGCATTTACAAAGCATCTTTCTCCCCAGGGTCCTAAAGACCTAACAAATAGTTAAAGGTGTGCTGATCATACACCAAAGATGGGAAGCCAGGGCTATGAGGCTAAAAGCAGCTTGTTCAGTGTCATGAGTGACCCCGGGCCAAGCCACAATAACGATTTCCCCCATGTCTCCCAAAGACTCTGGATCTGGCCACTTTTCCCCTAAAGCAGCAGGATTTGAAGGTGTGGCGTGGCTGGAAGGGGCAAGACCTGAGAGAGGCAAGGGAGTGGCAGGAGGTTTGGGCCAGCTTTGTGAAAGGGAACCCGATGGTACAAATATGTAGCCAAGACCGACTCTGTACTTTGTTGATAATAATTATCACTATCTTTGTAATTGCTAAGATTTATTGAGCATTGACTGTATGCTAAGCCCTGGGTACAGTATGGCATAGTAGATAGAATAACCCACACAAAACCCTAAGCACAGTGATTGATACATACTAGCATCATTTTTACTGACATAGAATGAGCTCATTTGTTCTTCATCAAAACCTTAGGAAGTAGGGGCTGGGGATTTAGCTCAGTGGCACAGCGCCTGCCTGGCAAGCATGAGGTTGTGAGTTCGATTCCCGGTACCGGAAACCACCCCCCCAAAAAAAAACCTTAGGAAGTGAGTAGAATTATTCCCTATCTTGCAGGTGAGGAAACAGTCCTACCAGGTAAGCTGGAGAGTGGCATTACTATCTCCAGTATGGGCCCCTAATCACCACAAATATTTACAGTTCTTAATGTCTTCTCTATTATTGTTATTTAATTTAAAAGGGAGAAAAATAATTTACACCAATACAGAATGGAATTGAGGACTGTCAGTAACGTACTAGTTCCCCGAAAGTATTTATTTTCCTAAGTGAGAAGGTAAAGGCTTACAAATGCTGTTTAAATTCTGCAAAGCTGGAGGCTCCCCTGCATTCCTGGCCTGAGTGAGTTTCTACTTTGGGGTTTGAAGGTCAGGAAGCAAGACTGAGCTTAGAGAGGGCTTGGCAGACAACCCCCCTCTGGCCACCTGCTCAGGCTTGGTCCAAGAGTCCCTGGGGGCCTTGCTCGGTGCACCTTGCCCTCAGCTGCAGTCCCGAAGTAGAGGGTGGCTCCAAAGAGCAGGCCAGGGCCTTGGTGGGAAAGTTCAGGCTTCTTTCAGATCAGAGCAGGCGCCTCCCATCTGGTGAGCCAGACAGCGTGAACGTGAAGGAAAGAAACCCGAGCACAGTGGAAACCCCTTCTGAAGGCTTCTGCCGGGAATCACAAGAATGTTCACATCATCATCAATACAATCGTAATGAAACAGTAGCACTGATGCTGGTCCTTTAAGAAGTGCTTCCTGTGCGTCAGTTCTGTGTTAACCACTCAGATTCACTCATTTAATATACACAACATTATGAGATAGAAAATATTACTCTTCTCATTGTGCTTCTGGAATCATACTGAGTATCAGAGTCAGACATGAGCTGGACAGAACTCTGCCAGCTTTCTACCCTACCCTTTTTTTTATACCCAGTTTAAAGAAATACATCTCAGGCCCAGAGAACTTAATTGGGCCTTCAAGGGGTAGAATGGGAATCATTTTAGTTTGCCTCTATGGAAAGCTGTTTAACAAACAGGAAACTATTTTGGGGAAAGAGTAAAAACAATTCATAAAATGTAGTTAAATTCCTCCAGAAAGTGTGAATTCTGGAAGTAACACTCTTTTTGTGTTGCTATCTTTAATTAAAACAAAAATACACATGAAATCATTCCAAGAGGTCCAACAACAACAAACCCAGTGTGTTTCCTGGGGAATAAGCAGAAGGTTGCCTTTCCCTGAAGCTGATGTGTGTGTGCGTGGTGGGGAGGGCCCAGCGTCCTGCACATCAGCCCACAGCGCCTCTCCCTCCTGCCTTTGTGTTACTGCAGACTCACAGCATTTTCCAGCAGGGCGAGTTCCAGTCACATGGAGCCTCGTAGCAGACACTGGGAAATGAGAACCTAAAAGATTCTACTCCAATGCTAATGCAAGCCTGATGTAGGTTAGCTATGATGAGGAGCTAACGCTGACTTTAGTTTACCCAGGTCCTAGGTAAGCTTTAGATTGCTTTAAAATTCTAGATTCTCACTGAAATTTAAGTCAAGCATGAAAGAAATGAAGTTATTGGTGCTGGTGAGTGTGTGTGTGTGTGTGTGTGCGCGCGTGCACGCGTGTGCGTGAAGACCACATTAAACCAAAGGGGCCTTGCTGGGGGGAGTAGTTCAAAATGAACTTTGTGGATCTAAAGGAGGGCAGACTTAAGGAGGGCAAATCTATTTTTTTTTTTTTTTGTACTGGGAATCAAACTCAGGACCTGTGCTTGCCAGGCAGGCGCTTATGCCCCTGAGCTATATCCCTGGCAAGGAGGGCAAATCTAAATGAAAGTATGATCTTTTAAATTTTGCCCATTTATGATTAAAAGTCTCTTTCTCCACCCTAGTTAAGAGCTGAATTTCTCAGTGTTACCTTCTGCGTCTCATTCCATGAAGGTTAACATAGATGTCAAATGGGTATCATTTGACACCATTACACAGATACATACAAATCTGAGAGCAACTTTTAGCAGAAAAGAATCTATGGTAAGGATAACTTTTTGCTATTTTTATCACTATCTGTACTTCTGAATTCGAAGGAGTTAATTAGTAAACAGCATACTTTCCTTAGGGAAGCCTGTGCCGTATTAATTGGCTTCCGTATTCTGCGCCTCCGGCGTGGCAGACATTTGCCAGTCCTTCTTGCAGTAATCTCCAAAAGCCAAATGGCTTGATAGAGTCATAAGAGCACCAGAAAATGAGAACAAATGTTTCAAACCAGCCTCTTGAGTCACAAAGAACTTTCATTTTACTGTCAGCACAAGTGGCTGACAAAAAGGAAGATTAAAAATTGAAACTTTAAGTTCTTCACTCAGAGTCTGCCTAAGAGGGATCCCTCTCCAAAAGTGGATTCAGGTTTCACTTAAGGTGGGAATCTGTTTCACCACAAGAGTGAAGTGAAACAGAAAGGAAATTCAGTAATTCATCTCTGATGAAAGGAAGGTAAGGTACAATTCTTCCATTCACCAAGTAGATTTGGTATTCAAGTTGTACAAAATGTTTACTTCGGATAACCAAGTCCCCGTTCACTGCACACCACCACTTCAGGATTACTGAACCCTGAGGAGTTGAAGTGGTTACTGAAAAAAAAAATGCAATCAGAATGCTTCCTAAATTACCTTTTATTATTTTTAAATTGTTGAACTTGATTTCTGCTAGTCATAACATCAGGTTGGAATAACTCTGCACATGAATAGAAATTATCAACCAGTTCTGCCTCCAAGACAATTCCTGCATGGATAGGAGTAAACATTATTATGTCTCTTAATTCTGCCTATTTGATTTTTAAAACAGAAGCATTTAACCCAGGTATACAGCCTTTTGCATTGTAGCAGACTTCAAGAAAACCGCAGCGTAGTTGCTCCAGTGCAGATCCCTCAGCCTGCTAGCACACAGATCCTTCATCCCACTGGCACAGACTTAGATTCCACCACTGATCTTTGGGCCTTCCAAGTGCAGATCCATGAAACAGGCTTGCATGAGACGTTGTTGTGGACTCTCCTCCTTCTTGGGGACAATTCCTTTAACCTAGAGATCTTGAAAAACCTTCTTTTAACCTCGAGATCTTTCTTACCTGTCACTGAATGATGAGAAAGGAAACAAAGATGAAATATGTTTTGAAAAGAAATAGGAAGAAAAGAAAAATATCAAAGGGAAAAATCCATAAAGGGAGGAAGAGCCAAATAGCAGGAGAAAATTCTGAACACAGGCCTGTTCCTGAGCACTGACACCTTTATTCAGCCATCCTGTGTGATGGCTAATTGGAAGCTAATCGACTCTCCATCATTATGCCTGCTGTCTGTACCCTAGTGTTATAACACGTGGTAAGTCACTGAGGATTTTGATGTACTAAACTCATTCGTTCTCAAAAATTCTCTGAGACACTTGTCCCCATTTTAAAGGAAGGGAGCTGGGTGTGTTTCACATGCCTATAATCCCAGCACAGGGGAGGCTGAGGCAGGAGGATCGCCATAAGTTCAAGACCAGACTGGGCTACATAGCAAGACCCTGTCTCAAAAAAAAAAGTAGAGAAAGACGAGACGCCAAGAGGTTAACCTGCCCCAGATCCTCTGACTCCTGTACCATAGTACATTGCTTTCCTTCCTTTTTATCCCCAACCCTGACTACTAAATTGTTGGTGTACATAGAATTGTCCTTTTTGTGTGTGCGGTGCTGGGGATCAAACCCAGGGCCTTGTGCATGCAAGGCAAGAGCTCTACCACTGAGCCACATCCCCAGTCCCTTAGAATTGTCCTTGTCTCTTTAAAATATCAAGGACTGATAAGCTAGTGGAGCTGAAATGAGCTTTGATTTTACCTATGTCCTTGTAATTATACATAAAAGGGTCACAAGGAGAGCTGGATGTGTGTCCCTTCCCAGGCAGCGGCAGAGCTAAGTAACTCCAGATCAACATCAAAATGGGATGACTCACTGCATGTGAACCCCAGTGTTCCTCTGCATTCAGGCTCCCCTGCATTCAGGCTCTTCCCCTTGAAGATGAGGAATTGTGACATACTGACAGATTCCCTAACGAGTTTGAGAGTTGCTGGAAAAAAGGAATTAATGGCTCTCTCCAAGCAGGACAAGAGTTATCATTTGTTATTCCAGTTTGAGGAATCTCTTTAGCTCAGCTATTGAATGCATGGTGCTAAGATGGTCAAGAGATGCAAGACTGTCCCACAGCTAAACCAGCCCCCTCTACCCCACAGCCTAAAGTTCCCCATTCCTCCCCAGGGCCGCCCTGAGTAAGAGAACAAAGTGTTCAGAAGCCTCCCTGTCAGCACTGTTGGAAGGATGAGTAAGGCAGGCATCACTCTAACTGAGAGCCAGTCGTTCTAGGAACCACCTCCTGGCAGAGGAAGTTTATTTTCCACTCTGCCCTCTGCCTCAATGAGCCCATCAGCTTGTATTCCAGTTCCTGTCTGAGACCAGGAAAGCTTTCTTTCTTTTTTATTTTATTTTATTTTATTTTTGGTACCGGGAATCAAGCTAAGGACCTTGCACTTGTCAAGCAGGCACTTGTGCCGCTGAGCTATATCCCCGGCCCTCTAGTTCCTGTCTGTAGTGGATCACAACTGGTGGTCAACTTATAACACCCAGCTGAACTGAGTAAGCATGGTGCTGGGTATGGGAGGCCCACCTGAGAATTGCTGCCAACAGCAGAACTAGAGAAGAAGGAATGAGGCTGTTGGGAGCAGTAAGAGGCTGTTGGGAGCTGGTAGAAGCTGTTGGGAGCCTGTTGGAAGCAGAGAGAAGCTGTAAGGAGCTATTGATTTTCTTGGAGGAGCTTGTCATCCTGGTTTTCCTGAATGAAGTTGGCTGTTTTCATCCTCCAAGGAGCTCGGGACCTTGTTGCCGCTGAGAATGGCTTCAGTTCACTTTAGGGGAGCTCTGGTTCTCACCTGAGCATTGCTTCCTGGCTCCGGAGGGGAAGACGGTGCACAGCTCAGTCTCCTGGAAAAGCTTGTTACATTGGTTTTCCTCATGGAGCTCGACCTTCCTAATGGAGCAGGCTTTCCTCACCATCGGAGGAGCTCAGGACCACTCTGTTGCGAAGATTGGTTGTGATACCTTTCAAGGGAGCTCTGGTTCTTACTTTGAGTGTCACGTCCTGGCTCCAGTGCAGATCCCTCAGCCTGCTAGCACAGATCCTTCATTCCACTGGCACAGACTTATGAGATTCCACCACTGACCTTTGGGCCTTCCAAGTGCATATCTGTGAAACAGGCTTGCATGAGACATTGTTGTGGGCTCTGGGCCTCTAGTTGGATTCTTGGAGGCATTGTTATGGGCTCTAGGTCTTCAGCTGGACGCATGCAGGACATTACTGCCAGATTCAGGTCCTCAGCTGGATCCTTGGATCTTTACTGTGTGGACAGATTGCCTGCACTCTCTTGTATATGATTCTTTGGGTGACTATTATAAATAATCTTATAAAATATGTGTCCTGTATTATATTGTTCCCCTTGCAATAAGCCCCAAACCAACACACTGTCCATGCCTGCCACCTCTTGCTTAGGTCATAGTAATGGCCTCCAGCAAGCCCTCCTGCCTCATTTTGGTTTCTCCTCCACTTTGTCCCCACCCTCTGTTGAGGGAATAATGGCAAGAACAATGTTGCTTTCATGTTTAAAACCCTAAGCATAGGGGCTGGGGATTTAGCTTAGCAGCACAGTGCCTGCCTGGCAAGCGCAAGGTCATGAGTTCGATTCCCAGTACCGGAAAAAAAACCAAAAAACCAAAAAACAAAAAACAACAACAAAAAAATAAAACCCTAAGCATGGCCCGTGAGACCCTGCATGGTTTCTGCTTGGCTCACAAGCCTGATCTTCCTCTGTTCCTCCTATGCAGTGAGAATTCTGGTAATGCTGATCTCTTACCTTATATATTCATATATCATGTGAATTTATTTTTTGATGAAAGAATCTGTAGCTATTATGATTTTTGAAAAATCAATAGACTTTTTATCAGCTCTCTTTATCCCTCCACAAATGGGTAAGAATGTGGGTCTAGCAGGAAATCAAAGTGAGGGTCTAAACCTCCAATATTTCTATATCACCCTAAGACAGCTAAAGGAAACCCAAAAAGAAGGAGCACTACTGCATTTAAATAATCAAATAAAGGCATTAAGTGCAGTTGGTGCTTAGACAGCAGTGTCTTTTATTGTATTTGATTTCCAGTGCCCAGAATAATTTCCACATACTCCCAAAACTGATATATAGATTTAATGCAGTCTCAATCAAAATACCAAAAGCACACCTCACAGATCCAGAGAAAATAATCCTAAAATTCATATGGAACCAAAAGAGACCCAGAATAGCAAAACCAATCCTGGATAACAACAGCAAAAGAAGAAACATCAGAATCCTAGATTTCAAGTTATATTATGAAGCTACAGTGGTAAAAACAGCATGGTACTGACACAAAAGCAGACACATAGATCAGTGGAACAGAATAAAGATGCAGAAACAACCCTAGAAGCATTCAGCCACCTGACATTTGACAAGTGGACCAAAAACATACTGTGGAGGCAAGATAGCCTTTTTAACAAATGGTGCTAGGAAAACTGGCTACCCAGATGCAGAAGACTGAATCTAGACCCATATCCCTTGCCATGCACTAAACAAAACTCAAAATGGCTCACAGATCTAAATATAAAAAGACAAACCCTGAGTCTATGTTAAGTAAAACTCTTGAAATCAGGCAAAGACTTACTGAATAGAACCCCAACTGCACAAGAATTAACATCAAGAATCACAAATGGGA
Organism: Chinchilla lanigera; assembly: GCF_000276665.1. Classification (NCBI taxonomy): domain Eukaryota; kingdom Metazoa; phylum Chordata; class Mammalia; order Rodentia; family Chinchillidae; genus Chinchilla; species Chinchilla lanigera. The sequence goes on along the minus strand of NW_004955457.1, from coordinate 12,716,940 downwards.
TTATATAAAATTTAAAAACTTCTGTGCAGCAAAGGAAACAACCAAAAGACTTGAGACAATCTATAGAATGGGGGAAAAAATTTTGCCAGCTACACCTCAGGCAGCCAACTAATATCTAGAATATATATAAAGAACCCAAAGAAAAAGATCCCCCCAATAAAAGAAAGGCCCAATCAAAATTGAGCAACTGAAATGACTAGACACTTTCAGAAGAAATATGATCCTTTTGATGTCTTCACTTCAGAAAATGTTTAAATGGACAAAAAAATACATGAAGAAATGCTCAACATCAATGGCCACTAGAGAAATCCAAGTTAAAACAACATTGAGATTCCACCTTACTCCAGAAACAGTGGCCATCGTCAAGATATCAAATAATAACAAACGGTAGTGAGGCTGTGAGGAAAAAGGAACCCTTTTACACTGCTGGTGAGAATGTAAAGTAGTACAAGCATTATAGAAATTAGTTCCTCAAAAAACTAAAATAGAAATTATACTTGACCATGCTGTTCCCCTTCTAGATATTTTCCCAAAAGAGCTAAAGACATCATATAACAGTGCTACTTGCATACCTTTGTATGGCTGTGTCTAGATGTCCCCTCAAAAGCTCCTGCAGTGAGAGGTGGGGCTTTTCAGAGATGGCTGAATCTAGGATGTGTGATGCTGGGATTAAGGATGTGAGGCTAAGATTTAGGGCGTGTGATTACTAAGTTAATCCACTGACATAGTTCTGGGTGTGTATAATTGCAAAACCCAACTTTGGGTGTAGGTGGCACCACCCAAAGGGCAGATAGCTTGGAAGAGCTGAAAAGGAGATGCAAGCTGCTGCTGCCGCTACTGCTACTTTGCCACCTTCTACCTGCCTGCCATGCTAGGGACTGTTTCTCCCCTGCAATACCCCTCTGCCATGCCACTCTGCCTTGGAGCAAGAAACCAAGACACCATGTTTACAGAACCACAATTCAGCTAAATCTTGAAAGAAGCCTGTATACCCATCAACAGATGAATGAATTTTTAAAATGTGGTATTTGTACACAATGGAGTACTACTCTGCCATAAAGGAGGATAAGTGTGAGTAATTTGTAGAAAAAATGGATCCACCTTGAAACCATAACGTGAAGTGAAATAAGTCAGACACACAAGCTTAAATATCACGTAGTTTCCCTTATGTGAGAATCTCAAAGTATAAATAAGTTAAAAAGAATACTAAAAGATGGATAATAAGAAATGGGGAGATCAACCTTTCTTAAACAAGAAGAGGACCAAGAGATGGAGGAGGAAAGGGAGGTAGGGGAGGGGGTATAAAAAGAATTAATATGAGTCATATATGTGTACCAACTACCCACAAAAATGTAATCATTGTACATCATAAACATGTACTAATAAAAATCAAAACAAAATGAAAAGAATAATTTCCAGTACCCAGTAGATGCTCAGTGTATTGGGTTGAATATAGTGTCCCCATAAAATTCCCATCCTTCTTGGAACCTCAGAATGCGACTTTATTTGGAAATAGGATCGTTGCAGATATAGTAGTTAAAGTGAGGATATCCTGAAGTAGAGGGGGAGTTAACCCAATATTGGTATTTTTCTTATGAGAATGTGAAGATGATGCAACGTTGCCAGCAGGAATGCCAGCAACAACCAGAAGCTAGGAAAGCTGAGGAAACTCTCTTCTCCAGAGCATTCCGAGAGAGTAAGATTCTGTTGACATCTTGACTTCAGACTTCTCAGAACTGTAATAGCCCAGTGTACATTGTGGAAGCCAGCTCGCTTGCTCTCATCTGTTAGAGCAGCCCTGGGAAATTAGCACACTTGGTGAGTGTTTATTGAGTAAGTGAATATTTGGGGCCAAATAAAATATTAGCACTCTTAGAAATACGATGTATGAATTATCAGCGAAAATTGGTTTCTCCTGCCCTGTCCCCTCCCAGCTCGACTACAGCAGAAGGTATAATTGGGACCAGGAAGTAGAATCCTGGGAGATTCTTACAGACTGATCACATTGCCTCTCAGAGCTAAAGAGAATAAAACCAAACAACAGAGGTTTTTGCAAGGAATCATAGACACTTTAGAAAATCTGATGGAGACTATGGCCTCAATCCCCAGGGAGAAATCACAAGGATAATCATAATATATAATGTATTAATGTATTGGGGACAATTTTCTTTTTCCTCTGCCCACCCCCCAAAAACTCCCACTGGACCAAAATTAAGAATGCCTGAGTTAGAAGATACATGCAGAACATTTAGAATTTTTCAACTTTTCTCTGGACACACTGAAAACAGAAAGGCAAATAGAACTGTTTCTCCTAGGTAAGCCTGCCCCAGATCACCAGCCCTTCATCGTCTAAACTGGGCTCCCCACCTAAGTGTGATGAAAGACCGCAGGACAGAACCTGGCCCAGAAACCAGAGACCCAAACCCGTCATCAGCTCTTCCATTTAGTTCTTTTGTTCTCTCTCTTCTACTCACTCACAGCCCCAGTCAAATGTGGATGCTTTCTAGGGTCAGGGGACAGGTTAATGAGCTAATGGTGGTAAAGCACTTTGCCCTTAGGAAAAGCGTCCTATGTAAACATGAGATATTATTAGACATTATCAAACTTCAACCCCCTAGCAGTGACCCAGCCGTGGCAGTAAGTCCTCTTATCACTGTTTGGCCAAATTGGGCTCTTTCTGTAAGGCAGAGTGTGGGAGGTCTCCTGCTGGCTGGTGTAGAGGACTCTGATAAGTGGCCCCTCCATCTCCCCAGGAGCAGTGCAAATAGGTATCTGACGGCATAGGATGAAAGGCACGTCCTGGGCTAACAGATAGTCCCCAGTCTCTCTGCGCATATGTACTGAGCCAGCGATCTTCAGGGACTTCTTCCTTTACTGTATGTACTGCAGTGTGAATTATTCAAATAAAACAGGAAAGTAAGTCTTATTTCATACTGTGACTTTTTATTATCTCTTAGGAATGATTACACAGGATTTTCCCTTTCTTTCTGCTTTTCTAAGTCAACTTGAAAAAAAAAAGGAAAAACATGATACCCTTGGTTTGAGGATTTATTAAAAGTAACAGAAAAGAGTAATTTCTACAACTAGGTACATCACAGCCAGACTGAAATGTTTCAATTTAAGATTTTTTTACCCCAACCCATGAAAAGCCAAAAAAAGAAAAGGAAAAAAGAAAGAAAGAGAGAAAGACAAAGAAAGAGAGAAAGAGAAAGAAAGAAAGAAAGAAAGAAAGAAAGAAAGAAAGAAAGAAAGAAAGAAAGAAAGAAAGAAAGAAGGAAGGAAGAAAGAAAAAGAAAGAAAGAAAAAAAGAAAGAAAGAAAGACAGAAAAATTTCTATGAGACTTTTTTAAAGCTTAATGTAAATTTGCCTCATCATCAGAGTGGACAAGGGTGTAGTCAATTGAAAGGAACCTAAAATAACAGCAGTAATTCTCATCAAAATGAAGATGACATAGAACCCTAAGTCATTCATCTAAGGTATCCCACTACAAAGGAAAAGAATTTCCCACAATTACCCACTCCTCATGCGTACTAAGTGTATCTGGCGTATGACATTAGCCAGTGTTCTGAATTTGGTCAAACTATGTTTCATCAAATTTCATGGGTCATAATTTTCAACCAGAAGGATGGCCTTTCAGAGACTACTGAATCCTAACAAAAAAGAGTAGGAGCATCTTCCCTCCCTTCTTTCCTTCTCTCTGTAAACCACAAGTTGACCACTTATGCAGCAGGTGAGCTGCATACATTCCATTACCTAGAAGATCACCCCTCGAACCAGTCAGATTGCAGAGCTCAATATTCTGGATGAAGAGAGGGGCTCCTGGGGAAGTGGGAATTGACTTTGATGTGTGGGAAGAAAGGGGAAAGGCAAGGACAAGAGCAGAATAATTGGTAAGAATGATTTCACTCGCAAAGCCCTATTTCAGACATGTTTAAAAGGCAGTTATGATCTAACTGCTAATTTCTTACCATTTACTTCCTTTTCTCATCCTATGGGACCAACATGTGGCAATTATGCCCCACTCTAACCTGTGCTATGTGATCCCTGAGTTGTTCCCTGCACACATGCATTCATATCGCAGGCTGCATGACGCAGACGTGCTGTGCTCTTAATTATTTTCCTCTGGATTCTGTGTTCCAGGAGCATGCCTCGTCACAAGGGAGGAAGGATGAATGAAAGAGCCCCCGCAGGTCTTAGAAAAGATATATACTGCAGTTGTTTAAACGCATATTTGAAACTTACTAAAAATAACTCTGATTGTAGGAGAAAATTAATTAAAGTAGACAAAAAGCTCCTAATCAGATTTATGCTATCTGATTGTGTAATTAGACATGGCTTTTAGGCCATCCTCACAAGTTTATTTGAAAAGAAAAAGAGAGCAGGGTTTATTGGAATGGTAATAATTTGGGTTTCTTTAATTGACTCCTGGTGAGACTCCGGTAACGCCTGCTGTTTCCTGAGAGGCAGCGTGGAAAGGTTCCAGGAGAAGCTGACATTCCAAGGGGCAGCTTTGGAATCGACTTTCCACTGCAACCCAAGTCAGCCTGCCACTGGGGCTGGACTTCATACCAACACAATGCCAGCTTTCAAAGGCAGCCTAACCAGACTCCGCGTGGCACTGAGCCTGCCCATCAAGATAAGAGAAGGTACTTCTCCAACCCTGTCCCCATGTCCACAGCACTGAGGGGAGCAGAGGTTGCCGCTCCCACAGCCCGCAGTGAGGATCGGAAACAGTGTCCACAGCCTGATACTGTCCTCAGGTGGGGGAGAGGGGCACCAGACATCTCTCCTCCCCACGCTCCCAAATTCCCCACTGCAGCATTGCCAACTGCCGGCTGAAAGTGAGCACATTCCACAGGAATTTAATAAGGTGCAAAATAAAAATAATCCATAAGTCGCTTGAAAGCAGAGGCACGTTTTGAAGTCCCTCACTACTCTAAGCTCCAGTAAATTAACATTTCTCCTTGTAGAGTTTTAGGTGAGAAGAGAGGTTGAGACTAGGGGTCCTGAGTGAGGAAGTGAGGATTTTAAAGGCTGGTTGGATTCTGAAGTTCTAACAGTTATCAACTCTCTCTACAGATAATCATAACAGTTAGCCTTTGTTTGGCACCTGTGACACACACGTTACCTAGGTTAATCCTTGCACAGTTAATGATATTTTAATTTTACAGATAGAACAATGGGTTCAAAGAAGGTAAGTAACTGCTCCAGGATAACATGGTGAGGTTTAGCCAGTATTTGTGACTAACCCTGTATGACTCCAAGATCTACAGTCTCTCCTTGGCTACCCCAGAGTGCATGGTTGCATGCTCCCCTCTGTCCCCAGGGATTGCACTGGGGACAGCAGTGGCAGCCAAGTGTCCTACGTGTGAGGTCATGTCATATTTTGCCCTCTGAATCATTCTCTGTTTCCTGTAACTGTCTTTGGAAGGGACCATGCATTGATACCCCAGCTTCCTCTCCCTACTCCCATACTGGCCAGAACCAAAAAGGAAGCAACTCTCATTTTTCTGTGTAACCTAAGTGGCTCCTTGAGGCAAAGCTCATGCACAGCCAGGACAGGTGAGGAGCTTCTCTCCCCACCCCAGCTCCTCCTGCCTCCTACCAAACACCCCATCCCAGTCACCTGCTCCTGGGTGAGCATGCAAGGGACTCTGCCTCCCTAAAGAGGACTCTGCCACCATGAGCCCAGTGTGAGGACCACCTTCTAAAGCACAGGTTCCACCGAGTCATTCTGCAGCTTCAATGTTTCAGTGGCTTCTGTTGCAAACTCTTATTGGCTCACAAGAGACCCCTGAATCTGCTCTACTGACCCTGCTGTGGCTGGGATGTGTTTTGTCCCCCAAAAGTTCCAGTGTGGGAACAGTGGCCCCCAGCATGGTGTTAAGAGATGCTGGGGTCTGTAAAAGGGGCCCTGCGTGCTGACTGCAGCTCAGCAGTGGAGCACTTGCCTGCTGTACGTGGGTCCTCAGATCCAGTCTCCAGCACTGGGAGGGAGGGCGCGGGAGTCCAATCTCCAGCAGCAGGAGAGACCCACAGAGACAGAGACAGAGACAGAGGAGGTAGGGCATAGCAGGAGCGTTGGCTCAGGCAGCCCTGCCTCAGAGAAGGTTTAGATAGTTCTCAAGGCCCCTGGCTACTGCAGCAGACAGGACTGTTGTAAAAGAGCAAGCCTGGCCCCTGCACAGGTACTCTCTGGTTCCCACCTTGCTGTGTGGCCTGTCCTCTCCCACCTGCTTCCGCCACTGTGATTCCATCTTCCACAAACCCTTGCCAGAGCCACCACCATGCTCTTGGGAATTTCTGCCTATAAAACTACAAGTTAAATAAATCTCTCTTTTCTACAAAGCACCCAGTCTCAATATTTCATTATAGTAAAGGAAAACGGGCTGATGCATCTTCCACCTTCACCTCCCCATGCTCCCCCTGGCCTACAGCTCCTCAGCCACACTGGCCTCTGCCAGGGGTCAGACACACCAAACCACTCACCTCCAGCATCATCCCAGAATGCTGCTCCCCCACCCCCCATCTAAGCTCATAGCGCAGAGCCTGCTCATACTCCATGTTTTAAAAAAATGTGGTAAATACACCAGCTCAAAAACAAAACAACAAAAAACCTCTTTTTTTAGATAGAACGGCTTTGATAACCACAACTAATTTATCCAATGTATTCTTTTTTTTTTTAGACAGGATCTCACTATGTAGTTTGCCTTGAACTCACTTTGAGCTCAGGCTAGCCTCGAACTCACAAAGTAACCCTCCTGCTTCAGCCCCTCGAGTGCTGGGATAACAAGTGTGCACCACCCGTTACACATGGCTATCCAGTGTATTCTTTCAAAAAAGAACCGGAGATGTAACTTCCAGTAGAAATTGCAAGGTATAATTAGAGTAAAGAAAAAGCTCATGATTAGTAAGAAAGAACAAAGAAATATCCTTGTCTGTGACCAAACATTTTCACGTAGTATCTTAATTATCTGTTCATATGTCTGTTACCCCAGGGGACTCTGATCTCTCTGAGAGTTAGGATGAGGTTTTATTTATATCTTATGTCCAAATCATAGCACTAGACCTGGCACATAGCAATTGCTCAATACATGTTTCTTAGGAAAGCAAGAAGAAAGGAAGGAACAGAGGGAGGGAGGAAGGAAGGAAAAGAGGGAGGCGGAAGGTTAATTTCAACTGACAGGCAGCACTAACGATAAAGAAATGCCAGCATAGTCTTTCTGGAGTGATCATGTGTCAAAGCACAGGCTCTCTGAGTTGAAAATGACCCTTACCTGTCTAACTCCCCAGTGGAAGAAAAGAAGAAATTTCAGTGCAGAGAGACTGAGTGGCACATAGCCAGTTGATGTCATAACCAAGATAGGAACCCAGGTTTCCTACGCTAAGTCCAGCTTTTTTTGTTTTTTGTTTTTTGTTTTTGTTTTTTCTTCCGGTACCAGGAATCAAACTCACAACTTTGTGCTTGCCAAGCAGGCACTTTGCTGCTGAGCTACATCCCCAGCCCCAGTCCAGTGTTTTTTTGACCTGTGCCATGCGCATTTCTTTTGGCCAGAAAAAAGATTGTGCGGCCTGGAAGTGTGGCCTGACAAGTCGATGATTTGGGGTTGATGGGACAAGGCTCCTAGTAACTTTGAATTGGCAGGTTCTTCTTGTGGAAAGTCCATGCCGATCAAATCCAAGTACTGTGTGCCCTAATGTGAGCGCTCCCTCCCTGGGTCCTCTTGAGAGCTTGTCAGTTTTCTGCGGAGACTGAGGTTTGGTTGCCTGCGTGCTGGTCAGCAGCAACTCTGTGAACCTATGTGGCCTTGTGTGTTGCCTGGACACGAGGCTGTCCTCTCAGCAGGCCCTCTTCCCCTCCTCCAATACAGAACACACATGGTAACCGAGACTGCCATTGCGTTGGTCTAATATGGATGAACCATAGCCCCTCTCCCCAACCAACCTCCTTGACCACCCTTGACTGATGTCAGGATTGGCAGCTGACCTAAGCCGAGCCACTGTGAGCTTTCCCCTGGGAAATGGACTGGACTTGAAATATTTCTACAGGTCCCCACATCTGGACCTACTTCTTCAATATCCACTTGAAGGGCGCCTGCTGCTCCACCCTGATTTATGCATGCTGCAGTATCTATTCCTCTTGGAGTGCCATGGCATTTTCTTTACTTTTCTTTCTTTCTTTTCTTTTGTTCTTAAAGACAATATCCTTATGTTGCCAAGGCTGACCTTGAACACAAACTTCCTGCCTCAGCCTCCTGAGTGCTAGAAGTACAGCCTAGCTCTTCATCACTCTTCATCACATCTTTTACAACCTAATATTTTCTGCTTCTCATTATTTCCTTGCACCGCTTCCTACTTTTCTTGTACCTACTTCCTCCTGTGTGTAGCACAGCTAGTACAATGAAATCCATAACATCACTGTGTAAAGGGACTGAGGTTTGGGTGGGGGCTGCTGGCCTCATTTTTTTACTCTGGGCACTGAATCTTGACTTGAGCACTCAGGGTTCACCTCATCTAGATATCTACTTTATTTCCTCTACCCTCAGACTTTCATTTGTTCATATTTTAACATTTCTAAAGTTGGGGAGCAGCTTGTAATTCATGTCAAAAGAAATTTGCCACCTGCTGGCCGGAGAGAAGTTGAAACAGACTTGTTGCCGTCTACCCCATGGCAGACCTTGGTCGTGCATATTCACATTAAGGGAATTGCTGAAGGCATGCCTGTGTGCTCATGTCTTCCGGCGGAATGATAGCCAAGCCCTTCAGAGACCACAGGAGGAAGAAGACTGCCGCTCTACCCAATGGGCACTGTAATTACGTACAATGAAAACTGACAGGTATCTCAGGAAAAATAGAATTTCTAAAGTTAAAGGAGTTTCTGTGATCAAGTCATCATTGCAAAATCACCCCCAGGTGCCAAATATCTTCCAGAAGCTTCTGGGTGACTTTCAAAAAAAGCCATTCACCTTCTAGAAAGGAACAATCTAATTAAGAGAAGGACAAAACTGAATTTAACCAAATAAGAAATACAAATCAACCCTTGATTGTCTATAATGTGATAATTAGACAATTAGCCTCACCTTCATTTGCTAAGGAGGACTCTATTACTGGCCCAGGGGACGAACGAAGAGAACCCCCGCGGTGCTCTGCACCAGGTAAATGTTCACAAAGGATTCAAAGTATCCAAACACTGACTTTGAAAGAAGTTTATTCTCAAACACTGAATGAGATGCTAAAAAAGAATGTATGGATAAATATATTTAGTGTTCACATTTACTGTATTTTCCCCCTTAAGTCCTGTTATTTAGAAATGGTTTTTGGGGGGTTTTTTTGGGGGGGGGGTTCCGGTACCAGGAACTGAACTCATGACCTTGCTCTTGCCAGGGAGGTGCTGTGCCGCTGAGCTAAATCCCTAGCCCCAAGTCCTGTTATTTAGTCAGTACTGCAGATGGCTTCCTGGAACTGAGAAGGTAGGGTTGATATAATAATTAGTTGGAATCCTTCCTTCACTTTCAACATGGATTGATGCTGAAAAGAATTGTGAAGAATGATTAAATCCATGCCCTGCAAGGAAAATCTGTACAGTTCACGATACTGAGTTAACAAAGCTCAGAATACGTATCACAAGTCACTCTCCTACCCTTGCCTATGGAAGACATCATTCGTCATCCATGGAGCTCTTCTTTACTAAGCCAGACTCTGCTGAATAATTCTCTATCAAGTGTTCCAGGCAGCCACTGCTGTGAGATTGGATTTGGTACATAATAGGGAATTTGTTCATCGTCACTATGCTATGTTCTCACACGGAACCTAACTCAAAGAACACACAAAAGTTTCTGAGGCCATTTTCTCTTCCTCTACCCTAAAGAATTAGTGAAAACTCACACTAGTGTCACCAGAATAATTTTGAGATCAACTTGGAATCTTTTTGCAGATTCTAGGATTTCTAGACCCAGTCTCCCCACTGTTTTCGGTTATCCTACCTTGTTATTAACTATGGAAACTTCTGTGTTTGTTTTCATATTTACTCTGCATACTGCCCTTCAGTACCACCATCTTTTAATTGATGTATTCAAAATACTTTCTTCCTTCAACTATGCCTCCCACTGCTTGCTGTCCTGAAAGTACCTGTGTAGTATTTCATAAAATTGAATGCTTTAGCCATGAGTTCTGTCTTTATTCTCTTGGTCTTTAATCAGCGGATGTTGCTCTTTGTTGGGAAGAATAAGAACCACTTCCTGCTTAGAAGTCAAGGTGAAGATGAGTCTCCATTTCAGAGAACCTCGGAACTTCCTGTGTCACACTCTCAGTCTTCCCCCAAGGAAAGGCAGCTTGGGGTATTAGTATGTAATCCTCCCAAGCCCAGATTGACACAGGTGGACCAATCAGATACTTTTCATGTGGCAGGTCTTATTTTCCTTTACTGGGCTGTGAGCTGTCAGAGGCCAGACCAAGTATCATTCATCCATCTTTATCATGCTATTTAATTTCAAAATATTCATGTAGAAAACACCCAACATTTCTTCTTTTTTTAATGAAGAAAACTGTTAGACTGAAACCCGTCTGGAAAGCTATAGAGGGGAGAATGCTTCCAGTACACTGAGCTACACAACCATTCCAATCTATGTAACTCTTGGATCTGAGGGAGGGAGAAAAGAATTTTGTTTCTGTAAACATTATCTCTCAACTCCATCCCCAAGAATCCCTAATATTCAAAAAATTCCTCAGTCTAAAAATTAACCATACAGAGCTTTCCACGTGCTGCGTCTTTGCTTCTTCACACGGCTGTGTGCTAAAGTAACTTGGGGAAGGCCTGGGTGGGGGTGCACGCCCGTCATCCTAGTTACTCCAAGGAGGGGAAGGACAGTTGCTTGAACCCATGAGTCAGAGACAGCTGGGCAGCATAATGGGACCCTGACTCCAGGAAGGAAGAGAGAGGGAGGAGGGAGGCAAAGAGAGAGATAGAAGAAAGAACCACCCAGCAAGCTTCTAAAACTTGTCAGTGCCCAATGCACAGGCCCTACCCCCAGAACTTCCTCAGCACCTGCAAGGACTGGGTCCCCACTCTTCCCTCCAGTCATTGTAACAATGCTGCATGGCAGCTTCTATTATCCCCACTTTCCAGATTAGGAAACTAAGGCTCATAGAAGTTAAGAATTTGCCCACCAAACATCTAATAGGTAACAGAACAACCCTGAATCCTATATAGCTCTAGGATTTTGAGACCCAGTATTTCACACTGCTTTGGGTTCCCCCACCTTGTTATGAACCAGAGAAGGTTCCATCTTTGTTTATGTATTTACTCTACATAAAGCCTATAAGTACCACTCATCTTGCACTTGATGTATTCAAAAATTTTTCTTCCTTAAAATATGCCTCTAAGTGCTTGTTGTCTGCTCTACCAAAACGCTGCACAACACGCTATTTTCTTAAGTGCCCTCCATTACATCTTTTAACAGCATGTGACAGCACCAGAGGCAGCCTCCCCCTGCTCTGTGCACACAGGCAAGAGGACCAGGCAAGAGCCCGTCCGCCTGTGTACAGTGGCGGGAAAGAGCCTCTGCTCACCGCCGCGTGCAGCACCCACTCCCAGGCACTGCACACAAGCCCTGTCTCCTGGAACTGCCCCCTCTCTCATTACATCTCAGCACCATGGCTCTCTCTCTTGAGGAACCAGGGGGTCAGAGCCGCACATAGAGTGAGCGGCCAGGGCAAAAGTCAACACCTTTTATAAATAGACTGGGAATGTTGAATACTTTTATTTCCTGAATAAGCTTCAATTTCAGTGACTATAAGTGCGTTCGATGAAAACTGGTTCAAGAAAAGACAAAGAATTAAAAGGATTGACACAGGTGAACCAAAAGTGAAAATAGCTTGCCTTCTTCCTCAGCTCTGCTTTGTTGCTTTTCATGTTTTTTGTTGCCCAGACAAAACAAGAAAACTCGAAGTGATTCTCAGTAAGTCTGAGAATTCCCTCTCAGAATTTCCATGTTTGTGGAGGGAGAGGGAGGGAGGGGAGGGAAGGGAAACAATAAGACGTGCAGTCTCCCTGTACCAACTCCCCACAAGGAACGTAATCATTGTGTCCCACAGACGTGTACTAATAAAAAAAGAAAAAGAAAACAGAATGTCCATCGTTACTAGAGAACCCAGTCAACGTTTCTTTTTTCCAAATGCTGCACAAAAAGCTACTTCTCTTGGTATTCTTAGCAAATGAGGAGCCCTGAGCCATCTTGGGAAGAGTGAGGCAGCCGCCAGGAGGAGGCTGGCTTGTTCCCCAGCTTGCTGCTGACAGGGGACAAGCCTTCCACAATATGGAACTCCTTCGGCTCCGCCACTCCCCTTGTTAGAGCAGAGCCTGCAGTTATATCACAGACCAGCCCAGAAGCAGCAAGCAGTGAATCAGTGGCTCATGCGGTTTCTGCCAAACAAAGAACTCCAGCTCTGGGAAACTTTCCGGCTCAGTCTTCCTGTCTGTCCCAGTCCAAAGCAGGTAATTTCCAATGGGTCCTGTTGAAAACTAGTGCAAGGCAGGTGTAGTGAACCCCAGTCACGGCTTTTTCCTCTCACATACACAAATGCTATTTTTCATACCAGCTGTACCCGAAACACTGAGTTAAGATGGTGATTAGTAGTGGTGGTGGGTGTCTCAGTAGGAGCTTTCTTAGGAAGAAAGGGCTTTGAATGAGCCAATGAAAGCTGTTGCCAGGGAACCAGATGCCCTGAACAGGCTACTCCAGCAGCGCAAGAATACAAGCCGGGAGTGCTGGACTGAGCCTTAAGTGTACTTGGCAGCTGAGTCCTGCAAGGCCTGTTAACCCTTTGTGCACCTAACCGCGTCCCAACTGTGAGTCAAGAGGATGATCATAAAATCTAAAGAGCTAAGCCACCCTGCTGTCAGTACCTCCCATCAGAACGATCATTTCTGAGATGTTCTCCCTGCTTGGCTAACAATTCCCTGGACTCCTCCCTTTCAGAGGAGCCTCAGAAGTGGGGGCAAGGGAGGGCCGGCTGGGAGCACAGGGCTCTGTAGAGGGCGCTGTTCTCTTCTCATCTCTTTTCTTAAATGATTCCTCTCAGCTGGGTAGGGTCTTAGCTGGCCTACTGGCCTCAGGAGGGACACTGCTGCCCCAGGTGGGTTTGCTCTGTGAGAGAAGGAGGAGCAGTTTCCCCGTTTCCTGTCTGTGTACTTACAGAGCCCTTTGGGGCGACCTGAGGATTGTCACCTGGAGGAACAGACAAAACCCCTGACCAGCTCCCCGGGGTCGCGTGCTCCCATCGTGCCCCGCTTTTTCCTTCCCGTGGGCCCCAGTCTGCCCTCCAGGCCACCACTCAGGGGCCCATTCCTGCACGGCCTAGTTTCTCAGTCTCCGCAGAGTGCCTTGCAAATTAATTCAGTTCTCAGGAGGACCCGAGTGCTCTCTCAGAGTGCGGGAGGGCTTGAAGACAGTGAGGTTTTGGATTATGTAAGAGAGTTGTTTCTGAGAAGAAAAGTGTTTTGTATGTCGACTTACAGTCCTTCTAACGTGATTAGCAGAGAGTTCACAGTTTTCACCCTCTGACAGTTATAAAATATAGAAATTATTCTCCTCATAGTTTAGACCATGATCTGGATGCCAAGTGACAGAAATATTGGTTGTGTAATCCAGTCACTTACTGCATAACCAATATGTGATGTTCCCTACCATGAGGAAATGACTTTCAGAGCATCAGTGTGTACAGCAAAACCTTCTTACTGTGTGCTCATCGTGGGTGGGAAGACAGTTTGTGTAGATTCTGAATTACGGTATAGCATTATATCTGTAACACTATTTTCTATTTACTGAGGACATATGCCTTACATTAATCATTTCATCAATTAAACATCATTGTAACAACAGTCAATGAGTATATCAATAATTAATGACTAAACCAACGTGGATAAACATTCTATCATCTTACTTTAACATTCAGTGACTCTAAATGACCAGAATCCATGTAGTCTAAGGGAACTGTATCTGCTTTGAGATTTTCTCCTTAGAATTAAGCTCAACCCTGCCCTTGTCACCCACTAGTTTGATTTCTGTGAACATTTGTTACTTTTGCCCCCCGTGAGTGAGCGGCTAGCCAGATAGTGATTGGTTTTCCCCGTGTTACAGAAAAACAAAGAATGTGTGATTTTCATTTCTCTACAAACTTACTATCTCCCCACCATAAATTTAAAAGCTTGCAATTGCTGTAAGAGTTCCTACTAATAAAAATGAAGCTTGCGGCAAAGGTAGAGCCAAATATTTTATACTCCCAAAGATACTTCAGAAAGATCTAAAATAAATAGATTCCCAGTGCCCTTGTCTTGAACTAGCCAGGCTATGTGGCTGTAATTTATACCCAAGAAGAGGAAAGAAGCAGGAAGCCAAGGCTGATGCCTCTCTCTTGCTGTGACACTTCAGTATTCTTTATTTCTTTTTGCATCTTCTACTTTCACATGTGGCCTTGGCCACAAGAGACATTAGCCCTAGTCTCTGAATATGCCAAGTACTTATCCTTAGTAAGTTGTGCTTCTTCCAACAAGTTTAGAGGGTTCCCCCACTGACTTCGCTGAGGATCTTTCAAGCTTTGCTTACTGAGCCTTGGATTGGAGGCTTTAACCCACTGGTCTAAGCTGCTAGCTATGGACAGGCAAAAGACTAGCTACCTCTGTCATGTGTCTTTCATACTGGCTCACAAATAATTACGCACCTTTCTGAGCAGGTTAAAAAGCAAACATATATTCATTCAGCTGTTATTATATGTAAAGGGTGCTATGGGAGGGTCCTAAGCATGACAAGCCATGGCTCCTGCCTTCCAAGGACTTACAGCTTCTGTGGGGATAAAACATCAGCAAGTAGAAAGACTTCTCACATACACAGCCCATATTTTCAAAGATCTTTCATTCTGATCTTCTCGTAAAACTTGTCGTGAGTGCTTATCATTCCACCTTCATTCTAATGCAGAGGTTAGGAAGCTGAAAATATTACTTCTTAGACAACCTTGAAATTATATTAGCGAGGTAAAGCAGAAAAGCAAAGTTGGAAAGATATGGATGTTCGGAGGGAGTCACAGCAGCCTGACCAGGGGCCTAGGGCCCAGTCTCTGTCTCCTGGCTAAAGAGGGCACATGGTGGCCACTACTCTCGCTGCTTCCTAACAGCTGTCTATTAGCCGCGACTGAGCTCCTTATAAGTGATTGACACTACTCTGCTGCGGAAATGAGATGGACAGCAGGCTACAATTCAGACCACATTTGGACAAGGTCCCATTTCACCAAATGATTTAAAAAGCACTTAATATCTCTTTGCTCTTCAGGAAGTAAAGCCAACACCAATGCTTCTTCTTGTAGATTTCCCCTGAAGTTGAATAAAATTACTAGAAAACGCACACACTTCTTCATAGAGGGGGATGGAAATCCTAGACCACTTCAGAGTGACTCCATCTACCCCAACCACTTTGGAACAGGGGACAAATTCCTGAATGCACTGAGGACGCCGCTGTTGAATAGCATCTATTTTCTTCGTTTCATGTGGTTTCTATTTATTTACAGACTGCTATGGTTATTCATGATACTTTACAAACCATAAAAGCCAGGTCTCCACCCTATAGACTTTACAGTGTAATTTAAACAGACATGCTGCATGGGCTGACAGGTCAGGCATGCCAGGAGATGGTGTTGGTGTTGTATAACATGGGTGTGGAGGGTTTCTTCTTGAGTTATAAATACTTTCCAGTTACAAGGGCCTTTCATCTGGGATCCCCAAGCACTTTAGAATCACAATAACCTCAATTGCTTTCTAAATGCACTTTCCATAAACTGTTACAGGGCCTGAGTAAATGCTTTTAAATGTCTATTAATTGATCTGTGGATCTGTTCATTGTCCATATTAAACAGCAGGATGTAAACATGGGGCTTGGGACAGGCCTTGTTTGGGCTATGGTCTGACCACTCATAGATTACAACCCCAGAGAGATCTGGTAGCCTTGCGCCTTCATCAGAAGGGCCACATGGTCATGTAGGTATACTCACGGACAACATGCTCACTCAACCTTGACTCATAAAGACCACTTTCTAGGTCCTTGATTCACCTTTAATGGGCACATTAGTGTTTCAAAATCAGTTGAGCTCAGAGAAAGAATTTCTTGAAGAAAGCATTTCCATCAGAGAAACTTGGTAGTCGTCTCTCTGCTAACAGTAGTGGTTCCCATTCTGTTCCTTCACAATTGCTCCATCCTGATGCTACATCATTCTTTGTCTGGAGGGTGGCATTTCCCAAACAGTAAGATTTCTATTTCATTGCAGCTGCTATGGAGTTTTCTCTTCCATGTCTCATCCAATGACCATGTAGCAAGTGATTATTCCTGAACTTTTTGAAGAGTTCATTCAAACCAAAGAGAGGAGGAGCTTTGAGATAAGCAGTGCTTTTTAGATTTGGGGTTTTTAATGTCCCCTCAAAAGCTCATATATTGAAGGTTTGCCCTCAGTGCAGTTGTGCTCAGGGTATGAGTCCTTCGGTAAGTAACTGGACCATGAGGGCTGCCACCTCATGAGATGATCAATCTGTGTATGGATTCATAACTCAATGGGCTTGGGGGAAGACCTTTGTTATAACAGCAAGCCTTCTCTCTGTTCTTCTTGGATGCCACCAGGTAAACAGCTGCCATGTGCTAAATGATGGGGCTAGGTGACCAGGGACTGAAACCTCTGAAACCGTGAGTTGCAGTAAATCTTTCCTCCTTAGGTCCCTCAGCAACAGAAAACTAACACATCCCTCCGTCTGTGCATCCTTTATAAGCTCCTCAGAGTTAATTCTCTACAAACCCAGATGGAATCATATCACCTCCCTGCTTTGAAAAACCTACCTGAAGGATGAAACCCAGGCTACCTGTGGCCCCTTAGGCCTCTGCCAGCTGATCTGCTGCTCTAGCGTCATCAGTCCACGCAACCTGGAGCTTTGGCCACACCAGAGAGAGCACTCCTTCCCAGAGACCTCGAAATTCGTCTTCATACGTGATGTTCCATCATCCCTTCACCCTCATGCTCCCATCTTCCCAGCAATCTATCATCCTTTCACACCACCTCGAACATCCTTCATCACTGCAGACCTCCAAGATGCACGCCACCATGTGCCCGTCCTCTACCATCTGTACACATTCCCCTCTTTTCCTTGGGCGCCTACATCTCTCCACCTCCATGATCACAGCTGTCTTTTTAACTTTCAGGGACTAGGACCCCTTGAGTACAGAGATGTCTCACAGAGTAATCACAGGATATTTTTGTTTTCAGTACTGGCAGTTGAACCCAGGGCTTGGCATTGAGCTAGATCTCCCACCCTTTTTATTTTTTATTTTGAGACAGAGTCTTGCTAAGCCATCAGGTTGTCCAAGCTGGACTCAAACTTGCAATCCTTCTGCTCCTTCCAGAGTGCGGGGGTTACAGGCATGTGCCACAGTTTCCAGCTTCACAACATGTCTGTGAAGGTCTCTTTTTGCACTTTGAAGGGCTGATGAAAAGGAAGGGAGGGAATGACCTGATAAACCGATTATAATTCTGTTTGCAGGACTTTGTGCCACCTTTGTGAGCAGATTACCATACACTATTAACCATTTTTTTGTGATAAAATATGAATACCATAAATTTACCACATTAACCATTTTTAAGTTTATAGTTCGTTGGCATTAAATACATTCACCTGCATGTTGTGAATTTCTCTCCAGAAGATTTTTACCTTCCAACTGTAGCTTTGCACCCATTAAACACTGACTGTCCCTTTTGTTTTCCCCATATCCCAGCCACAACAATTCTACCTTTTTTTTTCTATTCTACTTTCTTTGTTGTTTTTTTTTTTTTTTGTACCGGGAATCGAACTCAGGACCTTGCACTTGCCAGGCAGGCACTGTGCCAATGAGCTATAGCCTGGCCTCTATTCCACCTTCTGTCTCCGTGAACTTGACTACTGTGGGTCCCTCTGATAAGTGAAATCATACAATATATGTCCATCTGTGACCAGTTTATTTCACATAGCACAGTGTGTTCAAGCTGCATCTATGTTGTGACATGTGTCTCAATTTCTCTCCCTTTTAACTCTGAGTGATGACCCATTGTAGGTATGTGCCACATTTCGTTTGCCCATCCGTTCATCAGTGAGCACTTGGTTTGCTGCCACACTTTGACTTTCATGAATAATGCTATTCTGAACATGGATTGTACACATGTCTGAGACTGTGCTCTTGCTGTTTTTTGACATACACTCAGAAGTGGTGGTTTTAGATCATGTTAATTAATTTTGGGGGAGGGGACTGCTACTCCATTTTCTACAGAGGTGCCCCATTTAGCATTCCTACCAACTGTGTACAGGAGTTCTAATTTTCCATATCCTCACCAACACTTGTTAGTTTTTGTTTCAGATTTTTTTTAATAGCCACTCTAGGAGTATAAGTGTTGTGTCTTTATGGTATAGCCTCTGCCTTCACTGTCTCGTTGCCCCGAGGTAAAGCCAAACTCACTTCACAGCATGTCCTCTAATTCCTCCTCAAGGATGTGCACTGCCTGTGGGGAGGCTGGGCCAGGGAGACAGGAAAGTTGAGTGGGGTTGTAGCCTGTTGTGTTTCTGGGCTTAGTCCAGCAGGGGGCACTCCCACAAGCTCACAGACAGCAGGGCAGCCTGTTTTTCCACAGCAGGGACCTAGATCAGGGGTCTTTTTGTTCCCTGCCCCTCCTTTCTCAGGCTCCTCACAATATTAGCACCAGTGGGAATCAAGCAGCGCAGGCCAGGGCAGTATTTCTCAAAGGCAGTGCCACTGGCATTCCGGTGGGATAATTCGTTAGATAGGACAGTTTCCCACCCTGCAGAGCACTTTGCATCCCAGGCCAGCAGGGCTTGTGACAGCCAAAATGCCGCCGCTCACATTTCCGACGGAGCCACTGCTGGTGATGGAGCTACACAGTTGAGAACTAGGCACGCAGTGGAAACTGAGCCCCCAGGGTCTCCGGCTCACTCTGCAAAGCGGTCACTGCCAGAAGGAGACCCTGTGTGCTGTTCAGAGGATAGGGGCACAGCCAAGGAAAGCGTCACAGGTGGCTGCAGGTGACCTAGATGACTCCCCGAGTTGGTTAATTGTTCCTTGCCAGTGACAGACGCACATGTCAGGAAAAAGAGGGAGACACTCACTAAAAACAAGATGAATGTATCACAGAAAGAATATAGCCACCCCTATAAGAGGTCGCACCCCAGGACTTGAGATCTCAGCCTGCAGTGTCCAGCAGACTCCCACACGCACACCTCTGCCCAGCCCTGAACGGCCCTGTTGCTCTGGGAAGTCTGCGCTATGCTTGCTGGGGCAAGGGACTTCATTCCCCTGTGCTGCCGTAGCAACCCGGAAACAACCTGGACTCCCAGTGAGGAGGACCGGGCTGTGGCCCAGAGCTGTAGCAGCTCAGCGGGTGGCACGGTAACAGAGCAACCAGGACCGAGGGACAACAAGGGCTCCAGCAGAGGCTGAGGGAGGCTGCCCAGAGCATAGCCGGTCAGGGGCTTGAGGAGTCTGGCCGTGCAGCTTGTTTTCCTCTCCACAAAGATGTATACTGTCCAAACTGTGTGGCCGGTTATTCCTAAGCAGCTGCTGTAAGAGGGGGAAATGTATTTAATAAAGGGCCCAGTGTTTGTGGTGTTCTTGGGCTTCTGTGGAGCTTCAGAAATTCTGAGGTGTAACCAGCTTTTAGCCTTCAAAACTAAGATGAACTGCCCTTGAGAAGGGGTGGTCAGAAGGGAAACAATGTTCACCCTCTCTCTCCTGAGCCGGGGCCACGGGAAGTTGGTCCAGAACAAACAGAAGTTGGAGGTCTATTTTGAACCAGAGGTGAGTGTTGCAACTCAAAACAGGCGCATTTTCAGGGTGGGGAGGAGTGCTCTATCTTTTCACTGGGAGGTGAACCAGGTGTGTCTGGTGGGCCGTTTTGTGGGATGGTGGGGGTCTTCTCTCCTCCTTCAAGATAATAACGGAGTTCTCCTGACAGCCCAGGACTGCCGTGGCATCCCTCTTCCTTCTTTTGCACCCACACTTCCAGCCCCCTTTGCTTCAGACTGAAAGAGAATCCAGATGGTCTGGAATTTAGATGATTTGTTTCACAACCAGAATTCCCACCTGGGTCCTAGGCAAGCCAACAGTTGTTTGCATTTTAGAAGTCCTGCTCCGTGGTGAAATACTGTGTGTGTTCTTGCTATTTCAATGGCTTCCTTGAACTCTCTGGAATTCAACCCAGGGGATTCATATTTAATATAGACCAAAAAAATTTCACTTTGGATTTTAAAGAGGTGGCAAAATTCCCTTATTGTACTGGAATTTTATTTCTTGAATCCTGCCAGGAATAAGAAATCCATTGAGGGTACTTTCATATTTTTGGGTCATACAGAGATTTCCATTGTTCTGATATTTGACCTCTGCTGTGTTAAAAGACATATAAAATTTCAAAGGGCCTCTATGGCCAATGGCATTTACTTACAAGATATCTAACTACTTTATAGGCTCCTAAATAGCCAAATTAGGTCATGTTACACAGCATCTGGAATGTATAGAATTCTCCCTGTGTGCAGCTGAAGTGCTAGTGGGTTGGAATGGTTTTCTCCTATTTAAACTGCCAACTAGTCCAGATCCGATTTCAAAGTTATCTGCTGCCCTTGACAATTCTGACTACTTACTTGCATACCCGGACCCTTTAACTGGCCTGTAACCTACACTCTACCCTACGTAAGCCTCCAGACGTAAATGGTTCTCCTGAAAGTTGTGTGGAATAAAAGAAAACTATGCCCTGGGTTAGACTAATTTTGAGATGTGAAGAGAAAATCCAGTTGCTAAGAAGAATAATTGCATTTCATAATTTCACATCAACACTTCAAAGCAAAATTAGTAGCAAAAAAAGGTTCCAAGCACTGCCTGAGAAGTATGTGCTATGGCAAGGTCTTCCACAATGCCTTTGTCAAGGTTGTTTCCTTTTGTTGCAGGATTACTTGAACTGGAAGTCCCCAGAGGACTATGTCCTGGTCAGCAGACCTCAGGAAGAAGACAGTGCCGACCAGCACTGCTGGAACCTTTTTCTTCCCAAGACTTTCAGCACCAGAAAGGGCGCTCTGATCCTTTACTCAGAAGGCCTGGCCATCCCAGCATGGACTCCCAGAGAGAGGAGAAAGGACCCTTCCCGCCCCGTGGGTCACAAGAAGAGACTGGGTCTTGAGCTACACACACTTCAAGACCTCAAAGAAGCCATCCTGGCTTACGGAAGAAAGCAGGTAGGCAGAGCAATATCTCAGTTCGCGGAAGGTCCCAGCCTGTGTGTCCATACATCCAGTTGCAGCCTTGAGTATAATTTCTTGGACCCTAAGGAAATTATGAACCCCTCAGACCTCCAGTTGTTCATCTCTACCATGGGAATGTGCTCAGCCCCCTCTGCCACGTATGATTGCCATGAGGCTTAAGTGAGATAATATATGTGAAAGGGCCCTGAAAGTTAAAAGGTCTTCTATCATCATTTTGTGTTTTCTTGTAATTATAGTAACACAAAGTCTTTTTCAGCATCCAGACAGACATTTCATCAGAATCCTTGAAATCCTGTCTCCATGCCACAAGCATCATCATCCCACCTCTGATGTTTTTGGCTTTGCAGAAAGCAGGAGAACATTTTAAATATTTGTCTTAAGTCCTGAGGTGCTTGCAGGACGAGTTAATGACTTTTTCCACTCTATATTTAATATTAAGGGAAAATCGTTGTGCATTTTCTGATTCATACTTTCTAATTCTTATAAAATGCACCCAGGGCCCCTGTTACATATAACTGCAGTCATTAGCCCTTTGACTGAGGCCATTAGACAGTCTGGGAAGATGTGTCACTTTATCAAGTTCTAGATTAAAGATGGCAGATTGCTCCCTAGTTTAAAAGTCTAAGCTGATTAATAAAACCATTAGCCTCTGACACTGGGCCCTTCACTTCCGGGCTTTCTCTTCCTCGTCTAGCCACACCTCACACTTCTTCTCACTACCATTTCACCCGTGGACCCTTAAAACACATCTGCCATGTGACAACCCCCCCAGGCCTTCTGATGACTCTAAACTCTTACCTATATTTCTACAGCTGGCTGACTCCCGCCCATCCTTCCAAACAGAGCTCCAACAGCATCTCCTCACTCAAGCCTTCTCCCAGTTCCCTGGTGAAGCCATCCCTCACCTCCCTCCTCTGCAAACATTCCCGTACCAGCATGCATTGAGACTTATCTCTGGCTATCTGACATCCCTCACGGAATAACGTCTCCTCCCAGGCATGGACAATGTCTAAATGATTTCCAGAAATGGTGGGAAATGGATGAATCCATTTTGTGTTCTGAGATTATCTCCATTATTATTATTGGGCAATTTATCACCTATCCCCACTCTAGGCGGAGCTTCCAAAAGGAAAGACTCCTTTGTCCCCTTTCCCTTCTTTCAAAATGGAGAGGCTTCATGACCTTGATCGGATAAATGCCCAAGTGTACATGTCTTGTAACAATAAATTCTTGGAGAGGAAGCCAATTGTTGAGAGAGAGGAAACCAATTGCTGTCAAATGCTAACTGTAATTTTTATATCTATCATTTAATCCTCACAGTGACCCTGTGACTATGGTCTTCTTTTTTTGTGTGTCTTTTTGAGACAAGATCTTGCTGTGCAGTTCAGGCTGGCCTTGAGCTTACTTGGTAGCCCAGGTTGGTCTCAAACTTGTAACAATCCTCCTGCCTCAGCCTCCTGAGTGCTGGGATTACAGGCATGCATCACAATGCCTGGCAACTATGGTCTTCTTGACTCCTTTTGTAGATGAGGAAACTGAAGATCAAAGGGGTTATGTGACTCACCCAAGGCCAGGGATCCAGTCAATGACAGAGCCAGGACTCAACCCTGAGAATGCCGACCTCTTTGGGGCACACAAGGCTTGCACTGTGCCCTGCTATCTATGGGCCTGACGGGGCTCCAGAGAGCACTGTGCCTGGCCTTGGCCTGTTCACCTTGAGATCCTGTCTATATCCTCTGCTCTCGGTGTCACATGGGAGTCAGCCACAGTTATACACAGTGCCGCAAACCTTTGTCAATAGGCTCCTGACTGAATTTGTCAATGTTACTGACCTCAGCATTGCCTCAGTATCTGGCTTCTGAGCTCACCAATTACTTGTGTAACCAGTCCCCTAGGGTAAATTCCTTTTGTGTTTGAATATGTAGAGTAGTTTCTGTTTTCCCGGTTAAGCACTGATTGTTACACAGAGTAACTTACTGCCCAGCCTAAGAATACCTTCTAAGCTTCTAGATGCATATACATATGGCTTCATTCTTTGGGCGAAAGGAATCTTACTAATTATAAAGTAGGTGAGTCCATTCGAGGACAGCTTCATTTTTAGTTAGATATAGGTTCAATGAGGAAGGAAAAAAACCAAGTTCCTGTCTTCTGGAATTCGTTATTAGACTCACAGCTCACACCTGTGTAACACGGAATACCCTTGTCTAACTCCAAGTGGGTAGAAGGAAAATGGTGTGAAGAAATCCAAACAGGTTCAGAATAGTAATAAGACAGGAATTTTAGCCTACAAAACAATAGATTAAAAGTGAAAGGGAAGCAACTCAAAAGGACTTGGGACTAAAGGAAACAAACACTTCGGCAGAGCAGAGCTTTGGAGAGCAGAAAGTACCATGTGATTAGTAAGACTGCAGATCTCAAGAAACTCAAAATCCTGACAGCCAGGGCTTTAGGGTTATGGGGAAATAGCCATCTGTGCTGTAGGAGCCCAAAGTCACATGACATTTCTGGAAGGTTTTTCTTTGTTTTGTTTTGTTTTCCATCTTTTTGACACAGCGTCTCACTATGCAGTTCAGGCTGGCCTTGAGCTCACTTTGTAGCCCAGGCCGGTCTCAAACTTGCAACGATCCTCCTGCCTCAGCCTCCCGAGTGCTGGGATTATAGGCCTGCACCATCATGCCTGGCTCTGGGAGGTATTTTGGAAGAAAACCTAAACAGTGTTGATACCTTTTGATTCAGCATTCTATTTTTAGAACTTGCCCTAGTAAATAAGCAGAGATATGCCCAAATACTGCATAAAATGTTAACTACAGTAGTATTTATGACTATGAAAAACACTGGAAACAATGCATGTTCCACAATGGTGTAGTGATTAAATAAATTATGGTACTATCATGTAATATTTGGGTCAAGTAAGAAGTCATGTAGTTGTCATAAATAACATGAGCAATATTCACAATATCTTTTTTTTTTTCTTAGAATTCATGTAATTTAACTGATTGAAATAATTTTTATTTTCTACTTTTCCTAATTTAAACATAATATGTAAAGAAAATGTGATTGGTATAATGATATATAGAATAATTAATATAAAAGTATGATTACCAATGCTATTCACATAGATTTCTGAGTTGTTAATATCTTCTTCCATACTTACCTCAGCTGTTTCTTTCTTTTAAAGAGAAAAAAAAAACCAATAAAACAGTTTCAAAACAAGTTAGTAAGAGAGATACAATAATTAATACATTGTGTATTATTGTCTTCATAGTAGTTATTCAGATTATAAGATAGGAAGAAAGGGAAAAAGGAAAAAATATATTTATACACAAGATAGTTAAGATAGTTATATAGCTAGTTTCTCTTAGTTCATTGAAAAGAAATGTTTGTGCTAATATTATTTGCACAATAACTTTTTTTTTTTTTTTTTTTTTTTTGGTTTTCTCCGGTACCGGGAACCGAACTCACTACCTTGCGCTTGCCAGGCAGGCACTTTGCCGCTGAGCTAAATCCCCAGCCCTGCACAATAACTGTTTAAAAGGCAGGTTGGGGCTGGGGATTTAGCTCAGCGGCAAAAGTGCCTGCCTGGCAAGCGCAAGGTCGTGAGTTCGGTTCCCGGTACCGGAGAAAAACCAAAAAAAAAAAAAAAAAAAAAAGGCAGGTTACTGGGTATGGTGGCACACAGTGGCACATGATCCCAGCACTTGGGAGGCTGAGGCAGGAGAATCTCTATGAGTTCAAAGCCAGCCTGAACTACACAGTGAGACCCTGTCTCAAAAACAAACACATATAAATAAATAAATGGCAGGTTGCAAAATAGTATTTATATACAGGTAATAAAAACACCAATGTTCATTAACAGTTTCTGAGTATTTACTATGTTCCTGACACTGTTCTAAGTATTTTCCAAGTATAACTCACTTATGCTCTCAGACAATCATGTTGTAGATAATAAGCCCATTACAACATTTCAAAGATGAGAAAACTAAAGCACAGAGAGTTTGAATAATTCTCTCAAGACTATATAGCCAAGCAAATCAATGCACCAGAATTCCAGACCAGGCACTGTAAAATACATTGCTTCACTAACATAATCCAAAATTTTAAAAATTAATTATAAATTCTTAGAAAGAGACACAGCAAAGTTTTACTTGGGCTAAACCATCAGTGGTAGGATTATAAATCTTAAGTTTATTTACATATTTCTTTTAAACAGACATTATTTCCTAAAGCCCTGGAATTTTTAAGATGAAATAAAAATCTATAGCTTTGAAGGAAGCAGTCAGTCAGTCAGCCCCAGAGGCCCAGGTAGGAGGGTGAGAAGGGAAAGGAAGTAGCTAGTTGTGCTGAGGTCTAAGGGCGTTGGCGGGGGGAGTACAGCACTCACCTGGTAAGTATTTCTTAATTTTGTGTGTGTGTGTGCTCTAAACCAAGCCCACCAATAACCATACTTTTCCTCCGGGTCAGTATTTCTTTGTCCAAATAGAAGAGATCAAGTTAAAAACACTACTCAAAGTAAAAGCCAAAATGGAGAAAGAAACCAGGGTAGAGGAGGGTTCCTCACACAGTATATAGTGCTCTTTCCAGAAGGTTCTGTTATGGCTGACTGAGAATCAGGAAACCACATAACTCAGGCCTCACTCAGATCTGGGAGAATGGAAGCTGTCACAGCCAGGTGTGATTCAGTTTTAAAGCCTCTTGCCACATCCCCAGTGCTGTGGGTCTCTGGCATACGTGTGGTACCTTCTCTGCAGTTTATAGCTCAGTACACACTCTTTAACTTTCTTGCCAGCCCAGTTTCCATGTTAAGAGACTAGAAATCAAAATTCTCAGACCTTAGAAACATGCAGACATGTTCCTTGGTTGTTTTGGTTTTGGTTTTTAGTAGAAGGAAATCTTTTTCAACACTTTCAAAGCTAAAATCACTCTTCTTTAGACCGATCATCTATTTATGGTCTCCTATTTAAAAGTCAAATAGCTATAAAACCTAAGTATGTATAATTTATGGTAGTTTCTAAATGATAGTCATAATGATACTCTTGAAGCATAGAATTCTAAAGTGCTCTTCCAAAGTCATTAAAAATATTAAGTCATTTTCAAATCGTAAAGTATTTCTTCAATTTTTAGAATTTTGTAAATATAGTGAATTTTTAACTGTCTTAGCGCATTTTCTGTTGCTATAACAGGTTGGCTAATTTATAAAGAATAGAAGTCCTGGAGTCTGGGTAGTATAGAAATGTAGCACTGGGGCCTTCTGGGTATCCAGTGAAGGTCCTTTTGCTGCACTGTAACATGGCAGAGGGCATCAAATAACGAGACAGACAAGCATGCTAGGTTAATCTTCCTGTTTTTATAGAGTCCAACTCTCATGACCTCACCTAATCCTAATTACCTCTCAAAAACCGTACCTCCAAATACTATCAGCATATGAATTTGAAGATTAAGTTTCCAGCACCTGAACTTTTGAGGGATGCATTCTAACCATAGCAATTCCAACAGTGAGGCATTGGCTAAGTACTGATATCTGATAATTTTTTTTTTGTCTTTTGTTGAGACAGGGTCTCGGTATGCAGTTCAGGGTGGCCTTGAGCTCACTTTGTAGCCCAGGCTGGTCTCAAACTCACAATAATCCTCCTGCCTTAGCCTCCCAAGTGCTGGGATTATAGCATGCACCACCACGCCCAGCTTCTGGTATCTGATATTAAGATAATTTATTTTAAAATTCAATTTTATTCCTTCAAGAGATAAACAGTATTTAGATCACCATCACATCATTCAAGCTAGGTTGTACTGTTATTACCATTTTCCTTATAAATGTGGTTACATTTAAAGTATTGTCAGCCTTGTTTCATGGTGTAGGTCCACTCCTTATGCTGCCTAATTTCTCCCTACATCCTAACACTCAAGACACTTAACTCTTTCATTGCTGTTTTCGGCCAGTATCCAACCCATGAAAGCAACTTCAAGTTACCAATTTCTCAAGTAAGAAAAAATTGTGAGCAATGTGTACTTGAACCAAGCTTATTTTTCCATCTTAAACATGACATAGGCTCTTGTTACAAAATAGGAAAATATAGAAGAGGAAGAAGAACAACACCCTCTAACCATTTGAGCCAAAGATCAGGAGGATGAAGGGTCCCTTTGCAGATCCTATCTGTAGTGTCCCTAAGAAGTGAGGAGCACAGCCCAACTGTCCATAGTGTTAGAAGCAGCGGACGGTGAAAGGATGGAAGAGTGTCTCGGCTGTACTGCTTTTTCCTGGTGCTCTGTATTTGAGCAGTTGTCTTTGAAGGCATTAATTAACCTAGAAGTAGGAAAGATCAGAGAGAAATGTGATCAGCCTTGCCTATGAGCTCAAAGGTAGCATCAATAAAGCTAACCTTTATTGAATACTTGTCCTGTACCATGTTCTACCTGTATAATAATTTCATTTAGTCTGCACAAGCCTGTGAGCTGGGTACTAGCATTACATCCATGTTATAGGAGGAGATTGGGGGCTTGACGTTAAATAATTATGCACTTAACCCATGGAGCTTGGACAACTGATTCTACAACTCTGTTCCTGATACCAAGAGGATCTGATTTGGAAGACTCCACATGCCCCAGAGGAAAAAGCATCTCTTCAGCTTTAACAGTAGATCTACTTTTCAGAGTAGATCTGGGGCTGGGGGTGTAGCTCAGAGGTAGAGCGCTTGCCCAGTGTGCACAAGACCCTGCGCACAAAAGTGTTGGGGGTGACCTGAGTCTTCAACACATTCCTCTAACTAACCCTTTACAATTCTAAGAAAGCAAGTCAGATTTTCATTAAAAATCAATCTAGTTGTAGGTAATATTTTCATAGTGCATTATATATCCGATGCAGGAAACTCTGGTTTTTTTAGGCTTCATGGTCTGCACCCCCCAGATCCTTTGTATAAATAACAAAGAATATATATAATCATGGATAACACTTACCTAGCACTTACTGTTATGTCAGTAACCATTCTAATCATGTTACTTTATTAATCCATTTAAATCTTCACAGCAACTTTAGGAGGTAAATGCTTTTTCATTGTGATAAAATATGTATAACATAAAACTTCTCATTTTCACCATTTTAAGTGCCCAGTTCAGTGACATTCAGTACATTCACATTTTTGTATATTTATCACCATCCATTTCTAGAATTTTTTTTTTGTCTTGCACAACTACAATTCTGTAGTTAAACATTGACACTCTGCTTCTCCTGCCTGGGTCCCTGCTACACACCTCTCCACTTTACGGCTCTGAATTTTACTCCTCTGAAAACCTCATCTGAGTGGAGTCATGCAGCGTTTCCCTTCCTGTGTTTGCCTTCCTCATTGAGTGTAATGCCTTCAAAGGTGATCCATACTGTGTCAGAATCTCCTCCCTTTTAAAAGCAGAATAATATTCGATTTGTGTGCATACCACATCTTGTGTATCCATTCACCTGTTGATAAATACGTGGATTGCTTTCACATTTTGTCTGTTATGAATACTGCCCTATAAACATGAGACTATCTGTTCATGTTTCTTTTTTTTTTTTTTTTCTGAGACAGGGTCTCATTATGTAGCCCAGGCTGTCCTTGAACTCACAGCTATCCTCCTGCCCCATCCTCCCAGAATACTGGGATTATAGGCATGTGCTATCACAGTCAGCTTTTTAAAAAAATTTTATAAAAACTATCCTAGTGGGTACCAAATAATATCTCATTGCAGGGTTGATTTACATTTTCCTAGTGATAACTGACATTGAACATCTTCTCATGAACTTATTGGCTATTTGTGTATCTTTGGGCAGGAAATATATATTCAAACCTTTGCTAGTTTTTCAATTGGGTTGTTTGGTTTTTGCTGTTAAGTGGTAGTTCTTAAATATTCTGGATGTTAATCCCTTACCAGGTAAAAATTTTCAAGTATTATTTCCCATTGTATGGGTCACCTATGCATTCTATTAATGGTGTCTTTTGGTACAGTTTGTTATTTGGTGAAGATCAACTTATGATTTCTCTTTTCTGTTCTATTAGTATCATATCCAAGAAATTGCTGCCAAATCTTACGTGTAGGTCTTTACTGAGGCAATTTTTGTATTTAACATCAAGAGCCCAACTTCATTATCTTCCATGTAAGGTACGCTTATCACTCCCGTTAGACAGAAAGGAACCGCTCACAGGCGTTGAGAGAGAATTCAAACCCAAGCAGACCGTGCTAATCAGAACCGGGCTTAATTTTTACTGTGTGCAATCTTATTTGCTGGACCTTTATTATCTGTCACATATGGCTGGTCTGAGTTTTGATGCTAGAAGGTTTAGTCAGGAGTCAAGATCTGTCACAACACTGCATTAATTAGAAGACATGGGACACTTACGATTCTCTTCTTTATCCCCTGTACCCAGAAACACACGGTAACCAACGATATGTGGCAGAGACAGAATCATCTACATAGTCCCAGAAATTACTCTGCAGAGAAGGGCTGGCTGAGGGTGCTGCCGCAGGCTGAGCCCACAGAAGCTCGGCTTGAGGCCCTTCCCACCTCCTCGCCACAGATCCACCACCGAGGTAGCTCCAGCCACACCTGCACGCAGTACAGGCTGACCCTCTGTCCCCAGGCTTAGCCTTGCCAAAGCCTACTGGCACCAGGAGACACCAGCACTGCCCTCCTGAGAGCGGGATCCAGGAGCAGCTCCTGGGGCACTATGGTCAGCAGCAAAGCATAAACATTACCAGGCCTTTCGTTTGACCTGAGCTAACAACTAGTGAGTTGGACTTTACTCTCTGGAAGCCAAATCAATGCCTGCCAAGTACTCAGTGGGTGAGCACATTCGTGCCAGGGTGTGGCAGAGGGAGGCCATGACCACTGCCCAACAGGAGAGCACAGTCTAGTGAAGACAGCAGATTCATGTCCCACAGACCCTAGATACAGGGGAGAAGGCTGGACTATAACTTAGTAGATGTGTAAGAAGGTAAAGAGTGTGACTGATGCTTTTAAGAAATTAATCTTTTTCTTTTCTTTTTTTAAGATTGTTGGATTGAACCCAAGGTCTTGGCATTGAGCTACTCCCCAGTCCTTTTTTATTTTTTTGAGACAGGGTCTCACTAACTCCCAAGTTGCCTGAGCTGGGCCAGAACTTCTGATCCTCCTCCTTCAGCCTCCTAGAGTTCTAGGATTATCGGCATGTGGCATGATGCCTAGCTAATGATTTTATATACATATTTATAAGAACAGTGTGATAATTTGATATATGGATTATACAATGTGTAGTGATCCGAACATCTATGAAAGCTCACAACTCCAATGTTCATAAGTCAGGGACTTAGTGTAGTTAGAATGTTAACTTCCTTAAATAGTTCCTAAATTTTTTGAAGCACATAATAATTGTATGTATTTATAAGTTACAATGTGATAGTTCAACACATGTGTGCCATGTGTGCTGAGCAGATTTTGTAACTAACATTTCTACCTCCTTACCATTACTTTGCATTTAGAGTCGTGCACATGATAGGTTGTCCTGAACTATGGTGAGCCCCCATGCTGTACAGCGCTCAGACTCATTCTGTGTGTGTGTTGGTGCGATTACCTTCCTCCCCTCATCCCTGACCTCTCTGCATCTAGTAATCACCCTCCACATTCAGATTACCTCTGACCTCCTTCAGTGTCCACGTGTGAAAGAAAACATGCTGTGTTTGTCTTCTGCGTCTGGCTTGTTTCTCCTAACCTTGTCCTCCAGTTCTCCTATTTTGCTGCAAACGATAGAATATCTTTTTTGTTTTGGTTTAGTTTTTGAGCCAGGCTCTTGCTATGTAGCCCAGGCTGACTTCTAATTCATGGACTTCTAGGGGCTGGGGTTCCTGTGTGTGCCACCATGCCCTGCTTAGAATACTGTCATGGTTTATATCTGATGTCCCCCAAGCCTCATGCAGGCAGAGGCAGGGCTTGTGGGAGATGATTGAATCATCTGAGCCACCCTTCCCACTGCCCCCATTTGCTCTGCTCTCTGTCACCCCAACACAGGCAGCTTTTCCTTTACTGTGCTCCTCTGACGTTCCCCTCTGCCATGCCTTTCTAACTTGAAGTACAGACCGAAAGCTCAACACGCTGTGAACTAAATAGATTTCTCTCTCCTCTTTTAGTTTGCGGGCACTGGATATTGTGTCTCAGTGATGAGAAAGTGACTCTGATAAGTATCATTCTTTTCACGTCTGAATAGCATTCCATGGTGTATACACTTTTTCTTTATCCATTGGGCATCCAGGTTGGTTTTATATTTTATATCTTAGCTATAATAAACAGTGCAGCAACAAACAGTGGAATGTAGGCATCTCCTTGGTAAGGTAATTTTACTTCCTTTGCATATGGTTCCCAGTAGTGAGATGGCTGGATCTATCTTTAGTTTTCAGAAGAACGTCCATACTGTTTTTCTTTGTGGCTATACTAATTTGCTCTCTCACCAACAGGGAGAGTGTTCCCCTTCCTCTTAATCCTCACCAGCACTTGCTGTATCTTGTCTTTTTGGTCAGAAGCATTCTGCCTAGAGCGGGAGATGGGATCTCCCTGTGGCTTTCATTCGCACTTCCCCAATGGCAAATGATGTTGAGCGTTTTTTGCATAAATGTACTGGCCACTTGAATTTCTTCTTTTGAGAACTGTCTATTCATACCATTTGCCCATTTCAATTGGATTATTTGGTCATTTGTCCCTGGCTTTTTTTAATTCTTGCACATTCTGAACATTAATCCTTTTTCAGATGAATAGTTGGCAATTGTTTCCTATTCTAGAAGTTGTCCCTTCATTCTGTTGATCATTTCTTTTGCTAGGCAGAAATTTCTTAGTCTGATAAAATCCCACTTGTCTATTTTGTTTCTGTTACCTGTGTGCTTTGGGGTCTAGTGTAAACAAATAAAAACAAACAAATAAAAAATTTGCCTTTACCAATGTGACTGCAGAGTCTGAATGGTTTTCAGAGGTGGTGAAAATGGACAGACCTTTAGGCAGAAGCCCGAGGGAGACCAGAAGCCCGAGGGAGAGTGGAGGGAAGCGGGCAGGTGCTCGGACAGCTCGGACAGGGCCGGTTCTTGCTGGAAACACAGTGGGGCAGTGGGTGAGGAAACATTTTAACATGTTTCCTACATGTCGTTATAATATAATCATATTCCTAAAACTTTGATTTTATAGAAAAAGAGAAAAGAAAAAAACTATCTGTGATCATTTTGCTCAGCTCCCTAAAGCTTTCTTTCTTTGTAAAGAAGAAAAAGAAGGGGGGCAAGGGGAAGACAGCTGCCTTGGTAAGAAGAATTAGGGTAGGGGGCTCTGGAAAGATAGAGGACCTGTGGGCCTTTGCTCTCAGATGCTTTCAGGCGGGTGTCAAGGGCCCTTTTCCCCCACCCGGAACTTACCATAACTGGACTTGCTCTCAGGCATCTCTGCCTAGCATCATTTCTTCTGGGGGTCTATGTGTAGCTTCTTCCGGTTTATTTGTCTTTGACCTACTTTTCAGGCCTTATCTTTGGGATGGGCAGAGGTTGGCAAGGGGGTGCCTTATTCATTGTTAGCTTAGAGTGAGCAAGGGGGCATGTGGATGTCTATTATACTCTCTAATTATATGATGAACATAGCGACCCTAAAGTGGATACATATATAAGGCTATGTTAGTGCAGAGGTGTGAGTACATCCTGCCTCAAAGTTAGTCAGCCCCTTTGCCTCCCCTATATTCCCCTGGAGGTGGGAGCAGCTCATCGTTTGCACACTTAACTTTCTCCCTGTGTCCTGCCTGTCTGGTCTTTCTCTTCTGGTCTCTGGTGTAAGTCCCAAGGACAATGGGTGCCTTTGTTCACCTATTTTTTTCCCTTTTTCCACTCTTGTCTTTTCCCAGCTTTCCAGGGTAGTGAAGTTTGTTTTTAACTCCATGCAGTTAGGACCAGTAAAAAGACCTGAGGAGGCTGAGGCCCCTGTTTTTCTGTCTGCAGACTCCTGCCCCTACAGAGCAAGGAAATGGGTTCTTCCCCAGGGCCTCCGACAGGAACACAGTACAAGCTGGTCTTCAAAGACACCCACTCGGGAGAGCAACAGGCTCTCGTGTCCAGACTGAACCCACCCCGCTGCCCCACAGCGGCCACATCGTGCCCAAGGCCACATCACACCCAAGGCCACATCGCACTCGGAGAGAATCTGGCTGACTGCACAGACGAACAGGAGGAAATGAGCGTCCAGGCCATGCAGACACGGCCCGAGCCCCAGCAATGTCCCTTTATGTCTCCTTGGCCAGAAGCAGATCGCAGGGCCACTCCAAAATTCAGTGGAGTCTAGGACAGTAAAAGTCTGGGGAGAGGACTCTGGAAACAAAATATTGGGGTTCTGCTGGTAAAAGACGTGGGGAAGAAGTGTCCAATTGTCACAGTCTCCCACGTCCCAGATGAGGGCAAGGAGAAGGACCAGGTTTGTGACCGCCCACACTTCAGCTCATTTGCTCCTCATGCTGAAGACACTGGTAAAGTCACTCGAGGAGTACTTAACTTGCCTGAGGTCAGAGGCCCTGCAAGGTCTGGGCTGGATCTCAAACTCCAGCTCAGCTCCTTCAGCTCCTTCAGTATGTTCTCACAGCACACTTGCAGCACTGGGAGCTCAGAAGCCAACTCCGTGTAGGACAGGCAGGGCAGAGGAGGGACTCTCATCTCACAGTGACAGCTGAGTGAGACACACTTATTTATTTCACTTACTTCCCCAGAAAGCCCTAAGGGCCAGCATCGCCAAAGAAGTTATACAGCTTAGGTGATTGGAAAGTGGTGGGGCGGAACTAGAACTGTTCCTTCATTTTGTTATTGATTTCCCAGCAGTGTGTCCCCTCTGACTGTGATGCACTGTGAAATCTGGTTCTTTTGGGTTATCTGATTCCAAACCCCATGGACTTTCCAGGGCTTCTACCATGCTATTAGTGCCATTTTAGAGAGAGACGCAGAAAGGCTAGAAATCGCCTAAGATCACGAGGTTCCCATGAGGAAGGACGACCTTGAACCAGACACCCGGCCCTAAAACCAGGGCCCTTCCCCGCGCTTCCTCCTGTGCCCGCTCCATCCCACTTCTGTGCTTGTGCCTTGCGCACCCACTTCATGCCTCCTGCACCCATTGTTCAGCCTCGGCAGCCTGTGGGCATGAAGTGAAAAGACAGGTTTCAGAGGTAGAAAGGGATTTGGCGCCTGTAGAATGTTGGAGCCACTGAAGCTCTGAATTAACGAGCCCTGATACTCTCCAAACTTTGGTCTTTTTGTTATATGAAATAATATACTTCCTTTCTCACTGTGTAAAGTTGAGTCAGCTTTTACTGACTCCTAACAAGTGTGGATGTGTTGGTCTCTCTGCTCTTATAGTTCCAACTCTCTGGAATACTCACTGAGGTACCTGTTTCAAAACCATCATCTTTTCTTGCTTTGACCTCATGCTGGTTCCTGGTGCTCTGTCCTGGTCCATCGGTGAGATGACGAGTCCTTGAAGAACAGGAGGCCTTATCTCGTGGGGTCTTGAAGCCCTGGATTCTGGTTCTGATGCTATGGGTACCTGGTCGAGCCTTTTACCCTCTGCATAGTCTGAATGTTTCCACCCAAGTGCAAATTTTGGAAACCTAGTGCCCAGTACAGATTTTGAGAGGTGGGACCTTTAATAGCTGATAGGCTGTGCCTGCGTGAATCTATTAATGTTGTTCCCACACAACTGCCTTAGTTAAGGGAGTGGGTTCCTGATAAAAGGATGAGTTCAGCCTCTTCCCACCCCATTTCTACAGGCACACGTGTGAACACACACACCTGTCTCTGATGGGCATGCACACATACATATACAAACAACTCTCACAAGCGCACACGTGTGCATACACACCTATCTCTCATGGGCACACATATGCGCATATGTAAACAACTCTCATGGGTGCACATACATGCATATGTGCACATTACAGGTGTGCATACATGCATATACCAACAACTCTCACAGATACACATGTGTGCATACACATCCATCTCTCATGGATCCACATGCATGCATAAACACCCATCCCTCATGGTGCATACACATGTATGCACTCCATTGTTCATGGATACACATATGTGTGTACACACTCACCTCTCATGGGTGCACATGCATACATGTAGACCCTCCTTTCATGGGCACACACACGTGCATACATACCCTGTCTCTCCCAGCTGCGCAAGTGCGCACATACACCCCATCCTTCATAGCGCACATGCATGCAGACTGGTGCACTCATGCCCCTCCCTCACACGCACATGTGTGCACTCACACATTCCCTCTTGTGCCCTTCTGCCTTCTCCCAAGCAATGATGTAACAAGAAGGCTCTCACCAGATTCAGGCTCCTCAAGCTAGACTCATCAGCCTCCAGGACTGTAAGAAATAAGCCTCTGTTCTCTGTAAGTTGGTTGGTCTCCTGAGCTCAGGTATAGAAGCAGAAAATGCACCAAGACACCCTCTATCTCCCCAGGCTACATCACTGCCTGGGGAAAGCAGTAAATAAGCTGCATCTCTCTTGCTAATTCTCACTGAAGCAGTGTGGATGATTTTCACGGAGCATCAAAGAATATCTGATATGTTTCCATTTGTATGAATTCAGGAGTAGAGAAAAACTAGTCCATAGTGAGAAGAAATTAGAATAGGGGAAGGGCAGCGGCTGGGAAATAGCACAAGGGGGCTTTCTAGGCTGATGAGAATGTTCTGTACTTTGTAGTGTTACAAAAGTGTCTACAATTGTTCGTTTTTACCAAATGGAACATATACTCTCTGGATATGTTATTATGCATAAACTATGCCTCAATTTATTTTAACATATTTAAAAAGAGAATGGCTTCTGAGACGGTGTTCAGTTCAGCTGCCCAGGATGCGGAAAGTGATCAGCAATGTCTGCCTCGGACGAGGAGAAGGTGAAGCAGGCAGCACAAGCTCCCATTTGCTCTGCTCTTCTTGTATTTAGCTGGACATGCTCTGAGGGTTTCCGCATCATTTCAGTGGTTACATTAACTCAGCCCACCTCATAAGGCTACAGTGCGGTGAAGGTTCCTGTATAATGTAAGCCTCTAGCCAAATCTAAGATGTTACTGTACACTTGTGTCTGCAATATCTTGCACCTCCCTAGCTGAGCTGAAGCAGGGCAGAGCCGCATATTCTCAAAATGCCAGGCTCCCTGTGGGCTTGGACATGGCATGTCTGTCTCATTATTCATCTTACAAACATCAAGTGCTGATGTTGATTTGCACCCTGGCTTTCCTGCTGGAGTGCAGGGCCAGCTTGAAGGAACTAAGGTGACTTCCACAGGCTGACCGAAGTAAGGCATTTTCTTCTGAGGCTTTACCCTTTCCCAGTGCTCTATCTCAGGATGGAATCTGGTAAATGTCATTTCTCCTCCTTGTTCCACTATGGAGCTGAAGGACCTTTCAGAGCTGTCCTCTGTAGCCTGCTCTGTCTCTTGGCTAAGGGAGATGCTTTGGGCACCTCTGATATCTTCAGGGAGTCTCTGGATGATGGTGAGGATGGTGCTAGGCAGGCTGCACCCCTGGGAGGCTCGGGCTCGGCAGCTGCACTGATTCTCCACTGCCATCCCCACAGAGGCAGCAAGACGGTGCCTGGCAACCCTACCTCTACTTCCGAGGTCAGTCAGAGAGCCAGACACAGCGGCAGATCCAGCCTGGGTATTCCGCCAAGAGATACCTCCGAGGCTTCTTGCGGACATGGTCCCCCACCTCCACTTACAGACTCCAACGTGCAGGTCAGTGAGATGTGAGCTCCCCACCTTTCATGCTGGTGCCAGGCTGTTTTCCACCAAGGCCTGAAACAACAAGATTTCAGGCCCAATCTCTTTTTTGTTTGTTTGGATTTTTTGTTTTGTTTTGTTTTTTGAGACAGGGTTTCACGATATAGTTCAGGCTATTCTTGAACTCACTATGTAGCCCAGGCTGTCCTCGAACTCATGGTGATCCTCCTGCCTCAGCCTCCTGAGTGCTGTTATTACAGACATGTGCCACTACGCCTGGTTTAGGCCCAATCTTAATAAAGCAACTCCGGAGCTTAGTAGCCCACAAACCTCTGCCCCTGGCCACCAAGCTTGCCCTTTACCTTCCCCACGTCCTCAGAAGGACAGAGTCCATGAGTCTCTCTCACCCCCACCCTCACAGTCCACCTCCCAGGCCAGCACTTCATGTACAGCTTTACACACTCAGAACCTCAGAGAGCTCCTCCAGTTTAACCCCTGCTGGTCACAAAGTAAGAAAAATCCCGACAAGCCAAGTGTTTGTCTAAGGTCATTTGGCCAAAAACAGAGCAGAACCAAAGTCTGGTCTTCCTTGTCCCTCATGCCCCTAGCTCCACATTCTTCCCAGGATTCCCTGGCTCCCCATCTGAGGTGGCCATGGGTCCTATGGGAAGTGGGGATGTGGGAATTCCTCCCTTTAAAGATGCACTTACAAGTAAGATGAACAACCTTCTGCAGAGGAGCAGAGACCCCTCCCAATACACCCTGCAAATCCTGGCTTAGGGCTGCAGGCTCAGCACACGCACACCGTTCCACAGACAGACAGCTCGGCTCCCAGCACTTCGGACATACTGCCATTTAAAAAGTATCCATTGTTTACCTAAAATTCAGATTTAACTGTACACTCTGTGTTTTACTTGGCAAACCTTTGGGGGATGAGAGGTGAGCAGTAAGATCCGCCAGGACCTACTCAGCTGTTTGCCATTTCTTCAGCACCTGCAAGCAGGCTGGGCCACCCGAGGAATTCTGGCTTTCTTTACGCTTTCATGGGTCTAACCTGGGAAAGAAAACAGCTCTCTCCTATAAGTGGTGACTGGAAGCCAAGTGACAGCTGGGCTTGTTTGGTAATCGGTTTTACTTCCAGTCCCATGGACTGGCATGTCCATTTACAGCAGTTCCATGGAAAGGCTGTGCCATTTTTTTGCATTTGTGAGAAAGAGACTCTTTAAAAAAGACGTTTATCTTTAGACAGGCTGAGGTGGTGCAGACCACTGCCCTGTAGCCTGAGCCTCATGTCTTCAGGAAAGGACTGGCCACCACACATCAAAAGATGCTCAGACTCCTCCATGGGAGTCACATGGCCAAAACATGTGGCCTAAGAAAAGACATACGTGCGTTGCATCCTTGGGTTCTTGCTGTAATTCCTTACTTGAGCTCCTCTTGAACGTAAGTCCTTAAGCTAGAAGAATAGTAGTGACACTCAAAGGAGAAACCACCAGCCCAACAGCCCCTACCACACTCTCCCCTCACACCTCAGAGTTTACCACCTTTGTGATGCTAGGATGCTTCTGCTCCCTTCTTTCCACCCCAGTGATAGGTCCTCTCTACCCTTCAGGCCCACATCTTCTACAAAGGCTTTTATGGCAATTCCCATCAATACTGAGCTTCTCAATTTCTGTTCTTACATGACGCTGGTCCTCAGGGCTGCACAGGTGAGTGCAGGAAGCACCTGTCTCTCCAATAGACTGCATGCCTTTAAAAAGAGCCCGTGTCTGATTCTCTGGTATATACCTCCTGCCTAGCAGGAGGGCAGGACCCCCGGTAAGCTCTCAGCAAATACTGTAGAATGGCTAGATTGGGAGGGCTGATGATCACAGGTCTCACAGAAGCAAGCAGGATATACCCACTACCATTGGGTCGTCCCTCCTGAGACAGGACGATATTTCTGCCCAACTCCAAGGAAGCCGCCATGTTTCTCTCACTGGGAGAAACAGTTCTTGGAAATAGTGAAGTAGAGGAAGCGTACATGTGCCACAGGGCCAGGAGCTCTCCAGATGCTGGATGGAGAAAACTCCATGGACTCCACCTGTTTTTTATTTTCTCCCATATCTCTCCTCCTCCTCCCCCTTTTCCTCCTCCTTCTCCTTCTTTGTGTGTGTGTGTGTGTGTGTGTGTGTGTGTGTGTGTGTGTGTGTGTGGTACTGGGGATAGAACCCAAGACCTTTGCACTGAGCAATGTTCCAGCCCTCATTTTTTCTTTTTTAATTTTGGGATTGAGTCATGCTAAGTCACTAAGTTGCCCAGACACTACATCCAGCTCTTCCCATCTTCTAATTGTCTTCCTGGATGGGCACTGTCCAAAATCAAGACTCGTGCAAGTGGGGAAGCTTGTTGTTAGCTCCAGGGCCCTACATTACTGAGCATGTTTCTGCCAGTAACTCCTAACCCACCCGCCAGGATACATCAAGGATTCTGTGCTGCTCCAGGATGCTCGACCTGATGTGCCAAAGAATCTCAGGCTGCAACAAGACCTTTCAGGTGCACCCCCAAAGTACCATCTCCTGCCTGTCTTCCCACCATTTTGGATTCAACAAGGAAACTGTTTTGAACAAGGTACGTGTTAGTTTTATGGCTAGTTTTCAAATATTTGGTTTTCTGGCTAGTTTTCAAATATTCTCCTTAAAATGGAGATTCCTAAAATAAGGTCTGGCAATTCCATTCGTCCTCTTCTGTAAAATGAGGGGCACAGTCTAAACCAGCACTGTCCAACAGTACTTTCTGAGATGATGGAATGGATATATGTGCTAGCTAATATGATGGTCATTAGTCACACGTCTAATGAGCACTCGAAATGTGGCTAGTGTGACTGTGAAACCAAGAATGTTATTGTAACTAATTAATAATTAATCTAGTCACCTGTGACTCCTGGCTACTGTATTGAACATTGAGATCTAGACTCTAGATTTTAGGCCATTCCTTGGAAAAGATCAGGCATGTTCAGGGTGGGATGGCCATAGACTAGGTGATTCCTTAGATCTGTTCCACTGTAATAATCTGTAATCCTGTGGTATTTGTGGCAACATCATATGGAAAAAAATATATTACTTTTAGGCCAGAAATCTGTATCCTAGTGGCAGTTTTCTCATTCAGAAATGTAAGATCTCGAGCTTCTCTTTCCTCATCTCTGTAATGGGCACAGTAAGACCTACCTTAACACACAGAAAATTATTGTGGACTGTAAAACATTCTTTACTACCAGAACCTTACCTGTCAATATTATTCTTGGGAACTTGAAGCAATAAACGAGCCAGGAGTTGCCTCTGGAAAGGGAATTGGGAAAGATGATGGGCAAAGACTATGCAAAGACTAGGGTCTCAGATGGTAACAGAGATCTTGAGAAAAGAAAAGAACAAGACCCCAACATAACGTAAGGGTACTTTTTTTTCTGAAATCAAAAAGGAATTTTCTAGACACAATGGCAGTGCCTGACCAGGTCCTCCTTGTCATTGGCAGGATGGACGTGGTCAGGATAAGCGGAGAATCTACATTGTTGGGGGAATGTAGAACATGGCTGGGCAGGATCAAACACCCAAGCCATTTGTTGTACTTGGGTCTGGAACCAGAGAATTCTAATCATAACCTGGCCCATGTGTAGATCGTGTATGTAAAATCTATTGACCAGGTAATTCTTTTCCTCTCTCACGAATTAGTTCTCTGGTCTATACCTTAGTCTCTACGTACTTTGCTAATATGAATCGAAATCTAAGACCACTTGATTCTGGGGCATTAAAGAAATCGCAGGTCTTGGCCAGAATCACGCAGATAATGCCACTATGTGGGGACACATCGCCCTTCCTCAGGTGACATGCTGTCTCACCACTGCCTTCTGTTCTCTCCAGCTGATGTCTCCAGCTAATGTTCTTAGATTTTGAGGCCCTAGGACCCTAAAATGCTGGACAGGGGATTGTAGCATTTTCTGGGGGTGGGGCACAACGGACCTAAGGGATCAATGAATTCTCTAGTCAATGCCATCTACCAAAGAACTGTCAAAATAAGGCAGAAAACAGAAAGGCAGCATAGAGTAGTGATTCAGCTAGTGGCTATTAGCACCAAATTCCAAGCCATACGACTTCCCAACCGGAGGTAAGCATACCACCTTTACTTCACAGGTTGTATGCGGGAATTAAATAGGATAATGTAGTACCTGACAGATAGTAAGTAAATGTTCATTTTAGGTCTCCTAGCTTTTGTTTTCTAAACATAATTACTGCTTGCAATACCTAATTGCCCATGATCACAGGAGCCAAAAAAAAAATTTTTTTAAAAAATAAAAGGAGCTCAAAGGATATACCCTGAGCCCTGACTGATGTTTCCATTGGTTTTAATTTTATCTCCCTGTGATCACCTCTTTTTTGCCAAACACTTTATCTGGTGAAGTGGCAAAAGTCCTGGCCGTGAACCCCAGATTGCCAACAGTGAGATACTGGCAAGTCGCTTAGAGTCCCCGCCCCTCGGTTTGCACACGTGTAAAACATAAGCCAGTGAGTCTGCAGTCCTTCCTCCCTATCACAGGAAAGGACAGGGAAAAGCCCCATGAAAGCTGTAAAATGCTGCCCCAAGGCACATTATTTCAGGGAGCTGAACCCATATTTGAGATACAGGGAGAATAAACTCTGTGCTCTCCTCTCAGCAACTGAAACTTCCAGTACTGTTCCTGCAAACCTGTTTCTTCTAAGCATAAACAGCTGAGCAAGACGATGACCTTTACTGAGAAGGAATTCTTATTTACTCTCACATAGAGTGAGTCACACAGCTAATTTCACTGGAATCTGGCCAACACCTACCTCTCTAGATCCCATCCAGCTCCCCGCAATGCCGCCGCCCCACATGGGCACTCTGACGTGCAAGACTCTTGAGTGAGTGCCACCTGGCTAGTCTCACTCTCTCCACCCTCAGAAGTGTCTCTGGTTCCAGGTGAGTCTGACCAGAAAGGGTGGACCTGTGGTCTGGCTTGATCCTGAAGGATCTTTGTAGAATACTCTCAAAGGTCATTAGTGCTATACTCTGTGTGGCGTTGAGGTCCTCTTGGGGACCACCTTGGAATGAGAAAGCTCCAAAGCCTATCGAGCTTTCCTGGGCCACTAAAACCCGGGCAGACTCCGGAACCCAAGCCTGGGCCCATGTCTCAACCACCAACACTCTTGGTATCAGTTTGAACCAGAGTAGCCTTTAGGAGCCAATGGGCTGGAAGGAGGGAGCGGCCCCATGTGCCAGCCTTGGACACCTGACCCAGCGACACCAACGATGGGGGTGAGGATGGTAGGTGAGGGCTGGGAACATAGAGGGGATCTGAGGCTAGCTGGGGGAAGGAGGAGCCCCAGAATCCAGAGCTTCATCTCATAGAAAGCCTGCAGGCTCGAGAGCCCATGGTTAGACACAAGCCCACATTGTTCCATGAGGCTGCGTGCTGGGAGTGGAGGTATTACTAAAGCTTGGCTCCAAACAAGGAAGGCTTGCCAGACTGTTTCAGCAATAAATTACCTTGAGCAAGTGATGAAAATAGCTGCAGGACCCTTTAAACCATCGATGAAAGATTTGTTAACTATGCTGGAGTCATCTGTTGACTCAGATCCTGCCCAAGGGTTGCAGACAGGGTAAATCCAGGGAGTTAAGCAGGGGTCCCACGCCCCTGCTTTCAGCAGAGGCTTCTCCCCAAGTAAACAACCAGGAGATGCCCAGGAAACCCGAGAGCTTGCTTCAGATGGAGTGTTGCCTACGCCACAGAGGCAGCAGCTTTCCCGCCACTACCATCCACAAATCCCTGGCAGCTCACAAAGAGCTGTCATGTTAAGTATCTTACTTGAGCTCACACAAGCAAGTGAGGGTGAGGAAATCAGTGTCCCCATTTTACAGACAATGAAACAGAGTCCCAGACACAAACCATCACCCTGGGTCTCCTGACTCCTGCCTGCTGCCTGCCAGCTGCTGTTTCCACTGAAGCACTGCTAAGAATGCAGAATTGGGGGGCAGGCAGAGAGGAAGCAGGGTCATGGCCATTTCTGCTCAGAGAAGCAAGAAGGGGGCAGCTTGGGGGCAGCAGCAGCTCCAGGGCCTTGGCTGGGTTTCCAGCTGACCACCGTTCACCTTTGCAGGTGAGCAGGGCCCGGATGAAGGGACAGCTGGAACCATCGAACGTGTGGACCAGGGTACCGCAGCCAAGCGCCGTGGCAGTCAGGGGACTCCTTTGCTGCCACTCAGGGAGCAGCCCTGGAAGGAAGATGGAACCTGGGCAGAGGTACCACTTCTAACAGGCTCCCTTCTATCATCACCGTGCCTTCACAGAGGCCCACCCTCTCTTCACCGTCTCCTGGGGTCCTCCAAGTGCTTTGACCCTGTTGACGGCTGCTTCCCCAAGTGTCATCTGTGGAACCCCAGCATCACCAGATGCCCTTTAAGAAAAGGGTCTGAGCCGGGCGTGGTGGCGCACGCCTGTAATCCCAGCACTCGGGAGGCTGAGGCAGGAGGATCGTTGCGAGTTCAAGATCAGCCTAGGCTACAAAGTGAGCTCAAGGCCAGCCTGAACTGCAGAGTGAGACCCTGTCTCAAAAAGAAAAAAAAAAGAAAAGAAAAGTGTCTGTAGCCAGGTACAGTGGAGAGATGCTGTGTGTGCATTCTCTTCTCAGAGATGCCAGCTCACATCTGGATATGGGGCACTTTGAGGAGCCCCTCAGTATAGTCACCAGCTTCAGTCTGTTTAACTCCAGGTTTTCCAAATTACTGATCCATCCTGAACCTATGCCTCATTCCTGCGAATACAGACTTATCTAGAAAAAAGAGCTTTTGGCTTTCAACTTAGTCTGAATTCTACTTCTTACTAGTTGTGATAAACTTATCCAAGAAACTTAACTGGCTTTGAGAATCAATGAGACCTTCAATAAAATGGAGCTTTAATCATATGTATCTCACAGAGTTACTGTGAGGATTAAATGAGTTAAATTTTAGAAATGCTCTCTAAACTCTA
Organism: Chinchilla lanigera; assembly: GCF_000276665.1. Classification (NCBI taxonomy): domain Eukaryota; kingdom Metazoa; phylum Chordata; class Mammalia; order Rodentia; family Chinchillidae; genus Chinchilla; species Chinchilla lanigera. The sequence goes on along the minus strand of NW_004955457.1, from coordinate 12,672,858 downwards.
AGGTGTGTGCATGTGTGTGTGTGTGTGTGTGTGTGTGTGAGAGAGAGAGAGAGAGATAACAGCTGTTCAGAACAACAGTATCTGCTCCATCTTGAATAAAGTCATTTTAACATTCAAGGTCATATGCCAAGGAGAACAGAAAAGGGAAGAAAGACCACACAGTAGAAGAAGAGAGAGGAGAGCTACTTTTCATGATGGATAAATGCAATGATCCAAGCACTTGGTTTTTATTTTTTAATCTTTTTTTCTTGGTAGAACACTGTATGTGAGGTATAGCTATCTGTCATTCTATCATCAATCATAAAATACTTCACAGTCATAAGCAATATCAGAGATCTCGCTGTTACAACCTTGTCTTCCAGCCAGCAGAAGAAATTTCATCCCTAGAACCACGAGTGTAGCCACAAGGCTGACTGTTACAGGAACCTGCTCTGCTCCTTTGTGCCAGCCTGTTTACAGCTCTGTGTGCGTGTCGTTCCCTAGGACACCTCAACAGAGAGTCGCCTCCCTGTTCGTGCCTCAGAGGAAAGCCACAATGAGAAGACACAGCAAACCTCCAGGAAGGCCCTCAGGCATGCCCGCATAGGGCCCTCTTGGCTCCTGGGTGACAAATCCAACACTATACCGTTCGGAGGCGCCTTCCCCAGTCGGAAGGCAGACCTAAGCGGTAAGACCAAAAGTCTCATTCACTGATGGGGGTGAACCAAGTGGTGTGTTCATTTGAGAGCACAGGTGTCTGAAGGGAGCTTCCTTATGCCACACACCTTAGAAAATAACAGCCAGCGTCCAGCTGAATGTGGGAATGAGATCCTCACAGGTCCTTCTGCCTAGTGTTTCACCAGGCAAATTTTACAACCTGAATGCCTGCATTCAAATTAGTCCCCATTTACTACCTGTAGTCTTTCTTTTGTTTTCGGTTTTTTTGTTTTTCTTCCAGTACCAGGAATCAAATTCACGACCTTGTGCTTGCCAGGCAGGCGCTTTGCCACTGAGCTAAATCCTCAGGCCCCTACTATCTGTAATCTTGAGCAATCATTTAATTTTGCTGAGGTTCCATTTCCCCTGCTGTAGAGTGGGGATAATAATATCAATATATGACTACTGTAATGCCATGCATACAAAACACTCTGCATAATTCTCTTCTCATATTTAGTGCACAATACCTATTGGTTATTATTGTTATTCTCTCTGATTGAGAACTCAACCCAGAGGATGACACTAGGCTCCCTAACCCTGCTCAGCAAGGCCACGCCCCCTCCGCACCTGGTGTGCTCCCGGATTTCCTTCCTGTCATTAACCAAAAGAGGTACAAGCTGAAAGTCGACTGTCTACCCCCATACCTGCAACTAAGAACTTCTCTTTCCGGTCCTGTTTCTGCAGAAAAACAAGGGACCGAGAAGCTCTGCAAGGCTAGAGGCGGCCACCTCTTACCAGAGCCTCCTGCGGAAAGATGCCTTTTCCCTCCAGTAACATCTGCCGCTGCCTCAGAGCACAACACCTCTGGGGAAGTAAAGGGGAAGAAGGTATGTGTGCGTGTATGTGTGTGCATGGGTGTGTGTGTGTTTAACCCCAAACTAGAAATGAGGCCACGCAAAAGGGTATCTCGCAGAGAACTGGCCTCTCCAGCTTCTGAGCTTGCCAATGGAGCCAGAATAGAACCGGAGTAATTTAATGCTGAAAATCATGAGGAATGAGGAATTCCAGTTATACCTTAAAGCATATGCTATCACCACTGTCTCTGAGGGCAACAGAATCCTTTATTCTCCTGAGGGTTTAAGGTTTTCTGCAAACAAGTAAGGACAGAATCTGAGCCGCTAAGCAGTTGATCCACTTTCAAACTCAAAATGCGGGTGAACTTGAACCCAGCAACGATTTGCACCAATGAGAGTCTGTCACCTCTGCACATGAAGGTCAGAGGTTGCAAGTTTATCAGGCCTCTTCAGAAGTCAGAACATCTTCTTTCAGAGATGTCCTCTGCTATCTCCAGCCTGCTTCGCAGTTCTACATGGTCATGGGTTGTGGGTGGTTTGGAGGCCCACAGGCCTGCGGGATGCTCCGCCTCGTAGCAGCTGTGAACAGGCCACGCAAGCTCACCGTGCCACAGTGACCTTACTGCGTGCCTGGAGAAAGACGACGGCCTCAAACTGCTGGTGGAAGGATGCAAAGAGATGGTGCACCTCTAGGAAATAATTCTATGTCTGCTTGGGAGCTACCAAAATGTTAATCAGGTGTGAGGATTCCTGTCCCTGGAGGAGCCATGGGCACTCTGGCAGTCCTGGTGCCAATGAAGGAAGTTGTTTTCAGTCTGTTCAGGATTTTTAGATATCCTGTGTCTGAGCTGATCTAAACTTTTCCATCCACACCACAGTGGTCTCTTGGTTCCTTTGGAACAGGAATACACAGCAAGCCTGACCCCCCAACACACCCAGAGTCACCACAGACCTAAGGCAAGCCCTCATCCATACCCAGCCAGGCTCTTCCTTCAGCCCCTACGTCTGCTCAACAGAGGGGAGCAATGTCCTCCAAGACAGTATATTAACACTCTGCATAAATTTCTAGTTGGAATAAAGAAATTAAGTCCCGTCAGCCACACTTCACACAAATAGTTTGAGTTTCCACTCATTTCTCAATGTGACCCTTGTCAAACAAAATGCACAAGGTCAGTATTCAAAAAGGAGCTGCTGGCGGCAGCCCGTGCCTGACAGTGAGGATCTCGAGGAACATAAAGATCCTATGTGCTTGTGTTTGTTTAATCATTTTCTTAATGTCTCTAGGCATGTAGGATGCTTATGTATGTCTTTTATCATTTTTTTTTCTTTTGGAGTACAGAAAAAAATGAGAATGTTTTCATTTTTCCTCCTATGAAATCAAACTCTCTGAAACCCAGCACCATAAACACTTCACAGAGCGGAGTTCATATGTTAAAAGTTGCAAACTGAAAAGTGAAATTTTCAACAACTTCTGAATAACTGGAAACAGAAGGCTCTAATTACTATACTTTTTTGTATCTCTATCCCATATGTGTGTAAATGTGTGTGTGTGTGTCTGTGTGTTTGATGGGGACAGAAAACAACTGGGCTAAATTATTCCCAGCTATATTCATGTTACAGAAGTATGAAGAAACTTAGATTTTTCCCCTCTAGGAGCCAACAAGAGTTATCAAACTCCAGTGAAAGAAGAGTCCACTCTCAAAGAAAAAAGCTATTAAAATAATCCTACTTCAAACACTATTATAACTACAGGTACTAAGTCGTGGAGCCTTCTGAGTCACTTTCTGAGGTAGGAGTATGATTATTCCTATTCCACAGAGGAAAAAAATGGCAGCCGGGAAAGCTTATGTAAGGGAAGCAAACACAAATGCAAATTCCTGTTTCCTGCCCCTTCTTACATCATCTATTGCACGGTCAAATGTCCTTAACAACATATGTGTAGATTTCTCCTTTTCAGGGTGGACAAAGCTCAGTTATATCATTTCAGTCCACTTCATTTTCCCTAGTGATTAAAGAAAGACTATCCTCTCAAAGACTCAAAAGTTACTCATGTTGGTGATTCTCAGAGAAATCAAAGGCAGGAATAATGGGTGTATGTCGAGTTCCCAAGAGCCCAAGTGCAACAGTGCCACCAAAGGCAGAGACTCAGCACTCAGCCTTCTCCCAGCAGCTCCTGGTGCAAGAAATATAATAAAATAAAATGCACTATCATTTTCTCAGCCAGAAGCAGGGCTGGATACCTGCCATGTTGATTTTTTGTGTGTTTAAATTTTCTCCAGGCACCATCAGCTTTGAAATTACCTCCTATTTTGGAAGAGCCACCCAGAATTCTTGACCCCCTGAGGAGCCAGTTTAAAGGCAATGAACCTCCAACAGAGCTCTTCATCATTCCAATGGAGATTCATTTCCACACTCCACAGCCCCCAAAGGAAAATGCCTGCAAAAGAGGTGGGTCCCCCGCGGGTGCATGCTCCTATGGGAGCCAGGTGAGCCAGAAAGGAATGAGATTTGAGGTCATGCCAACTCAGCCCACTCCCAAATCATGGCTGAGCTACTTCAGAGTCATCTTCTTCAGACAATTTTCCCAAAGAAGGAAAATCTAGAAATAGGTCTCTTCTGATTACATTCAATTCAATTTTTAAATATCTATCGAACCCTTCATTAAACAGTGTGTTTTGCTAAACTGTGGGAGGAAAGGAAAGCAGGCACGCATGACAATAACTCCAGTGTGCCCTTGGTGCCACAAAGATCAAGGCTTTTCAAGCCGTTTACAAAAAATTAAACACAAAGATACATGATGAAAATTTACATGATGAATGTTTAAAATTTTATTACAATAAAATTTTACATGATGAATGTTTAAAATTTTATTACAATAAAAGATACATCACCCTTAATCCCTCTCAAATATTCTCCCTCCCTTTGAGCCACTCATCCCATCATTCTTGCCACGTTTTGAAGCAGTTCTGGAAGTCCTCTTTGATGAATGACTTTATAAGGTATGATCAAAAATGTAGTACATGCTGCTGTGACATGCCAGCCAAAGGAAAGGCAGCCTCCTTAAAACAGGATGGTGTGCCCTCACCCACCTCATTCAACAGATCCGGCACTGTGTGACTTCTGGCTCATCCTCAAAGTCAAAAAAGGACCATGGAAGGTACACATTTTCAATTGCTCCAGGACACTGAAGCAGCCACTAAAGTGAAACTAAAGACTTGAAAGAGAACTTCCAGAGCTCCTTCAGAAAGTGGCAAGAATGGTGGGATAAGTGTTCAAAGTGAGTGTTTTGAAGGGGATTAATGACAGTATGACTTTTACTGTAATTTTAGAAAACATTTTAAACCTTTGCCATGTTTTTAGATCATACTTTGTATGGCACAAAACAAGTCAACTGAAATTGAATTTTTTTAAAAAAAACTGGCTAAAAGGAGCAGAGAAATAAATGGTCCCAGACACCTGGTATGAAAGAACTGCTTTAAGTAAACACTCAATGTACCTGAGTTTCTTGGAAGCCAAGGTAGAAAGAATTCTTGAATGTTTTGACCTTCATTTTTCAAAAGAAAGGTAAGGAATTATCCAAAGTGTCATTTTCCTGATTTTTAAAAATTTTTATTTTTGTTAGTATACGTTTTCAGCACACAATGATTATATTCATCATGGGGAGCTGGTGTCTGCACATGACACATCTTCGTTCTTCTTTCATGCCCTTTCCCTCCCCTACCTCCTCCATCTCTACTTCTTGGTCCCCATCATATTTGTAAAAGATCTATCTCCCTGTTGCCTATTATCTACCTTTTATTTTGCTCTTTAATTTATTTATGCTTTGGGTTTCTCATATAAAAGAAACCATGTGATATTTAAGCTTGTGTGACTAATTTATTTCACTTAATATTATGGTCTCAAGGTGTATCCATTTTCCTACAAATGGCTCAAATTTATCCTTTTTTATGACAGAGTAGTACTCTGCTATGTACAAATACCATATTTTCTTTATCCAGTTATTTGCTGATGGACATATAGGCTGCTTCTGTGATTTAACTCTTATGAGTTTGCTGCTATAAACATGAGGATTCATCTATTACTGTCATGTGATTTATTTAACTCTTTTGGAAAGATACCTAGTAGGGGAACAGCTGGATCAAATGGAATTTCTATTTTTAGTTTTTTGAAGAAACTCCATAACAATTTCCATAGTGCTGTACTAGTTTACATTCCTACCAACAAATGTAGAAGGATTCCTTTTCCCCGCAGCCTCACCAGCATTTGTTATTACTTGATTTCTTGATGATAGCCATTCTTTGTGGAATAAGACAGAATACGTATGCTGTTTTAATTTTTATTTCAGTAATAGTCAGAGATGATGGACATTTTTTCGTGTATTTATTGACCATTTGTACTTCTTCTGAGAAATGTCTATTCATTTCAGGGGTTCATTTTTTTAATTGAGTCTTATTTTGTGGGGTCTTTTTTAAAAAATTTATCTCTTCAGGCCTTTGGTTGTTTCCTTTGCCACGCAGAAGCTTTTAAAACTTGATCTAATTCCATTTGCTGACGTTGATTCTTGATGTTATTTTTTGTATAATTAGGGGTCTCCTCAGAAAGCTCTTACTTATGCCCATCTTTGAGTTCTACCTAATCTATCTTCCAGCTGGTTACGTGTCAGTGTTTTAATATTCTACATCTTTGATCTATTTTGATTTCAGTTTAGCACATGCTGAGAGACGCAGGTCCAGCTTCAATCTTCTGCATGTTGACGGCCAGTTTTCCCAGCACCATTTGCAGAAGAGATCTTTTCTCCTCCAGCTTATGTTTTGACCACTTTCCAAAAGATCAGACAGCTGAATGTGCCTGGGGCTGTTTCTGCATCCTCTACCTGTTCCACTGATCCACATGTCTGTTTCTGTGCCAGGGTCATGCTATTTTTAATCACTGTATCCTTGTAGTATAACTTGAAGTCCGGTAGCATGATGCCTCCTGCTTTGCTCTTGTTGCCCAGGATTGCTTTTGCTCAGTGGCCTAGCCAGCATTCCTGCCTAACAGGCCAGTCTTTCCATTTGCTGCCCTCCAACATATCTGATTTTTGTTTGTTTGTTTGTTTGTTTGTTTTTCTCCGGTACCGGGAACCAAACTCACGACCTTGCGCTTGCCAGGCAGGCGCTTTGCCGCTGAGCTAAATCCCCAGCCCCCCTCCAACATATCTGAATATGTTAACCTATTAAAATAGAAAACAAATGGTATATACAGAAAAACATACATATTTCAATGTAGTTGAATCTTCACTGTGTTAAAATGAAGTAAATTTTTACAATATAATTTTCCTTTTGGCCAATAATGCCACCCAAAAAATGTGCTGCCCAGGGCAAACCACTGCCTCTGCCCACCCCTCCCCAGCGACGCTACTACTTTTGCTACTCTGGGTCTCTTCCATACAAATTTTAGCATTGTTCTCTCGTTCTATGAGGGATGCTGTTGGCATTTTAATTGGCATTAGGTTAAACCTATATATCACTTTTGGGAATATGGCCATTTTGACAATGTTGGTTCTGCCTATCCAAGAATAGGGAGCCTCTTTCCATTTTCTGATGTCCTCTTCTCTCTCCTTTCTTAGAGTAGTGTAGTTTTCATTCTTGAGGTCTTTCACTTCCTTGGTTATGTTAATTCCTAAGTATTTAATTTTCCTGAAGGTATTGTGAATGGTATTGTTTTCCTAATTTCTTTCTCAGGAAGTTCACTGTTGGTGTACAGGAATGCTATTGATTTTTCTGTGTTGGTTTTTGCATCCTGCTACACTACTGAATTTGTTTACTAGTTCTAAGAGCCTTTTGGTGAATTTTTGGGGTCTTCTCTGTAAAGGATCATGTCATCTGTGAATAAAGATAGTCTGAATTTATCCTTTCCTATATGTATCCTTTTATTTCTTTCTTTTTTTGCGGGGGGGATTGTTTCTGGTACCAGGAATTGAATTCACGACCTTGCGCTTGCCAGGCAGGCGCTGTGCCACTGAGCTAAATCCCCGGCCCGCTTTTATTTCTTTCTGTTACCAGATTGCTTTGGCTAAAGTTTCAAGAACTATGTAGAGCAAGAGTAGTGAGAGTAGTCATCCTTATCCTGCTCCTGATTTTAGAGAATTATGCTATTGGCAGTAGGTTTATCATAAATGGGTTTTATCAGATTGAGGCAATGTCTTTCTGTACCTATTTTCTCTGCAGTTTTTGTCATGAATGGATTTTGTCAAAGGCTTTTCTGCACCTATTGTGATGATCACATGATTTTTGCCTTTGCTTTGTTTATATGGTGTATTATATTTATTAATTTGCATATGTTGAACCTTCTCTGAGATAAAGATTTCTTGATCAGGATTTGACATTTTTGTCACCTCTTTCCATTCTGTGAGGCTGGTTGCATCTGTGCACATTAAAGAGACTGGTGTGCAATTTTCTTTTGGTGGTTTGCTTTGGTTTGCTTTGGTTTGGTTTGGTTAGGTTTAGTTTTGTTTTGAGGCAGTCTCACTATGTCATTCAGGCTGGCCTTGAACTTAGTATTTAACCCAAACTGGCCTTCTATTTATGGCAATCCTCCTGTCTCAGCCTCCCAAGGGCTGGAATTACAGGTTACACCACCACACCCAACATTTCTTTTTAGTTGAGTCCTTGTCTGCTTTTGGAACCAAGGTAATACTAACTTCCAAGAATGACTTTAGTTCCATTAAAGAGTTTGAGGACTATTGATGTTAAATCTTCGCTAAAGTTCTTGTAGGATTCAGCAGTGAATCCATCAGGTCCTCAGCTTTTCTTAGTTCATAGGGCTTTTTTTTATAACTGCCTGAATTATATTTCTGTTATTAACTAATTTGGGGCTTTTATATCTTCTTGATTCAGTTTTTGATAATTTATGTGTATCTGGTAATCTATCCATTGCTTCTGGGTTCTCCAACTTACTGGAGTACAGATTTTCTGAGTAGTTACTAATAATCTTCTAGATTTTGGTGGTGTCCATCATAATTTTGCCTTTTTCATTTTTAATGGCCTTGATTTGGGTCTTTTCTTTCCCTTCCTTTTTAAATAAGATTGGCCAAAGATTTGTCTATTTTGTTTATTCTTCTGAAAAACCAACTATTCGATTCATTGATAGTTTTATTTTTTTAGTTTCAATTTCATTAATTTTGGCTCTGATCTTTATAATTTCCTTCCTTATACTAACTTTGAATTTGGGTTGTTCTTATTTTTCCAGGACCTTGAGCAATATCATTAGGCTGTTTATTTGGACTTTGTTTTTGTGATATAATACTCACAGCTATCAATTTTCCTCTTAGAACTGGTTTCATTGTGTCCAATTAGTTCTGGTATGTTGTACTGGCATTCTCATTTGATTCTAGGAGCTGTCTGATTTCTTCCTTGATTTCTCCTGTGACCCATTGATTATTCAAGAGTGTATTGTTTAATTTCCATGTGTTTGCACAATTTCTGTGGTTTCTTTTATCATTGATTTCTAGTTTCATTGCACTATAATCTGATAATATGCATAGGAGAATTTTGATTCTTTTGTATTTACTTAAGCCTGCTTTATAGACTAGAACGTGGTCTATTTTGGAGAAAGTTCCACATGCTGCTGAGAAGAAAGTCTACTCTGTTGTTAGGTGGAGCACTCTGTAGTTGTTTATTAAGACCATTTGTTCAATGGTATGGTTCAACTCTGATATTTCTTTGTCGATTTTTTTTTAATTTATTTGATCAATTTGTGATAGTGAGAGATTTAGGTCCTTCACTATAATTGTGCTGATGTTTATCTGACTTTTTTGAGACAGGGTCTTGCTATGTAGTTCAGGCTGGCCTCAAACTCACAGTGATTCTCCTACCTCAGCCTCCCAAGTGCTGGGATTACAGGTGTGTGCCACTACAACTAGATTTTTCTGATCTTTTATGTCCAGTAGTAAAGTTTGTTTTATGAAGCTGGGTGTGCCAATGCTCAGTGCCTATAAGTTTATAGTAGTTATCTCTTCCTATTGAATTGTTTCCTTACCTAATATGTAGTGACCATCTCTGTCTCTTCTGATCAGTTTTACTTGCAAGTCCACTTTGTCTGAAAATAGGATAGCTACTCCTTGTTTTTGGGCTTCTATCACATGGCATATTTTTTCATCCTTTGATTTTTAGTCTATGCATTTCTTTTTAGATTAAATGTGTTTCTTGTACACAACACACCATTAGGTTTTATTTTTCAATTCAATCTGGCAATCTGTGTCCTTTGATTGGGGAGTTGAGAACATTCACATTAAAAGTTATTAATGAAAGACATCAATTTATTCTTGTCATTGCATTATTTTCCTGTTATTAATTTCTTATCCCCCACCTTTCTCCTTAACTGCTCACTCTTCCTGGTATATTCATTCCATTAGACTCTGACATTGTTTGCTTCATAGTATTTTTCTAGTACAGCCTTGAGAATTTTTTGGAGTGCTGATTTGGTGGTCATGAATTTCTTAAAGTGCTGTTTGTCATGTAAAGACCTTATTTTTCCACCAATTTTGAGAGACAGTTTTGCAGGATATTTCAGTTGGGGGTTGGAAATTATTTTCTTACAGCTTGAAACACTTCACTTCAAGCTTCTGACCTTTTATGTTTGTGTTGAGAAGTCATTTGTAATTCTAGTGTGTTTACCTTTATAAATGATTTGTTCCTTTTAAGATTTTTGTCCTTGTGTTGGACTCCTGGGATTTTGACTATGATATGTACAATTTGGTTATAATGTGATCAGTTCTTTTCTGATCATGACTTTTGGAGTTCTGTGTGCCTCACATACTATATGTTGAATTCTTTTCCTATATTCAGAAAGTTTTCTGCTATCATTTCTACAAATAGGTTGTTTTTTTTTTTGGTTTTTCTCCGGTACCAGGGACCAAACTCACGACCTTGCGCTTGCCAGGCAGGCGCTTTGCCACTGAGCTAAATCCCCAGCCCCTACAAATAGGTTTTTTATATCATTTGTGCTGTTTTCTCATTTTTCACTAGTTCCACTTAATCTTAGTCTTCTTTGCCTTATCTAGCAACTGTTGGAACCATTTTCCATGTTCTTTTGTTGTTTTTAAGGTGTGTCTAACTATATGATCACCTGCATTAGTCCCATCTTCTAAATCTGACACTCTGTCCTTACATTGGTCACTTCTGCTGCACATACTGGCAATAACATTTTTCATTTCCTGGTTTTCTCTTTGGTACCTTTTCATGGTCTCTAATTCTGCACAAAACTGGTCATTCATGTTTTATATAGTTTTGTTTAGCTCAGTTAGCTTTTTATTAGTGAGCTCTGTAAGTTCACTGATCATTTTGTTTATTAAATCCATCATCTGATTAGTTACATTATCTTTGAGCTTGCTAAGCCCCTTACTGGTCTGCTTTTTGTCTCTTCTATCATTTTTTTTGGGGGGGGTGGTTGGTTTTTTTCCAGTACTGGGGATTGAATTCATGACCTTGCACCTGCCGGGCAGGCACTGTGCCACTGAGCTAAATCCCCAGCCCCTCTTTTATCATTGTATGTAATTCAGCTGCTTGACTTTTGGTTTCCTCCCCATCAATGCCCCATGGATCACTTTGGGGAGTTTTGAGGTTTTAGCAGCATTTTGTTGCCTTGTCTTTTTGTTTCTAATTGTGGGGCAGAGGGTGCTCACTGAAGTTTGTGAGTCAAATTTTTTTTTTTTTTTTTTTGTCTTTTTGAGACAAGATCTTGCTATGCAGTTCAGGCTGGACTTAAATCACTTTGTAGTTCAGGCTGGCCTCAAACTCTCAGCAATCCTCCTACCTCAGCCTCCCAAGTGCTTAGATTACAGGCATGTGCCACCACGCTTGGCTTGGGTCAATTTTTTATAGTGAAAAGTCTTTTTGATAGTATGGAGATCTCTTTAGAGTATGTCTGCTTTTCAGTGATATACTCTGGACATGACCTCTGCCTCTGTCTCAAGATCTAACCACCTCCATTAATTTGGGATGGAGGAACCAGCATAATTGATCCAACACACAGTTCTCCAGAAATGAACTGTAGTATTGTTAATGACTCAAAGACAAGCCAGACATTGCCATACAGTAAAAACCAATTAGTAGGAACAACTATACCATCCTGGCAATAGCAATAAAATCAGCCACAATGGGAGAGTCAAAGACAAACTGGATACTGATGTAAGAACCATAAAAGCTATCATTATACCAACCTTAACCATAGAACAGAGATCTATAATTATAATATAAATATAAAGACAAACAAAATATTGACATGGAGTAAATATCTACTAAATATAACAACCACAATACCATTAACAATAGAAAACAATTCAACAATAGTAGCATTGTCTAAAGATTAATAAAGCTTAATAGCAATACTAGTAGAGAAGAGGGTAGGGAAGGGGGAAATGAAAGAAGCAAAATTTGAACTATAAAAGAAAGGAAGATGAGGAAGAGAGAGAGTAAAATCCTATTAAGGAGTAAAAGACAATTAATAGAATTAGATAAAAGTAACAGAAAAGAGCAAACATGAAAAAGTAAAAAGAAAAAACAGAAAGCAAAAAGAAAAGAAAAAAATCTCAAGCCAGTGAAGAAGAAGAAGGAGAAGGAGAAAGGGTCGGGGAAGGGGAAAGGGAAGGGAGAAGGGGAAAAAGAAGAAGAAACCAAAATGTGCTTTTAAAAAATGACTGTATGCATTTGAATGAGTGGTTTCTTTCCAGGGTCTACGATACTGGAGTCTATCAGATATGGGGCAGGCAACGGGGGATAGTGAGTCACTGCTAAGACCAATTTTTCTTCCACACCCACTCTTTTGTATGTGAATGCTGAGTCCTGCTCCACCTTTCTCACCGGGCATTGTCAGTCAGTGGCTTCCCCTCTAGGGCTCTAGTCACTCCAGGCAGCTCCCTGGTTCCATATTCCTCTGTGTGCACCAAGTCATAGCTTTTTCTGCCTAGTTTTATGTCCTGTGGGTTTATGAGGTACCCACCTTTCTCCAGAGGCCCCTCTGTCCACACACCCAACATTACAGCAGCCATCCAAGCTGAGGCACATCCTTACTTATGTTGGTAGATGGAGAAAACAAACAGATCATTAAGCCCTGTGCTGAGTATAGAAAGCAGGGCAGGGATTCAAACATACCACTGGACTTCATGCCATTTCAGACCCAGCCGCTTCTGAAAGCCACACATTAGTGGCCTGGTTTTTGACCACAGAAGGTGGAGCCCCAGTGTTACTGGCCTGAGCTTAAACTTCTCAGGGCTCGATGTCTAGTCCATGCCCTCCCAGCAACTGTCTCCTGTGGATAGCTCTCACCCAGTCCCTGTGGTCGGATGACACCAGAAACCCTAAAGTGTAGCTGTTCTGCAGCTTAGTCTTAAACAGTTAGCCCCTTCCCAGAATGGCTCCTGATTAACTCCTCTCAAATATGGCAGGTGCTGCACTGGATTTCTTCTCCAGCTCTAGCCTGCTATACAAAAGGAGTTCCTTTCAGAGTAAAACCCCATGGTGTTTTCGCAGCTTCCAGAAGCCATGTGGTTTTCTTGGGTCTGGTGCTGTCAGCCTAGTCCACCGTTATTCCCTGGAGCTGCGGGCCCTCTCTGGGCTCACCTTGCATCAGCGGAGTCAGGTTCTCCCTTTCTTGGAGCCAGGGTCAACTTTCCAGACTGCTTTGTTCCTTTCTCTGCATTGTGCTCCATTTTCTCCACCTTTGTGCAGTTGCTAGTTTTCCTGTCGGCTCCCGTGTGGTTCCTGAAGATGTGCTTCTTTTTTTTCTCTTCTCCAAGTTGTTGTTTTCCAGGTGCCTCAATTTCCAGGTCCCAGAGAGGCTGCACTTTGCTATCAATCTTTTGAATTAGGTTATTATGTAACAGAACACATGACTTCTACAACCCTCATAAGAACAGAGATTCTATCCTTCCAAACCAAGTTTGAAGACAACACGTGCCAGGAAGAACCAACTCAGGACTTAGGAAGGCATTGTGGAGGTGGCTTCTCTGTGAAATTTCATCCTGTGTCAGAAGGAGAAATTCTTTCTGACCTTCCTAAGTCATTCTCTAGTACTCATGTCCAAGACAGGTGCTTGTTTTGGGACTTCACTGGATAGTCCGAGGGAAAGATGGCTCCAATTTTGAGGTCTGAACTCTGTAGAAAATTTAATCCGAAACCACCAGTTATTTCTTAGAGAGTTTTGACTCCTGAGACATACAGGCAGCCACTTTGTTCTAAGGCTCCGTGAAATTCTCATTATGAAGAAGAATGCCTATTTGTTGAGTATAAATAAGAAACCAGTCAATGCAAAGGGGCACAAGGGAACTTTCTGGGGTGATGAGTGCCTGTCTTCATTGGTTGTGTGGATAAAGACGTTTGTCAAAATTCATTGAATTGCACACTTATGGTACTTCCATTTAAATTTATGTACTTTTTACTTTTCAAAAAAAATTACTCAGCTCCTTAAAACAACAACAACAACACATTGGGTTTTTTGGTACCAGGAATCAAAATCAGGACCTTGCACTTGCCAAGCAGGCGCTTGTACCACTGAGCTAGATTCCCCAGCCCAACACATTATTTCTAAATGTAGGTTTTATTATTTTCCAGGTATTGTGAGGCCAAGAGACGAGGAGACAATCGCACTGAAAATATCGTCGGTTACCCACAGTTCTAAGAGAAGGGGCCATGTCATGCCATGCAGGAGGCAGAAGGGGGGTGGGTATGGTCAAGAATTTTTATATTGTGGTTTCTGTAGGAGGAAGGCAGAGCAAGTAGGCTAAGCAGATTTAGGATTGATTAATTTGAATATTGTGGTGGGCTCTAAGTTATCGGTGCGGCTGGCCCTAATTGCCTGGTACTGGCCCCGGAGTGATTACGACAGGGGGATAGTGGTCCATGCATGTAATTGCTCAGTGAAGGAGGTAATTAGAGGTTAGGACTCTGGGTTGGTCGGTTTGGAGATGACACATTCTCTCATGGACAAGTCACTCGGGATCTCTAGGAACTGGTTTGTCATGAGAGGGATGGTCAATGGCCCAGATGCTGAAACATCAAATAAAGAGACACTTGAGACAAGACCAGTCACAAAAATGGGTTAAATCTGATTGTCTCCCACCGTGACACTGACAGATAGGCTGGCAAGACTGCCAGGCCAGATTCTTTTTTTTTTTTTTTAGAGAAAAGAACAAAAATGAAATAACAAAAACAAAACAACACAAAAACTATAAAAATGACACAGAATTTCAAAACAAGATGATAGGAAATTAGCAATGGTTGTTGTATTACATGTTGCTATCTTCAAAGCAGTTGCTCAGGTTACCAGAGAAACTACTCAAATGGAAAGAACAACTGGGATGAGAGAAAGGAGAAAAGAAAGACAGAAGGAAGGGAAAAAAATACATATATATACACAAGTTAGCTAAGATAATTGTACTATTAATTTCTATTGGTTTATTGAAAGGAACAGATTCTTAAAGCTATTAGTGTGAGCTTGCTGGCATATTGTTATGTGAAAAACAATAAAGTATAAAGGCAGTGGATCTACCAGGTCTTTCCTTCCTTTATGTGTCAGTGAGGACTCTTACAGTTACATGTGTTAGAAGCCTACCTCATACCACGTTAGGAAAGGAGGAAGAGAGGAAGGGAGGGAAGAAAAGGAGAGAGGGAGGGAAAAGAGCTCATACAAGAACCAGCTAAATCCAGGACCTCAGAAAATATCATCTGGTGCCCATTAACAGAAAAAATGCATAAAGAAAATGTGATATTATATATATATATATATAATGGAATATTATTCTGCCATAAAGAGGAATTGAATTATGTTATTTGCAGGAAAATGGGTGGAGCTGGAGATCTAATGCTAAATGAAAGAAGTCAGACACAGAACATTAAATATTGCATGGTGTCTCTTACATGAGAAGCCTAAAATATCAATATGAAATGAGTAAAATAAAGAAGAGGTGGTAGGAAATAAGAAGGCAGACCCTTAGCAGATGGGGAGAGGGCTTGGGGAGGGGAGAGATAAGGCAGGTGGATAAAGGAATCAGAAATGATCAAGATATGCTACACTTGTGTACTGATTTTCCAAAATGAATATCACTATAATGTATTGTAAACATACATAATAAAAGAAAATCTCATCTGGGCAGCATTTGACTAAATCTCTCAGCGCTGTGAGCCCCTCTTCCCCATGACTCTTACCCCATGCCACAAAGGTGCCCTTCTGCAGTCCCGTGGCAACTCCCTACCTGCTCAGCTCAGCAGAAAGGATTTGCCTCTTGAGAGCTCCTGCCAATGCGCCAAGAGCCTTTGCTGTGTCCACTATGGGGACAGGCACCTGGCTAGAGCAGGAATGGCCCTCTCTAACTGCAGGCTTCAGGCCCAGGCCCACCCGGACCGCACAGCATGCGCAGAAAGAGAGGAAAAAAAACAGCCCTCCACTCCAACCTGGCTTTCTCCTTGCCTCCTAGGTGCTCCGCGTCCTGAGTCAGAACCAGAAGGAGAGGCCAGGCCTTTATGGAGGCCTCGCCGCCACAAGCATGCCTCCTCCGAAAGGCCTAGGGCGATCAGCGTGCGTCTCCCGGTGCACCACAGCAGAGAGACTCCCTCGCCGCCAGGTAGCTCCTGCCTCCCACCAGCGTCCCGCAGGCATCTCAGTCCTAGGGGCAGCGAGGCCAGACAGCCAGGGGCCAAGAAAGGCCGAGAAATGGGAGGCCAGAGGCGTGGTCACCGAATCGCAGCCGCCTGCAGGCGCCTCTCGCTCGCCCAGCAGCTGCCTCGCCGAAGTGCTTCAGCACAACTGACCCTGTGTCTGGCTCGCAATTACTTACGAAATCATCCCCTGCTGGGTTTTCTGGTTGCAAACGGAACATGGCACCAGATTCACCAAAAAACTGCTGCCCACCTTTGCAGTTAATCTTGTTTTTAAGCAATTAAATGTCCTTTCTAGTCTGTTCACTCATTTAAAAGTCCATAATATCGAGGAAATGCTTCACAACAATTTTTCAGAGCATTCCTTGACCATTTGAAATTATATAATGGAGTCATCCAAATGTGTATTTTAATGTGTGATGTACCTTGGGAGTAATGGACCATATTTAGGAAGCTCACAGTTTTCAGAAAACCAAAAACCAAACCTTCTTTTCAAAGGACACAAGCAAGGTGACAGTGCTGCAGATGTCCAGTGACCACTGACCAGTGGTACTCGATGCAGAAAGGCATGCATCAGCTTGTATGAAGTTCTGCCTCCCTGCCAAGCACTGCTCTTGGGTTTTTTGTTGGTTTGTTTTGTTTTATCTGGGGGAGGTGCCGGGGGTCGGAGCAAGGCCTGTGACACACAAGGCAAGCACTGTTCCACTGCACTATATCCCAGCCCTTTTATATTTTTATCTTTTCTTTTTCTTTAGTTTTTTCTGGTACCAGCCAGGAATCAAACTCACGACCTCATGCTTGCCAAGCAGGCACTGTGCCACTGAGCTAAATCCCCCTACCTTTATATTTTTATCTTGAAACAGGGTCTCTAGCACTAAATTGCCCAGGTTGGGGTTGAAGTTTTGATCTTCCTGCCTCAGTCTCCTAGCATGTGGACATCATAGTCGGATACCACCACAACCAGTTTGCTTGCTTATTTGTTTGTTTGTTTGTGGTAAGGTCTTGCTCAGTTGCCCAGTCTGTCCTGGAACTTGAGATTTTCCTGTCTCAGCCTCTCAAGTACCTGGCATCACAGTCATATGCCACCACGCCCAGCTCTTTTGTTGCTTTAAATATATTATCTTAGCTACTCCTCACAACAATCCTGTGCTCACTCATTTTGCAGTTAGTTTTTTGTTTTTTGGGTTTTTTTGTTTGTTTGGTTGTTTTTTTTTGTTTTTTTGCGGTACCAGGGATCGAACTCACGACCTTGCGCTTGCCAAGCAGGTGCTTATGCCACTGAGCTATATCCCCAGCCCTTTTTT
>NW_004955457.1:12651490-12652851 GCF_000276665.1 Chinchilla lanigera | reverse complement strand
TGAGTTAGGGAGAATTGCTTCCTTTTCAATTTCATTGAATAGTTTGAAGAGGGTTGGTATTAAATCTTCTCTGAATTTCTTGTAAAATTCTGCTGTATCCCCAGCCCTTGTTTGTTTGTTTGACACAGGGTTTTACTCTGCAGTTCAGGCTGGCCTTGAACTCACTATGTAACCCAAGCTGGTCTCCAACTCACTTTGATCCTCCTACCTCAGCCTCCCAAGTGCTGGGATTGTAGGTGTGTGCCGCTACGCCCAGATCATTTTGCAGTTCACAAAGCAGGAGCCCCGAGAGCTAAGTCCCACCCGGCCCTGCTGGGCCTGGAGGTCAGGCCTTCCGTGCCGGCATCGCTGCTCTTACACACCGTGGTGCACTGCGTCACAGAATAAGCTGGGCTGTGCTCCGGGCCAGGGTGTTCTTGAAACACAGCTCTGAGGATTAGTTACTGGACAGGAGTCTTATCTAATGTAGCTCCTAAGTGAGTGTTAATCGTCTTAAAGACAGTGAGATTTCCTTTTTCAAAAACGCCACATGGGCAGGGGTCACTGTGTGTGTCCGGTAAGCAGGCAGCTCTCCCGGGGGTCTCCACGGCAAAGCCCGCAAGGTGACAGCCGGGGTGAAGCTTGTCTTCAGTGCGGTGTGTCATGCGCTGCCCTCTACTGCCCCTACCAGGGCTGAGGTAGAGGCTGGCCGGCCCCTGCCACCCCAGCAAGCGGAAGCTGGTTTGAGAAATCTCTGATTTGTGATCACAGATTAGTTCCGTGTGCAATTGCCCCAGCAGGTGATGCGTCTTCTGGGCACAAGTCTCCCCTGAGGGTTTTGGAGTTAGGGTGTGTAGAGCTAATACTAGGGCTGTCTCAGGGCCACAGAAGGCGCACAGACCTGCTGCTTGCTTAGCCCTGAAGGGTTCTGCCTCTAAGAGCACCAGAAGGAAACCAGCCTTCAAGTGTGCACATACAGACGTATACACTTTATTTTACTGTTGAACCATCTAAGAGTAAGACAACAGTTTCTTACAGACATCGTGAGAAAGTAAGACTACATTTGGTCACTTACCTGCACATACTGCCTAAGTGCAAATATTCACCTCCTAACTAAAATGATCACATCCTAGCATGCCTGTAACACAATCATCTAACATATAGTCCATTTTTCTTTTTTCTTTTTTTTTTTGGTACCAGAAATCAAATTCAGGACCTTGCACTTGCCAGGTAGGTGGTTGTGCCGCTGAGCTAGATACCTGGCTTTCTTTTTTTTTTTTTTTTTTTTGAGTTGAACTCACGATGTTGCGCTTGTCAGGCAGGCGCTGTGCCGCTGGAGCCTAGGCTGATCTCGAACTCACGACCATCCCCCTGCCTCAGCC
>NW_004955457.1:12634587-12651390 GCF_000276665.1 Chinchilla lanigera | reverse complement strand
GGTAGGTGGTTGTGCCGCTGAGCTAGATACCTGGCTTTTTTTTTTTTTTTTTTTTTTTTGAGACAGAGTCACTCTATGCAGTTCAGTCTTGGCTTGAACTCAGTATGGAGCCTAGGCTGATCTCGAACTCACGACCATCCCCCTGCCTCAGCCTCCTGAGTGCTAGGATTACACGCGTGCACCACCCGTGATATTAACATTGTTGAAGAAGATAAACCCAATAGTTTAACGGAATTGCCCCTCAATTGTCTGTTTTCTGGTAATAAGATTTGAGTCAAACATTTTTGGTTGGTATATTGCATAGGTAATGTGGTGTCCTTCCTGGCATATGATATCAAGGGACACAAAATGTCAACTTGTCCTATTATAGGTAATGGTAAATTTCATTATTTGGTTAAAGGTGCTGTTTGCCAAATTTGCCCACTGTAAAGATACTTTCCCCCACCAAAAGATATTTTCCTACTTTGTAACAAGTAGTTTGTGATATTTTAAGACTGTGTGCAAAACCAGCTTTTAAACCACAATAACCACAGTTGTGTAGAACATGAAGTAAAGGTCACTCTCTCAGAAAGAGGAAGTGTGGGCCTCAGGCCCTTAGGCTCCTGCCTTCGGCCTCGCTAGAGTAGAACCTGCTGGTTGGAGAAGCAAGAACAGCGGCAGAGGGCAGCCGTGCTTGGAGGGTTTCATCCACGTCCGGACTGCTCCTGGAGCGGGCAGCTTGGTCCTCCAAGTTTCCGAGTTCTGCATCCACAGAGTCAACCAAGCATGAATCAAAATAACCTGCATCTGTCCTGAAGAGATACGTACTTTCTTTTTCTTGTCATTATTCTCTAAATGATAGTGTCACAACTATTTGCATAGCATTTACATCATACGTGGTATTATAAGTCCTCTAGACATGATTTAAAGCGTACTGGAGGTGTTTGTAGGTTGCACGCACACACTATGCCACTTTACAAGAAGGACTTGGGTGTCTGAGAAGTTGGATATCTACAGGGTGTCCAGAGCCAGTCCCTTGAGGAAGGACTTGATCGTGGGCTCCTACCTAGCAGAATTGCCCTGTGGTCAGAACTCCGAATCCAGTCATCTCTAAGGTTGCGGCCTCCCGAAGCAGTTTTCAGACTGGGGGTGGAGAAGTTGGTAGCCTCTTTTACTTTATTTCTATCTCAGAATCCCACCCATGAAAGGAAAGTAGCAACCACCACTCCTCAGTTCCTCCCAGTTCTGAGCAACTTCCCAGATGATCTTGCTGCAAGCGATTTCATCTTGGCCACAGGCTGTATTTGCTGCCTGCTCCTTAGCAGGGCTGGAAAAAAGGAACAAACCTGAAAATGAGCAGATATACCGTCCTCATCTCTGGGGACTCGAGACCAAGTTAGGAAAGAAACCACTCTCCCACCTGCTTGTTCAGAAGCTTGCTCACTGGTGCCTTTTTCCTCTCTGCTTTTGAAGATGATGCCGTGTCCCAGGATTCGGCCCCACCACCGAGCCATCTGCCCCCGATTGTGGGGAGAAACGGTCTGGAAATCCAGGGGAGCCCAGGCAGCCCTGAGACATCAGACGGCAGCAAGGTCCTGCCAAGTCCCCGGCACACGCAGGCATCGCCGGCAGAACAAGGTAACACTTCCCAGGGGGAGGGGGTCCCCTTCCCTGTTGCTTTTGTCTGGCTCACATCAGAGCCCCACAGCAGACAGGATGTAAACTGCCCATTGGAAAGGAGAAAGCGGCAGTGTTTCCGATGACAGCAGTGGGATTAATGTTCTCACTGCAGGTCTTGAGGGTTTGCTGCACCCGCAGGCACTGCCAGCCAGGGTAGTGCTTCCCTCTCCCTGGCAGCAACACGCAGTGACACACAGCTGGGAACTCAGGGCTCAGAACCCAGCCTTCACCCTTCCAGGCAGGGGAGCCTGAGCGCCCTGCCAGCGGGAGAAGTCCCCAAGGAAAAGTTATCTCCAGCCTGAGGCCAAGACCGAGGCGTGATCACGGCGTGGGGGAACCCTGGGTGTCTCCTGGCACCGAGGCATGCAGGGCCACACCTCCTACCATCCAGCCTCCCTGAAGTTCTCAGGTGAAGGAA
This sequence comes from Chinchilla lanigera, assembly GCF_000276665.1. NCBI lineage: Eukaryota > Metazoa > Chordata > Mammalia > Rodentia > Chinchillidae > Chinchilla > Chinchilla lanigera. The sequence goes on along the minus strand of NW_004955457.1, from coordinate 12,649,313 downwards.
CCAAGGAGTGATGGTGCTTCTCTGAGGAGCAGGGCGGGCAGGAGCAGCAGCAGCAGCACAGCGCTCACTGGGACTTCCATCCGAAGGGAACTCTTAAAGCAGCCATCGCTGAGAGTAGGAATTGCCCCAGAAACTCTCAAGGGAGGCAACAGCTGAAGAAAGACAGGCGGCTTTCCAGAAGGAACAGCCCAGTAGCTGCTGTCCTGCAGGAGTCCCGGCGGAGGAGCCGGCACGCATGCAGGGGAAAGATGGCACTGTGTGAGGAAGGAGGCATCTTCGTTCGCGGCAGAATCACACCCGGGCTGTGAGAAGCTCACGCTCAGCAAGGATGCGGAGCTAAGAGCCCACGCGCACACACGGGAGCACACCTTTCATTCCACGCGCACCGGGGCACAGGGTCCTCTCGTTTAATCAGTCAGCTTCTCCCTGCCCCGTCCTCCCCCATTCTCTCCCCAAAGCAGATCTGGCGGAGTTCTTGTAAGTATAAATTAAATTAAAGACTTAGAGCACTAACCCCATTCTGTTTGCAACGTCTCTGTTTAAAGCCAAGATGATCAAAATCAAATTCCCTTCCTTTCCTCTTCCCGACATTCTTTCTCTCTCTTTCCCCAGAGGCGTTGTTCACACTCACGAGCCACGAGTTGGCCCAACTCTTTACACTGCAAGGCAGCCTCATTCTTCTAATTCCGATGTCACGTCAGCACAGTCCCCAAGGCAATCGTGGAGTCCCGCAGCCCGGGACCAATCATGGCAGACAGACACACACCTGCTCCCGGACGTCCTAACAGGACGCTGTGATTAGAGCAGAATGCCTGGGCCACGGCTGACAAGATGGAATGCTCCAGTGTGCACCTGACTGTGTGTGTGTGTGTGTGAGAGAGCACATGGGTCTCTGAGTGGGTAGTTGTAATGTGTGTGTTTATAGGCCTGTGTGAGAGCGTGTATATGTGTGCAACTGTGCGAGCCTGTCCGTGCATCCAGACCCATAAATGTATATGTGTATCACTGCTTGTGTATGACACATAAGTGCGTGAGTGTGCTGTGTACACACACATGCCTCCATTTCTGCAGTTATGCACACAGGTATGTATATGAGATGGTACATATGTGTGTGCACATCTAAGTGCTTGTAGTTCTGTGTGAAGATGGTGCATTTGTGATTGTAAGTGTGTATCGTGCTTTGGGGGTGTGCCTCTAGCTGCTGGCCTATCCTACTCTTAGCCCATTGGCTTTGGAAATGGAGAAGGTACTATATGAAATATATTTTGTCTTTGCATCTGATTCCTCTCACAGAGCTAAAAGCCATGGAATTTCCAGAATGGCAGGAGTGTCTTTTCTTATTCATAGGGAGCTCCTTAGATAACAACTGATTTACTCTAAGAAGTGACTTAGGGTAAGACTCCTAGCCAGGCTCAAGTCTGGATGGATCCCTGAAGGGACTGAGGGACTCGGGGGTAAAGGGTTGGACCCTCCCACCCCACCCACCTCCTTCAGGAAGAGGGAAGAACATGAGATCAAGCTCTGCAGAGGTGCTAAGGAGCAGCGGCTCCAGAGAGGGCCTGGAAGCACTACACACCCCGCTCCTAGACCTCCGGCTGTCCATTTCTGCCCTTTATAATATCCCAACAAACCAGCAAATGTAAGTATTTGAGTTCTGTGAGCCACCCTAGCAAACTATCCAACTCCAAGAGAGTTATGGGGAGCATAGGCCACACGCTGGGACTTGTGATCGGCCTCAGAAGGGGAAGCGGTCTTGCGGGACTGGGCCCCAGCCGTGGGACACTGACACCGACTCCAGGTGGATAGTTCAGAACTGGGTTGAAGTATAACACGCTGCACTGCAGTGTGCTAGATTTGCTTGATGGGGGAAACCGCCACTCATCTGGTCACAGAGGTGTTTCACAGTGAGTGCAAGGAGAGTAGGGGAAGAGGGGCGGGTGTTAGCCTTTACTGTCGTGTATAGAAATGCCTTCACCTTTATAAGTAACAGAAAAACACAGCTTCCTTCCTGTCTATCCCTGAGCCCCAGTCACTAAGCTGCCCCACATTTGGTCCCAGCCAAACACCACACAGAGGCGCCTGGTGGGCAGGGGAAGCAGAGCAGGTGTCACTGAGACCTGCGCCTGGGGCCTGGGCCACGCGCACCTGCAGAACGGGCTCCCTTTCCATTGCTGGGTGCCCCCAGCAGCCTTGTCCAGGCCCTGGAACAGCCACCCTCTCCAAATCTCCCAAAGACACGGCCCATCCCTCCATGACCCCAAGGAGCAGGGCTTTCTCTGCGCCCTCCAGACTCCCGAGCACACCAGCGTCCGTGTGCCTGTGCCCCCTGGGATTTGGGGGACACGGTCCACATCCACCTCCCTCCCCCACGCCTGTGCTGACATTGCCCATCCTGTGCTTCTTTCCAAGAAGATTCCAGAGGTCCCACACTTGAGCACTTCCTCAGGGGTCCTGATGGAGACAGACAGCGCCCACCTGTCCCCCCTAGGGCCCTCCAGAGCCCAGGCTCTGCCCTCTGGTGAAGGTCAGATAACGCATTCTAGGTCAGCCTTGCTTTTGTCTCTTTTTTTTCGTTTTTGGGTGGAGGGGGGGGCGCGCGGGTTGCAGTACCGGGAACTGAACTCACGACCTTGCGCTTGCCAGGCAGGCGCTGTGCCGCTGAGCTAAATCCCCAGCCCCCAGCCTTGCTTTTGAAGGGAAGACTTTACCAGCAGCTCCCAAAATTTCCCAGCAGCAGAGACAGCATTAAAAACAGATGCAAGCCAGCCAGTGTCTCCCTCTCCCTGACACAGAGGTGCTTCTGTAGCTCACACACAATAACCCTGTGTTTGCATAACAAGTCCACTCTTGCTGGGGCATTTGGAGAGAGCAGTTCAGTAGAATGGCTTGCGAGAGGTCTAGCGTGCCATGCTGATGCCCGGATGGGCATGATAAAGCCCCTCTGGTATTTGCCCAAACTAAACACTGTGCTCTGCTTTCCAACCCCCTCCAAGGTGGAGGTGGCTAATTGTTAATCCAATCAGGTATCCTCGTTATGCGCACCGGTGTGTTGCTCTGAATCATCTGGCAGCTGGCAAGGCAGTTTCCACAGCCCTTTCTGGCACATTAACTTTTTGGGAGAGAGATGCTGGCTCTGGGCAAAGCCGTTCTGCAAAGGAAAGAAGAAATGAAGTCAGGCCGCGATGAGTGTCAGCCACCCAGAAAGCAGCCTAAGGGACACGCCTGAGCTGCCCAGCCCACAGCCCCTCCATGCGGGAGAGTAAAAGCTGCCTTCCTTTGGCGGGTTATATCGCCACTGGCCTCATGAAAAGAACATGAATCTGGAGCCAGGAGAGTGGAGGAGCCCTGGCCTGTCCTCTGTGTGGAAGATGACTTCAGGTCCCTTACACATCCTCCCTGTGTCCGTGATTCCTCATCTGAAGCGAAAGGCTTGCCTCCTCCTCTGAGAAAGCCCCGGGGCACTTTATAGCTTGTGTCCGTTCCTACCGAAGCAGCCACCTCGTACAGGGGCTTAAAAAAAAAAACAGAGTGTATTTGGTTCCACATTCAGTGTCAAAGAGTCCATCACTGCCCGGGTTCCACCCAGAGCCGAGTGTAAAAATGTCTGGATTCTGGATTGGTGGGCACAGGAGGGGGAGGGGGAGGGGTCTGGCGGTGTGACACAGCTGGCAAAACAGCTAGAAGGCAACTGCCACTCTGTTCACCTGCTGCACATTTGTCTGCTCTGTTCCAGTAGAAATAGTTTCCTTTTTGGTAAAGCAAAAGCCAGAGGCACAAAAAAAAAAAAAAAAAAAAAAAAAAATCTAGCTTTAAATGCATTGTCACCGTTGTCAACCCAGTGAATTTGAGTATTCTGTGCACCTAACACAGTCCTTGATGCATGTACACCAGCATCACAGGAAATGTTCACTGGAAAAATTATTGAAAATCTTTCATTAACTTCAGAGTAACAGAGAGAAATGAAACTTAAGCTGAATAAATGAAGACCTGTCTGTCATCTTGTCCCTGCCTCAAGGACAATATATTCAATCCTTCCCCTTAAAGAGGCATTCACTGCCAGTTATGGTGGTACATGCCTATGATCCCAGCATTCGAGAGGCTGAGGCAGGAGGATCACTACAAGTCTGAGGCCAGCCTGGACTACACAATGAGACCCTCTCTCAAAAACAAGGCATTCACTGAATGAAATGAATGAATGGATCAATCGATGAGTCATACCCCTCTCTGCAGCCTTCCTTCCAGAGATAGTTGCTTGACCTTTGGTATTTGTTTGTTTGTGACAGGGTCTCCATGTGTAACCCAGGCTGGGCTCAAACTCAGGGCGATCCTCCTGACTCAGCTTCCTGAGTGCTGGGATTCAGGTGTGTGTGACCACATCCAGCTTGACCTTTGGTCTTCATGGAGATTAGAGGGTGCTCTGCAAGGTAGGGGGAAGATCTTAAACCCACTTCTGCTCATGAGGTCCATTGAATAGGTAGAGCTTTCTAAAGTGTTAATGGAAAGGGTTTTTCTCAGTTTTTGAAGTAGTACCTTGAAAAACCTTCTTCCTCTTCTCTTGCAAAAGGTTTACTCCAGCTACACCTGATTCCTACAGCTCAGACTGTTCGAGTCCACCTCAATTACTATCTCCATCCTCCCCTTCTAGGGTGCTTTCTCCACCTTTTTCTCATCTCTGGTAGCCCAAACGTTCAGTCTCCATTCTTTTCCTTCCAAGATACTCAAATAACCCTCCAATACTTAGAACAGCTTTAAGTTCATCTTTTCTGGACATTTTTCTTACTAAATCTACCTCATCTCCTAACTGCCTACATTGTAGCCTCAGCCCATTTCTCCTTTTCAATCCCTCTTTTGTGATTATTGTATTTATCTGCATCTGTTTTCTGTTTAGCTCCCAAATATGTGAGTCCTAGGGACCCTCTCCTCTTTATCATATGTCCAAGAAACGCTTGTTGATTGACTGAATACCCCAGGTGCCACAAAGGAAAGTTCTTAGGGGAATCATAGTTTTGTTTTATTAATAAAAAAAAACTAAAGCAAAGGAGGAATATGATCTGTCTGCTATTTCTGAGACTTTCAGAGTCTGTCAACAACTATTTGGAAATAAATTCCTAGGCAATTAGATCATGATATCTTGCTTCAGACTGCATAGGGAGAATATAACCTTCAGAAGAAAAGAAAGGAAAAAAAAAAGATGTGATGACTAGAGCTGGAATTTGACCCTCCTGGTCGTATTGGGATATTGCAACACTTAAAAAATTCAAAGGCTTAAGAAAAGTGAACTTGGAAGGATCCAAGTCAAAACTGGATGGGCTCTCTGCATTGCTTGTTGTTGATTCAAGCTCCTCATCCATTCTCCGGATCACAATGCCAGCAAGAGATGCTTTTCTCTCAGAAGTTCCTTTATTCAGGAGTTTTTTATTACAAGAAGATCAAAGATGTCTGTGCCAAGGATTCAAGCTGGAACTTCAGGTCCCATGGAAGTTTAAATTCCTGGTCTCCTTTAGGGTTCTAATTAGCATTTGCTCTTACCTGCAATGGATTTTTACTCTCAAAATGTGTCTTGTTTTTTTGTTTTCTGTTTAGTAAGCATTCTTCACCCTTGCAACTCTTTCTTGGAGTGGTGGTTTTAACATATATCCACAAACTCTTAGACACTTCTCCCATCAAAAGGAAGAAGCTAACTCCCCAATCCTTAGAGGAGATGGAGATTGGCTCCCTTCTAACAGATACTATGACAGAAGCGATGGTGTGCGACTGCTGGGACTGCCGCTGTCTTAGCCCACTGTTGCTGTAACAGAATACCTGAGACTGATAATTCATCAAGGAGAGAGGTTTACTTTGGCTCATGGTTCTGGAGGCTGAGAAGCAGAAGAACATAGTATCGGCGTCTGCTCAAGTCTGATGAGAAGCCCGTCCTGCATCATAACACAGCGGAAAGGCACACAGGGAAGCCAGCAAGTGTGACAGAAACAAAACACAAGAAGCCACTCGCACAATAACTGATACAGTTCCTTGAGATTGAGAATTCCCCACTGCCTCCAGAATTCACCCCGTCATAAGACAGCGCTTACCCCTGTGGGAGAGCAGAGCTCTCCTGACCCAAACACCCCTTGAAGCTCCCACCGCCTCCCAGCATCCTCACACTGGCGTCAGATTTCAACATGAGTTTTGGAAGGGACAAAGCATATTCAAACCACCACTGGGTCATAAAAGGTGTGGCCTTCTCCATGCTTGGACACAGAAAGCTAGCTGCTGTATCTGTCGGGAGGCCACTCAAGCAGTGCACAGGGCAAGGAACAAAGCCTGCTGCTCAACACACAATGAACTTTTCAGCCTTGAGAGAGGACACTCCGCTCCAGTTAGGTCTTCAGATGACCATGTTCCTGGCTGATACTGTAAATGTGACCTCATGAGAGACTGAGCCAGAATCCCACAGCTCAGCCATTCCCAGATTTCCACTGAAAATGTGGGAGGTAGAACAAGGTTTGTGGTCTTTAGTCACTAGGTTTCTGGGCAACTTGTTTTGCAATAATAGATAAGTGATATAGATGGTGTCATTTGCTGATGGCCTATGATGTGGTAAACAGAAAAATGAACGGTCTGAGTACATCCAAGCACTGACTACATGGGGCAAAACATGCTAAGTGGTTGACTTTTCCTTTGTTCTCCCCATTTGTCATTTGTGATCATGTAGATTGTGAAACCCCATGGATAAAAGAATCCTTCCACATTGGTGGGATATTTGACAAAGTATGATCTCCCTTGGGAACATGTCTCTCAGTAGCTGTTGTCTTAAAGAGATGCCGAAGGGTTTAAAGGAGGACATCTCCTGTAGATGAGGCCATGTGAAGAAGCTCCTGTGGCTTTTGTGACTGTAGGCAAATAACTTCATTCCTTTGGACCCCAGCTTCTTCATGTGGAAAAAGGGGACATCGGTCTTATGTCCAACCTCCAGGCGCAGGTCCCATGCAATGCCAGTTCCACAGAAGGTTGACAGGCAGTATGCAAAAAGAGAAACGCCCTATTATCACATGCATCTGGGAACCAGTGGACTGAAGCAGATTCATTACGTAGACCCTCACAGAGTCTAACAGACCATGGCTCTCTGAGATGTGGCTATGCACTGTTTCCCAAACCTATTTGACAACTGAATACTTTGTTTTTAGCAAAGTGCCATGTGAATCTAAATTGGTTTTGGAACATACTTTGGAAAATGCTAAACTGATGATGTCTAAGGTTCCTTCCAGCTCTAATAGTGTGTATTTCTAAATATGCCCCTTCCCAAAGAGGCCGTCTCAGTGGGGGTAGCTCTGCTGACTAAATCCTGAGGCAGGATCTCAGCCATCCACTAATTTATGACTGTTCTTATTTCCATTCTCCAGACATCAGTTCTGAATAATAGGGTCCACAATGCCTCCATCTGTGGGAGAAGTAGAGGAAGGTAGAAAGAGGCCCACGTGGTAATGATTTGCCTTGTTCTTTTTGCCCAGTCAGTGTTTACTAATAACCCATAAGAAATGATGCTGGCAGCTGTTACCAGTTCCACTGATCTCAGGTCAAGCCCATGAGTACAGAAAATGTGGCTGGAGATGATCGGGCATCCAGCGTTTCCTCCTAGTGGGCTTTCCTGTACTGCAGACGCCAGAAGCTGGAAACTACATTTCCCACACAGCCTTTTTGGAGAGGGGGCTGGATGCAAATGACATCCTGTCAATTAAACGTGCTTGCATGAGATTTGGAGCCCTAAGTGTGAGGCTACATATGTTGGCACTGACCTATGAGGCCTGGGCACGTGGAAGGGCAGTTGCCATGGTAACCCTGTTGTTGTTTTTTTCCTAAAAGGCCCAGGTGGTTCTGTTCCATACTGAGCCTTCCCCTATAAGCTCTCCCTGGCAAAATCATGGGTGAGTTCCATCAGTCTAAGCATGGGCTCAGTTGGGTCTGTGATATCACAGTGTCAAGTGGTTGCAGAACAGTGACCGTGACGCTGTGTTTGTCCCAGACTCAGCAAGAAGCAGGGTTCTTTCCCTCACAGCCCACACTGAATAGTGCTCAGATAGCCACCAGCAGAGAGAGCTCATAACAGACACTAAGGGCTCTCTTTCCTTTCTTCAATGAAAACCTCTGGTAATTCCCCAAAACCCAAAGACCCCCAACCTTTACTTGGCTGAAAAGGTGGCATCATCCCTACTTTATGAAGAAGAAAAATAACAGTTGGCTCTGAATTCACTAGAAAGTTCATTGTTGCAGAAAAAACTCAATCAGAAGTGTTGAACCATAGTTAATTTCTCTTTATTTTTGGCATATTATGATACTTTTTGACGGAGCCAATGATGCTAAGAATTCTACCTTCCCTGGCTTTGTTCTGTTTTGGAGAACCCTAAAGTCAGGGGGGAATTTGGGCATCACCAGTGATGGGCGTAACATCAGCAAAGGAAGCATTTCCTCAGATTCACTAGCACACCAGAGGATAATGGCAGAACTTCCTGAGCAAGTGGGGATGGTCTGACTACATCCCTCCTGATGTCTCCGTAGCCCCACTAACTCTTCTCTCCTAACATGTTTCCTAATGGGGGCTGCAGAGTGTCGGTGAGGGCCGCCAGAGACAGGAGACCAGAGTTTGGAAACTCGTTTTATGGATAAGAGAATAGAGACCCAGAAAAATATGATTTGCTCAAAGTCATACAATTTTTACATGAGAAATCCAAGGTTCACATCTAACCTTCCTGTACTATTAGGTCTAAGATCATCCTACCACTTCACACTGCCTCCAGCCCCTCTCGTCCATGTTTCCTGGCTTTTGACCAGCTAAAGTCTCCCTTTCACAGTGACACCTGGCCTGACTGCCGTACGCACTGATTGCTACCCACTTAGGTTCCACCAGTATGACTGCCTGAGCCTCTTACCAGGCATTCTCTCTCTTTTTTTTCAATCATTTTAACTTTTTAAAATTTTTTCCTCTATATTTAAATTTAAATTCCTGTAAGTAGACTCCTGTCATCTACTGAATATCTTAGCAAATACAGTTGGTACTCACACAGCATTGTGTATAAACATTGATTGAAGCTATAAATAATCGAGACTTTAATGTTCCCCCAAATCCATTATTCTTTTCATTAATATAATTTCCATCCTTGAATTTTAGCTGAACACATGGCTGGATTGTATTTCCCAGCATCCCTTGCAGCTAGGTATGGCTACTTAACTAAGTTTTAATCAATAAGGTGTAATTAGAAGTAATGTGTGCCCTGTAGTCCCAGCACTCAGGAGGCTGAGGCAGGAGTATTGCTGTGAGTTTGAAGCCAGCCTGGGCTACAAAGTGAGTTGAAGGCCAACCTGAACTGCATAGTGAAACCCTGTTTCAAAAAGACAAAAAAAAAAAGTAATGTGTGCAACTTTCATGTCAATTCCTTAAAAGGAATTCTGCCCTCCCCTTACTCTTTTATTTTGGAGTTGGTTGTGGTGGTGAAAGAGCTTCAACATGTAAAAGAAAACCATACTCTATGTGATGATAGAGCAATAAGATATAAGGAACCAGGGTGCCTGGATAACTTCATGGAGCAGAGCCACCTGATCTGCCCAGCTATCTCCAGGCTCTTATGTGAAAGAAATAAATGTTTATCGTTTGGTATCACCTTGTTACAGCAGCTTTCCTTATGCATTAACATTATTCAACTATGAGGCTGATCAAAAACTATGGTGAATGTTAATTCTTTAAAATTTATTACAGTAGAAGACACACTGCTATTAATCCTCCTCAAGATACTGCCCCTCACTCTGAACACATTTACCCCATCATTCTTGCCACTTTCTGAAGCAATGCTGGAGGTCCCCTTTATAAGTGTTTTTAATTGTACTGTCATGGCTGCCTCAGTATCCTAAATCAGTTAAAAATATTTCTCTTTTCATGCTCATTTTGACTTTGGGAAAGAGCCACAAGTTGCACAGTCCCAGGTCCAGTGAATAAGGTGGAGGATGTTTTGATTTAACATAATTTTAAGCAGCACAATCATGCAACTCCATGAAATGCATTGTTCATGATCCATGATTTACAGCACAATTTAAAACCCACTTTCTCACCTGGAATTCCAGCACTCTGGAGGCTGAGGCAGGAGAATTGCACTGAGTTCAAGGCCAGCCTGAAATACATAGAGAGACCCTCTCTAAAAAAAAAAAATAATAATAATAATAAATCTCACCTCTCAACTATAGCTCACAACCAAATGACTCTGCTGAACAAGTTGAGACTTGTCAGACAATGTTACTAGAATTCAAGGTGCCACATCCCATACTGAAGATCCCTGCCTTTCTGTTGGATAATAGGTGACAGCAGCATTCACCACATTTTTTAATAAGACCGGACATAATAGCTGCCAGTCTGCACCATGTTGATCTGTGAAAATCCAACTAGCTCATACTTGCACTGCATCTAACAGAGTACAAGTTTCAAAATGAAGTATCACTGGCCCTAAAAGAAAGGAGGCACCACATATGTATTTCACTCCTTCACTACAGTGTACAGAGCACCTGCCATATTCAAGGGGCACAGGAGGGTGTTAATACTGCGTTGGCAGTGAGCATGAACATGTCAGCTCACTCCTTCACCCCATCATCCTGTGAAGTATTGTCATGCCCGTGTCATAGCAAGGGAATTGGAACACAGGAGGGTGACTTACCTGGAAGGAGCAGTGGCCAGTGGGCCTGCACCGTGGAAGGGGTCCTGAGGGAGGCAGACCAGGGAAGGCAGTGCTTGCCAGGGTAGACCTGAAATGCTGTCTTTAGGCACAAGGAATCACGGGTGTTTGAGCAGGAATGTCATGCAGGCCACCACGTGTGCCAGTGTGGAGAACAAGGGGAAGAAAAGGCAGAGAGATCCAGCTACCAGAAAATCCCCGGGATAAGGCAGCTGACAAGAGCTGGGACAGAAGGTGCTGGGCCGACACAGCATATCTCAAAAAGGGGAGAGCACAAGGTCGCGGGCCTACTGCCTGGTTGCGCGGACGTCAGCCAGCACTGTGAAATCAGAGCACCCAGTGAGCAGCCTGCGTGTGGAGTCTCCACAAAATTGGCTGCAATTATCTTTATTCTGTTTTTACTTTCAGTTAAGGGATGACTGGGGGTGGGGGATGTGTGTGTCTCCCATGTATTGTAATTAAGATAAAACAACAATTAGAGTGCTCGAGCCTGTGTGCTCCAGCAGCGGCACCCACAGGGCCAGGTGGGGCCTCCCGCGTTTCCAGTCACCCTCCCACTAGTGCAGGAGAAAGAGCTCCATGTGCCTCTCCCCCACTCATCTGTCATGCAGTGTGGCTGGATTCAGGCTTATAGTGTGCTGCAGGGGAAATGGCTACGCTCCCTTGCAAATAACTGTGGCAGTAAGAGGAGTTCTAAGGAAGAGCCCAGAGCAGATTCCGTGGGAGACAGGAGGCAAAGGGCGGCTGAGTAGCAGTGGAAAGCCCGCGTGAACCCTCCTCTCCCCTCTCACGCTACGCTCCTGGAAGTTTCTCTTTCAGGGCTGTTCTAGCCTCTTTTTCCTCTCAGCCACCGACCACTCAATTCTTGGAGGGAAAATTAACATTCATTATGCAATTTATCTCTCTCCTTTTAATCCAGAGTGTCTGTCTCCAAGGTCCCTACTCAATAATTAACGTTTGTTCTCATTTTCCATTCTCTAGAGCATCTATTCTTGAACTGTGGGGTCAACAATTAACACTAATTATAGCTTTTTCTGCCTCCACTGTTGGCTCTAAGAATCCCAGGTTGCCTGCGCAGCCTCCGGTAGGCGTGTGTGTGTGTGTGTGTGTGTGTGTGTGTGTGTGTGTGTGCGCAGCTAAGTAGGCTTTTCTCACCCCCATGCAGCTCAGCAAATCAATAAAATCCAAACAGTCTTTTATGGCAAATTCTCTGGTATATTTATTATCAGTAATGAGACAATGAGGCAAAAATAAATAAAGAAATGAAAGTATTTGGCTAGGTAATTAGCCTAGAACATCTAAACCTTTCCCAGTTTGAATATTCTAGGATTCCTGTGACTTTCTCTCTGTCTGTCTGTCTGTCTGTCTCTCTCTCTCTCACACACACACACACACACACACACACATCAAATTTCCCTTTAAAAACTAATCTGCATTCAGGATTCACTCCTTGAACCTCTTTACTGTTACCTCTCCCTGAACTGTCTTTCTCACATCTGTCATCCTTCTCGTCAGCATTAAACCAGCCTTGCTTTAACTTGTTCTCGTTTTGATTGACAAAGACAGTGAGGAGAATATTTCTCACTCCAGGTAACTAGTAGATCACAGAGCATTGCATCAGGCGCTGTGCACAAGCCTGCCTGTCGTTCTGGTGGGAGTCAGATGGGCTGAGAGCTCTCCTCTCTGCCTGGTCTGATCCACCCCACTGTGGAGACCAGGGCTCTTTGCTTGTCTGACAACCTGGTGGCTGCGACACACAGTCCCCACATGGCACAGCTGCTCTTACATGTGGGAATCTCTTTGCAGCATGCGTCAGACACCAACTGTTTCATGCTCTTGCTTTGTCAAAAGTTCACCTTGCAGATTTTCAGGATCATGGGCCCTGCAGGGTTTTACCTTAAGCACCTTACATAAAAACAGTATGTCCCTTAATGTTTTTGTAAGTCTTCTCTCCGTAATAGAATCTACAGATTCTCAAAACCATCCAATTCATTGTGAATCTCTTTCTTTCAGTTTTCATTTTTATTACTACATGGGTGAGGTTCATAATAAAAACCCTCATTGTGGGGAGTTGCTCTATGTAGCACATCTTTTTATGTCCCCTTCCTCTCCCTTTGCTCCCACCTCCAATCTTAAGCATTAAAAAAGCCACTTTGTATTTTCCCCAGGTTGGGGGTAAGGAAATTGATTTTTAAAGTTTTTCATACTCAGGTAAAATCCCTTATTGTTTTTCAGTCTATGAATCTGTCCAATCAAATATCATCCATGAAGAAGAAGGATCTGGTGTTCAGCATCTCCGAAGAGGTAAGCTTTTTCTCTGAAGTCGCATTGACTTCTCTTCTGTATCATCACCATCACCACCACTGACACTTTTCATGGCCGGACCTCCAGGAACACACACTGCGCCCTGAAGGAAGTGGGGGTAGGGTGTACTTCAGGGAAAGCCTGAGGAATGATTGTTCTCGTGAGTTACTCCTGGGCGGCCCCAAGTGCGCTGGCCTGAGTATGAATATTAAGGAAGAAACCAAGCCAGCTTGAACCAAATACTCACTTACCCGGCCAAGGAAGGGTAATTTGCAGACTCTGCACTGCACAGCTCGCATGAGAAGGAAGTGACACTGCCCCCTAGAGTTGTGCAGAGCCGCAGCCTGCACAGCCACAGACTAGAAAGCGATGTGGAACAGACCCTGTGGCTCTTATTTCAAGGGAAGGACAGGTCGGTCCTGCCTCTCCCAAGATTCCTTTTAGGTTTCATTTCCCCCATGGAGAGATGCAAAACTCTGTAGCTCATCTTTCCCCCCCAGACATGGCTGCTCCTGCTTCAGACTAGGAGGAAAGAGTGATTGAGGAGAGGCTCTCTCCTGCTCCTAAAAACAGTCTCTAATTAACAGGGAAATGTGTGTGGTCCTCCTCGCTGTTCATCTGGGAGAGGCAGCTGTGAATTCTGCATGCGGGACCTGCCCTGTAACAGGAAGCAACAGAGAGGGCTGGAGCCAGCGCTGGGTGGAGGGAATTGCTTTTGCCAGAGATTGCAAAAGTAGGAGAAAGGACACAGTCATATCCTTGGCAGTCTCAAAATCTGTAAGCACAAAAATACCTGCAAGTCTGGCCTGCTGCACTACCCTCTTGCCATTTTCCTTGGGCAGAAATCCTGACCTCAGCGGGAAGAGTTTTAGTGTCAGTTTGCTCATTTTCACACTTAAGTTTGAACTTGGGCAGGACAGTTGTGTTTTTGTTTGCTTTGTGGTGCTGGGGATCAAATTACAGAGTATCCATCTACCGGAGGTGGTGGTAGTGGTAGTGGTGATGATGGTGGTGGTGTTGATGATAGTGAGGGTCATGGTGATGATGGTCATGATGATGATGGTCATGGTAGTGGTGACAGTGATGGTGGTTAGGAGGATGATGGTGGTGATAGTGCTGGTGGTGATGGTGATGGTGATGGTAGTGATCATGGTGATGGTGAGAGTGCTAGTGATGATGGTATACAGTGGTGGTGGTGACGGTGGTGACAATTATTATTAAATATCTCTGATATGCCAAACACTATGCTGAATGTCTTTCATTCATTAGTTTACTTCATCCTGTGGCAATATCATTGACCACTTCTCACACTGGACACCATGGCTCAGAAAGGCTAATTGTCTTGCCCAATATTACACAAAGTGGTAAAGCCAGAATTTGAACCTGCATTTTTCTTCTATGTGTGGTTACTAGTGGTGTCAACATAAACAGACACATTTCCATCGGACAGTATATGACTTAATAATGACCCCTCCCAAGAAGCGGCACCTGTTGAACATTCCTTTCCCCCTCCAGTTCCCCTTACTCATCACCAGAGACTGTCTTGTGGCCAGTACTGAAAATGATCTGTAACTTTCAGCAATATTATGAGAAGAAGAGGAAAAACTGAAAAAAAGTTTGTGAGAAAAGTAGGCCTGCTTTACAGGGTAGCAAACCAAAAATATTCTTCTAAATACACCCTAAAGTGGTACAATCTCATTTCTTTTCTTTTTTTTTTTTTTTTTTTTT
>NW_004955457.1:12598424-12634487 GCF_000276665.1 Chinchilla lanigera | reverse complement strand
TAGCCCAGGCTGGTCTCAAACTCGCAACAATCCTCCTGCCTCAGCCTCCTGAGTGCTAGGAGTACAGGAGTGTGCCACCATGCCTGGCATATCTCATTTCATTCTACTATTAAAATCTCACCCACAAAATATTTACTTTGGATTAGAAGGCCTCCTGTTAAAATACCAATATTTGTGAGAATCCCATATGTAGTATATTATACTCTAGTAAAAATTTAACCAGTTAGCTTTCCTCTTGCAACCTAGCTGGTTAGAACAGCTGCTCTCTGAAGGACTAAAACTTCTGATATGGGTGGAGAAACAGGTGAGTAATTTGGGAATAAGTAGAGTTTTATGGCTGAAACATGCCTGACTGGTAGAGGGCCCCACGGGGCTTCGAGGAACAGAACGGTAGCATATGCAAAGCGGGCATGAGAAGCAGGAAGGTACAGAAGCGGAAATGGCGGGGGCCAGGGCAAGCTCTACATCTGGAAGGAAAGGGAAATTTTATCATTTTCCCCTTTGTTCCTAATAGCTAAAAGACTTTAGACACATTGCTTTATTTTCCAGCATGCTATCCTTGGCCACTTTGTGTACTGTTGGGCAGGACAATTAGCCTCTCTGAGCCATGGTGTCCAATGTGAGAAGCGGATAATGACGTCACTGCCACAGGATGAAGTACACTAATGAATGTAAAACAGCACAGTGTTTGGCGTATCATATTGTTGTCAACAATAACAATAGTTGTTACCACCATTATCACCACCACCACTGCATATCATCATCACTAGCACTCTCACCATCACCATGATCACTACCATCACCATCACCATCACCACCACCACCACCAGTTTGCTGCCATAGTAAGGGCTGCACCCAGAGTCTTTGCACTGAGCTACATCCCCAACCCTGGTTGATGATGTTGTTATTGGCATCATCGTCTTGTATTTCAAGACACAATCTTACTATGTCACCCAGGCTGTCCTCAAATTTGTGATAATCCTGCCTCAGCCTCCTGAGTGCTAGGATTACAGGTATGCACCACCATATCCAGCTTAGACTGCAAGCTTTCTAAGGCATGGACACACTAGCATCCCAGCAGCTGGCCCAATGCTGCTAACACACACTGCCCACATTTCATAAGTGTTTGCTGCCTGAAAGAGTTCTGCTACCATCATGGTTAAGCAGGCTTTTTTTCAGGTAGACTTGTGGGCCTACTCACCATGCAGAGCACAGTCTTTTCTGGAAAATGCATCCTAACAACTCCCCGACACAAGCACAGACTGCCTCTTTCAGGGCCTAGAGTCTAAGGACCTTATTTGTTCCCTGGAATTGCTTGACGACCTTAACAACATAATCCTTACATCTGTGGGCATAACGTTCCCCATTTGTTTTTAAGGACATGGATATAATAGTGATATGAAAATGCCTGATACTCCCTGGAACTGAGTTCAAAGTGCAATTTAAAACATCTATTCCTAGCCGGGCATGGTGGCACACGCCTATAATTCCAGCACTCAGGAGGCTGAGGCAGGAGGATCGCCTCCAGTTCAAGGCCAGCCTGAACTCCATAGCATGATCCTGTCTCAAAAAAACAAACAAAACACAAAAACATATAATCCTTGGAATCACCTCTAGAGCTGTCACCACTTCTTGCTTTCTTTTAGGTCATTTTGTTTTAACCAATATTTTTAGAAAAAAAGGGGTAGGCTTCTAAAAATATTAAATAGATGATGGATTTGTGGGTATTTGTAAGCTTGAAAGTGAGTTTCAACTACTTGAAAATGACTGGTAAAGAAAGTCAGGGACATGTACAAGTTGTCATTTTACAGAGGCGTGTGGTCAACATCATAGACTTGTAGGCGGGGAGAGAAACAACCATCGCTAAACTAGCGGGCAAGTGCTCACTTCAGCAGCACATATACTAAACTAGCAGGCGAGCCGACCCGGCCCCCCAGTACCCACACCTCAGCGCCGTGCTCTGTGCTCATGGCAACACCTGCAAAACTCTTGTGCAGCTGTACTCGATAAAGAAAAGCTGTGCCTCGTGTATATGTACACACATATCCATGTACATATGCATATACAAACACATATACATGTGCACACATATGAACACACATATATATACACGTATACACATACATACACATGCACATACATATGCACTTATATACATGCGTATGTACGGGCACAAATACATACACATGCACATATGCATATGCACATACATGTAAATACACATGTGCACACACACAGAAGGCAGTTGCCGGGGCTGATAATGACAGTAAGAGAAAGTAAGATGAGATGCCCCGAGGAAAGGCACCCCATGAATGTTAGAGGACCAAGCAGCAGGGAGAACCGTGAACGACCTGTAAGGAGCACCTCAGGTCACGTGTGGGAGCAGTGGGAGGGGCCCACAGGGAAGTAGGCAGGAACTAGACTGTGGCGGGCCCTGGTGACAGCTAAGGGATTTGCCCCAAGGGCAGTGGGGTTCTACTTATGTAGGAAGTGACACAGTGAGGTTTTACTTTAAAGGAGCAGCTCTCCTCCCTACGTGGAGAATGGATCAGCCTCGCCAGACTACAGGCAGGAGGCCATGTCTATGGTGTTTGTGAAGAAGCGACAAAGACCGGTGTTTTCCAGAAAGTTGACGCCACCAGCTGAATTGAATCGGCTGCTTGCTTTGTACACAGATCCACCTTCAGCTCGATGTTTAATTCCCTCCTCCCATGTTCTTCTGCCACAAGTTTCCTTATGAGACCTGTGCTGTGTGCTGACGGGAAGGCTTCTTACATAGCTGACGCTTTGTTGCTACACAATTTAAATTTCAATCCCATCATTCAGCTTGGCTTCCATTTGGGGCTTGGGAGACGTCCACGTGCCCTTGGACTTCTCCATAAAAAACAATTTACGAGCTTCTGAGAGAACTTGGCATTCCCAAAACTAAAGCCAGACCCTTGAGACTAGCTAGTCTTGGTCTAAGAAAAGGTAAGGAAAGGGGCTGTTATTTCAGATTGTAAGGAAAATATAGTCCTCACCTTTGCCAGACCCTTCTATATTTAAATTCAGACTGACTCGGATTTTCTAGATCCATGTGCCTGACTTCTTAGCAGGAGCCCTGGGGCTCACATTTGACCCTGAGATCTTTTCAGATCTCTAACAACTGCCTGCTACGCCTTTCTCACCCTCCTCCTAATCCAGGAAGACTGAAAGGGAAAATGTGTAACATAAATAGTCTTAAATCTTGTCCCAAGAATTTGATAACGACAATACCAAAAGGCCATCTTAGGTCTCAGTCTCCTGCATTAAACAAGCGGATTAAAATTTATTGTAACACCATAAACACTGTATAGGTCACAGGCATTCTGAGTCACATCATATAAAATAAAGTATTTTTAGATTTTCTTACCGAAAGGTCAGCAAGACCAGAATTATCCTTCCTTTTATAGTTAGGTTTATGCTGGGGAAAATAATTTTTAATAATCTGGATTTTGCACTTATATTTTCCATTTATGACCAAAAATACAAATCCAGGAAAGTACCAAGGCCCGCATTCGGGCTGGGGCCAACAAGTCCATGGGCAAAGCCAAAGGACAGCCGAGGCTTTCTGAGCGCTGTTTGCAGTGCATACATCACCTCCTGGATGCTAAGACACGGCACACTGGGGAAGGGTCCCTGAAAGCACTAAGGGTCCCTGAGAAATGGTGTGTGGGAAAAGGCCCTCGACAGATGTGGAGAGGCCCTGCCTGCACCTCGGGCAGCCACGGCTCTGTAACCGCGGGATGTCTGGTCACTTCGGAGCCGACAGGGCCGACGTCTTCACGAGATCCTGATGCCATCTGGGAAGGAGCCGGGTGGCCCTAGTGGCCTGATATGGTGACTTCTTTGGAGGGAGGTTTCTAGTCTGATATCAGATGGAACCAACCAGAGCTTGCCATACCTAGGGAAACAATGGGAATAAATCTGACTATATTTCATTTTCCTTTAAAACAACAACGTGGAAAGTAAACATTGTCGACAGAGATTGAAACAGAAGGAAAGTTGAAGGTGCCACAGTCCATGCTAGAATCAGACGCTCTTTCCTGCTTTTCAAGTTTTGAGTGTTTGGTGAAGGATCCCAGGATGTGAACAAGGCAAGAGAGGTTCGGGATGAGCCCCCATGTGGCAGGGTCACCTCCGAGGTGGCCTGGTTATCTGGTGGCAGTGCTATCTCCTCGCTAAAAGCCTGTGGTGAGATTAAGGTGGTGTTTGAAAATCTGCTAGGCCTGATGGTGGGCAGCTGAGGTAAGAATGCATTTCTGTTTATCACTTCAGTGGCAGAAACGTACATCCCAGAAAGACGGGGGTCCCGGCTTCAAGCATGCCTAGGCGCAGCAGAGCGTGGCACTGTGACTGTCACATCAGCTCCTGGGCAAGGAGGAGGCCCCAACACTGTGTGCACATCCAGTCCCGTGGTCAGTTGGGCAGGTCTTTGACTTGCTAGCAAGGACTCTCGCCATATTATCCCAAGAGGGAGCTCTCCCACCTGCATTGCTTTTTGACCCAGGAACGCCACCGGAGTTGTGTCTCCCCTCTGACAGCTTGCACCTCAGTAAATTACCAAGATCTTGACCCAAAAGATGAGAAATCCTAAGCTATTTTTCAGTCTCCTATCTGAAAATATGTTTATATTTCTTGAACTCTGGCTGACTGATTCATTTCCCTGGTGTTGCAAGCCCCCCCCCCCGCCCGCATTAGAATTTATAAGCTTCATTTCTGAGTGACCCAGGGTTCTTTCCAAGCCACAGTGAAGTGAACCTCATCGAAGCGCAGTTCTGCTGGGCTGGGTCTGTGTAGAGGGTGGCTGAAGGCCAGGCAGCTGTGTGGGGCAAGTTCAACGAGGCTGACGTGAGGTGCATGATGCGGAGGGAAAGCACAGACACCGAGACGAACATCTGCTCCTGGTTCCTGTCTTGTGCTACCCCAAGGCACAGCCTTGAGCCAGCTGCATAAACCACTGTCTGGGCCTCAGTTTCCCCCAAGCTAGTTTTAAAAAGCAGTGTTCTAAGTCTATGCAGAAGCCATCTTCAAACAAGACAGGAGAGAAACCACAGAAAAGGGAAAGTCAGCCCACAAAGAATAAGTACCAGCTTCAAATCAAAAAGACAAAGACCCAGAGTCACAGATGACTGCTGGCTCTTTTCTAAAAGAACTCCTTATGAGTACCACAAATAGGAAGAACTTTGTGCTGGGCCCTGGTTCCATAGAAGAGCCTAAAAATCCTTGTCAGTAGAACCATGCGCTTAGCCAAATGTGTTCCTCAAACTTCCCTTTGTAAGTATTACAGTTACTTCCTCAGGGAGGAGAATAGAAGAAAGAAATCCATTAGCCCTGTGGAGTTTTAGGGTCTGGGCAAACCCATCCTCCAAATCTCAGTAGTTCTACAACCAGGGGTGAGTGACTACTTTTCTAGTCTCAGCTCCTACACCTGCGGAGAGCCCTGGTAACATCAGCCATGAGTGTCACAGGGACCATGCATCCACCCCAGGCCCACCCTGTGTGGCACCTGGCGTGTGCAGGCTCTGGGGTGTCCACAAGCCCCCTCCTGCAGCCCTACGCTGGTCTCCTGCAGGTACCACCTCTCCTCTTACGAGGGAAAGGGAAGTCTCTGATCTCCATCTGGAAGCTGGCAGAAGCATTTTTCTTCTTCGGCAGAGTGTGATCATGCAAAATTTATATTCAACAGCATCAGCAGATTTTTTTTCCCATCAATATTTCCTTTTTAATTTCAGTTTTATCTGAATTTTAATAGCACAAAAAATTTACTTTTGTTCTTTTAAAAAGCAACCAAAACAAGAAAAATCTAAATTTGAATATAAGGTCTTCCCGGTCTGCTTAACGTGGTGTTTAGTCTGTGCCTGCAGAGCGACAGGTGTTATCTGGGGAGTGAGCACTGCAATGGCAAGCAGAAACACCAAAGTGACACCCAGGATTTGGAGGCAGATTTATTTATGTCGATGGGCACTGATCGGGATCATTCCCAAAATATCAGGCCCTGATCTCTGGGTCCAGGGCTTATATGGGATAAGCAGGCCGGAAGTACAGAGGCACAATGGCTTGTCAACTGGAGCATCCTAGTGACCAGCTGTGCACCACAGGGACCAGCGTTTCTAAGAGACAGAAGCAACCAGAACTGGAACAGGGACTATCACCTGGGCAACTAAGAAACTGAAGTACAATGGCTGAGGGGTGCTGCTACAGTATGAATGCCATGGATGGAAATGTGTTTGTACTCTTACACACATCTGAACTAGGTATGGAGCATATGGCACATATAAACATTCATGAGACTTAGTTCTGACAACCTTGATGCTTTTTCTTTCTGATTCTTACCACAGCTAACACTGCCTCTGGGACCGATCTTCACACGAATCTTCATGAAAGCTCACCTTTGACGGAAACAGCAAAGAAGCAGGTAGAGTACTGACTCTGGGCCTCAAATCTTGGGTTCTTTTCTCAGCTTGCTATGTGACCCTAGCTGGGACTCTCCACCTCTCTGAGCCTCGGTGGTCCAATCAGTAAGACGAGGGGGGCAGACCGGCACATCACAGACTTAGAGTGTCTCAGCTCAGTTCGGAGGCGTTGGCGAGCTCTTCGTGCACGTGAGGGAGCTGAGCCTTTGCCCGACGGCTGCAAAGTCTGACAGGAAGAAGGAAGCACCGAACGGAGCCATCCACTGAGGAGGAAGGCACACATTTTCATTTCTGATAGGAACAAAAAGTTAGCAGTCAAGGAAAAAAAGACAAGGGTAGTCATGAAGACGGGAAAAGGCTTCCTCTGCGTGGTTAGGAATATCTACTAGTGGTTAAAGACACATGTACAGGACTGTTTACAGTCCATGGATGCTCTGAAGCCCAGGCTGGCTTTAGCTGGATTCCCAGGGCTCTAAACCCAGGGCAGCATGTAGCCAGGGCTGCGGGGACCCTTGGGCTCTTCCTTGTGCGTGACAGCCCCTCTGGGCCGCGATCTCCCTTATCTCCAGCTTCCAGCCTTGCCCTGGCTTTCTGGGTTGCATCCCTGTGCCACCACTCATTAAAGAGAACAATAAAAAATGGGTTTGTTTTCCTTGGTGCACCTGCACTGGGCAAGCCTGGGTTCAGGCCTCCCCTGAAGTCAAACAGCTGGCTGCCCGCCTCCTGCTACTGAGGAACCTTAAAATCTACACTGACACTTCTTTGAGTGCCTTTTTTTTTCTTTATGATTTTTGTTTTTGTTTTGAACTCACTATGTAGTTCAGGGTGGCCATGAACTATGTAGCCCACCAGGCTGGCCACAAACTTGCAACGTTCCTCCTGCCTCAGCCTTAGGAGTGCTGGGATTACAGTAAAGGTATGCACCACCTTACCTAGTTTTTAAATGCCTGCTTTGAAGATATCCATTATAAAAAGGGATCTGGAAACTTCTCTTAAACAAGAGAATCTGTAACTAAAGAAACTATAATATGGTATATTTTGGTAATTCCCCCACTCAAGGCCATGCAAATGCCTCCCACAACCTGAACACTCTGGATTCACACAGCCCTGTGCTACACCTCAGGAGATCAGAGTGGCTTAGTGAGGTGAAAGTAAGTCCTAGAGTGACTATGAACTTGGCAGCTAGAGGGAAGTGCGCCAGATCCCGGCTCTTACCTCTGATCTGAGAGCCCCTCCAGCCTGAGGCAAGTTGTCCTACCTGTGGCCCCCTTGTAAAATGAGCAGGTGGCTCCCGCCAGAACAGTGGGTTTGTTAAAATCAGGGTACCCTTCACCCCTTGGAAGGAAAGCGAAGCCATGGGAGGGCAGGTCTGGGAAGCCCAGAACTCTGGGAAACTGGGGAAGCAGGGTGGGGAGGGGCGTCTTGCCTTGCCTATGGCCTTCTGTGAGATTAACCACTGGCTTCACTTAACTACTTCCTCAGCCTACTCCATGCAAATGACTAATCTCGTGTTTACGCTAAAGCATTTGGAAAGGATTAGGAACAAATGTCAGCTCCGCAGATTCGTTACCACCTTGATGGGCCCCTGGCAGCGCGCAGGGCACGCGGAGCGCCCCGAGGGCACCAGCAGGGCTGCACGCTGTCCTCCTGCCCTCCGGGTGGCCGGGTCGCAGGACACTTTCACTGTGCTAAGCACAAGGCTAGCCAAGGCGGGGCTGCCCCACAGGGGAGTCCTCTGGTCTCGCCGCCCTGCAGAAGTCGCGGGACTGGACCGGGAGTTGGTTCCTGGGGCAGCGGTCAGCGCCCCCTGCCGGTGGGCTGGGCCCGCGCGGCCGGGACCGCCGCCGAGAGGCTGGCAGCTCCTGCAGCCTCCTCGGGCTGGAAGAGGAAGAAAAGTGCAAAGAGAAACGTGGAGATGAAAAGAGCAACGAAAAAAGGAGACAAGCAGACGTGGCTCACGTCCAACCTCCCATTTCCGCTTTCAAATGCACGGCCTCCCCGCTGTGAGCAGAATCAAGTATTTATGAAGGCGTTTTTTGCATATTAATAGCTGCATGTGGAAGGAAGTTTGCCGGCTCCGAAGTCCTGAAGCGACGGCGCCCTTTCTTCAGTGCGGGTCCGCCCGCTCCGGACCCCTTCCGCGTCCAGCACCGTGTCCTTCCCGGGTCGCCGACATCAATCGCCAGAGACGCCTTCGTCCCCGGGGCCTCCGTGGAGACGCTGCAGGTTGGGTAGGGTGACCGGGACCTGAAGAGAATATTAAAATTGTACATTAAAATTCCAGAAGGAAATACTAACATGATCTGTGCAGGGACAGGAGAAAAGTACAAGAATTTCATCGACTTTACATGGCTGTCCCTACTCAGTAAAATTACATTTAATTTTAAAAAGGACATTGAGAGTCAGAAAAATAAGCAAAATAAATAAATACATAAATAAACAATGCGTACTTCTAAAAAATAATAATGGTACTAGGAAATGTGGAAAAATATGCAACCTGGACAGCAATTTAAACGCATATCAGGCAAACTGCAGGGACCACTTCCTATTTGAGATCTGTGCCTCCTTCCACATTCGTGACGCTAGCCACCAGGGCTCACTTCCCCGCAGGGGGCTGTAATCTGGCTCAATCCCTTTGTAAAGCAGAATGGCAACCCGGCTGATGAAATGTGGAGAAGCAGTCATACCCACTGATTCAATAATTCTGACTTCTGGAAATGTATCTGAAGGAAATAATTCAGCAGGAGAAAATGTGAGTGAAGGTGTCCATGGCAACATTATCTATCAGAGAGAAAAACTGGAATTGGGCTAAGAGTTTAACCTCGGAGAAACTATGACATGATTATGACCCGGAGGCCTAATTCAGGCATTAAAAACCGATGCTTGTTCGTACTAGAAACTGTGATTTAATACCCATGGCTCAGTGCAGGGTTTCTTAACCTCACTGGTATTTTGAACTGGATATTGGAGCCAGAGTGGTACTGTTTTGGGGAGTGTCCTGAGAGTACTCCGGGAGCTGAGCTGCACAGCAGGACTGACCCCTGGCTCACTAGAGCCCAGGGCCATGCCTCCCTCTGGTGACCACGACAGTGTTTCCAGACCTTGCTACATGGCCCCTGGGAGCAGAGTCATTCCTCAGCTGAAAACCACTAATTTGACATTAATTTCCAAGCTAGGCAGGAATCAGCATCACAGCATCATCATTTTTAAAGTACTACTTTTAGTAGTAGTTTAGTGTTTCACACTAATTGGGTTTTCATTGGGCTATTACCGAACGAGGCCATCAGAATCTACCTTTCGAGGGCCTCGGTCCCTTTTCTGCATGTCACCCCTCTGACTCTGACCCTCAGAGACAATGGATTTGCCTCTTATTCTGAAAAGTCAGGGCCTCAGTAAGGGGAGCAAGGGGGAGAGAAGGAAGGGAAAAGAGATTTTTTTTTTTTTGAAGAAAAAAGTGGAAGTAGAGCTTTTGCAAATGGGAAGGGAAATGAGTTGGAGCAGAGAGGGATGGGAGGGGAAGAGCACAAAAAAGCATTAAGCTACGTTACGGACATGCACAGACGCTCCACCACGAATGTCATCTTTGTCTACTGCAAGCAAAGACTAATACATTTTTTTTAAGTTAGAGTCTTACGTATGAAACTCTTGTCCATCCAGGTCCATCTGTGTAAGCTTGGGACAGGAAAACCCCTGAGCCACTCATTAATAGAGCTGTCAGGGCAGAGAGGTTATCCTTAATTAGTATCAAAGAACAAACCTGGCCCTTAATTAGATTTCCCTAAGAAGCTTGGCATCTCTGTTTAAAATACGAAAGCAACACCTCTCCCCAGTCTTCACCGCCTCTTCTCCTCCTCCTTCCGCAGCCGACCTCCAGCTGGAGAGGCAAACAGCCTCTCTCCCATGCTTTATCTTGGGTGTTTGGTTGCTTTGTGGGGATTAGAACTTTGAGTGCCCCAAAATCCTGTTAGCCTGGAATTATGTTCCTTTTTTCCCCGTATCACTGCTACTATTTCCACCTGTGCTACCTCTTGAGTTCCGTTTTTGTGAGTTTACCACAGCATAGATTCACATTTGGTCTTATGTGTCCTAAATTTGCCCTCTATGGATTTCAGAGAGCAGCCTGTGATTCTAGCACACACGGGTCTGGGTTCAGTAACCTCCATGCACTCCCTGTTTCCTTGGGGTTTCACAGATGGTGTTTGTCTCTGCTGTGGGCCTTTCTCCTGCAGGACAATAAACCCACACACCAACCCGTAGACACACTGTGTTTTGGGCAAAGACGCAAAAGTCACTTTTTCTTTCAGTGTCCTCTCTTTTTTTGTTATTTTTCTGAGACAAGGTCTCTCTATGTATCCCAGGCTGGCCTTGAACTCACTGCTATCCTCCTGCCTCAGCCTCCCAAGGGCTAGGATTACAGGTGTGCACCACCACCTCCCACTTCAGTGTCCTTTTAAACGGTACTATTGCCTGCCTTCTGATTCTCTTTTGGGCAAATGTCGTCTAAAAGAACAAGGTACTTACTGGGCTTTAAAGATGGAGGTTTTTTTCCTTTATATTTTCCTTTTAAAATGCCTAAGTCATTTTATATCCCTTGAATTTAGCACAGCTCCTGGCACAAGGAAGCCACACTTTTTTTTTCTAAATGACAAACAGGCCTGGTGGGGTGGCACACATCTAGCTCTCCAAAGGCTGAGGCAAGAGGATTGCTGTGAGTTTGAGGCCAACCTGAGCTACATAGCAAGACTCTGTCTTAAAAAAAACAAACAGAAAATTAAATTTTAAAATGACAAATAAACCACCAGGCATGGTTGTACAAGTCTACAGTCCCCAGCACTTGGGAGGCTGAGGCAGGAGGGTTACCACAAACTCAAAGCCAGCCTAGGCTACCAAGTAAGTTCAAGACCAGACTGAACTGCATAGTGAAACCCTGTCTCAAAAAGACAAAAAAAAAGTAAAAAAAAAAAAAAAAAAAAAAAAAAAAAAAAAAAAAAATTACCAAAATGGCAAATAAGATTCTCATTGCCAGGAAAGATTTCATGTCATACAAATCTCCAGATCCACAGAAATTCACAGAAAAATTCGATCATCCACAAAAGGAACTGAGAGTTGCTCTGACTTCCTCTTCAGTGATGCCATGACGTTCAGTGGGCGTTCCCCTCGACGGTCCCCTCTGGGTGCTTCCTCACTGTTCATTACCTTCAGCGGCGAGCTCGTCAGTCTGAAGAGCTGGGCCAGTGCAGAGTGGAGAGCCGCGGGGCTCCGCTGATCACAGGCTCAGGCCCAGGCCCGGTGCCTCCCGTGCCTTCCTGCTCTGGCCAAGGAGAGAAGGGGTCCGGCCGGCCCGCTCTCCTCATTTGTACCGCCAGTTCTCTCCTACGCCGGTTCTCTCTTCCGGGACACGTATTCCTTACTTCCGAGCCTTCTTCCGCCCACCACCCTGATTTTATTAATAACTTCGGTTGTGCAATTGATTCAAAGGCTTTCTGAAGATTAAACTGAACCTCATCTTCTGGCCCAGTCTCGCACACAGGATTACTCTGCCTGCCCAAAACTCCCTAGACGGTGATAATCTTCTGAAAGCTTTGTTTTTTAACTACAAAATCAAGGCTTTTGTTTGTTGAAATTTTACAATCATTTATTCTAGTGAGTCTGTATTGATTGATCTGTTGACTCTTGTAACATATACCTGCCTAGTTAACTCCTTTCTCTTTTTTCTTTATGCTGTAAACAATTTCAAAGATATGTAAAAGTGAAGAGAATAGCAGAATGAACCTCCATGTGCCTATCCACAAGTCTCAGCACTCTCTCCTGACTGTCTTGAGAGGGTATTTAGGAACGGCCCTAACAGCCCGCGGTTTTGAAGTTTATTCCCAGCAGGGTTCAGGATTATCTCTCTTAATCTTCACAACAGCCCTGTGCTGTGGGCCCAGTTACACGTGAGGAAATACATGTCAGGACCAACAGGGGCCATTCACACATGACCGGCCCGTCCAGGGAGACCCAGTGGTTCGGGAAGCCCATGAAACTGCATTTAGCCCTCAAATTCTTCCTGACTAGTTTTAGGCAGGTTACAGACCCGTCTGAGGCTCCGTGTCCTCATGTGTACAGGTAATAACATTTCGCTAAAGGGTTAAAACGATTTACCGAGACCAGGGAGAGGCATTAGCACAATGCTAGGCACAGGCAGCACCCAGGCAGTTTGAATAGCTACTATTATTTTACTCCTCCGTCCTCCGCCTTCAAAGCGATCATAAAACAGGACTCGGGCACGGAAAAGGAGAAGTTGAAAAACTGGAATAAATGGAAGACTCTGTTTGTCTACCAACTCTCCCCTGTCTGTCCCCAGCTCCGAACTCCCCAATCTCTCTCTCAAGCATCCTCTGTGTTTCACTACGTAAAATTCCATTAGAGGGGTGGGGGATTTAGCTCAGCGGCACAGCGCCTGCCTGGCAAGCGCAAGGTCATGAGTTCGATTCCCGGTACCGGAAAACAAACAAACAAAAAATTCCATTAGAGATTCCTTTGGGTTTCTCATCTAGTTGTAAGTTTTTTTAAAGAATTGTTTTCCATCTCTCCCTAAGGGAGCAGGGCTAAAGGCCTGGGGAGGCAGGGAGGCAGGGACGCTGGGAGCCAGGAGCCCTGTGTGAAGCAGGAACCCACAGCCCACGGCAGCGGCCACAGCGGGGAAGAGGGCGGTGGAGGGAAGGGCCAGGAAGGAACAGGGAAAGCCTCTGCCTTTCTCTTCACCAAGCCCTCCTCTGTCACAGCGGCCAGGGCTCCTTCCATGCCCCGGTGCAGGCCATCGTGAGGCAGAGAAACTTGATGTGCCAGTCTGGAAAGCAGAGCACCCTGGGTAACTGTGGTTTTCCTTAGTGAAAAGTGACTGACTTAAAAAACCTTTTACAGTGGAATCACAGTGCAAGTTGAGACTCCATGTCTGTTGGATATTAGATCAGGAAAGTTACACCAGACCCAACAACACAAGGAAGTCACACGGGCTGGAGCTGAAGTTCTGGGTTAGAAGCAGCTGAGTTGTCCCAGTTTCCTACCCTTGACCCAGCCCCTCTGCCTCCATTCTAAAGCCATGCCTTCCCCCAGCACAGGTGCATTAGAGTCCAGCTAGGCGCCCCTCTTAGAAAGCTGCTCTCTGCATCCCCCAGAGCACAGCAGATCACTCTTTTGGCTCAGAAGTTTTGTCTTCCAACTTCTGCTAAGCCAGATAAACAATGGTTCTGTTGTGTCGACAAGGCACTTAATTAAATTGAGGAGGATACCAATTAGAATTCACAGTAAGATTGACTTGCAGATAATAGAAGCTCTGGAATTAAAACATCAGTGAATTATTCAAAATCCCCTTGAGGAGAATGGTGAGGTGAGCCCCATTTTCTGGGTAGAGAAACTGAGGCACAGCAAGTTCAGTGGCTTGGCAAAAACCCCCAAATGTACCCCTCAAAAAAGGCTAGGAAGCCGGGCATGGTGGCACACGCCTGTAATCCCAGCACTTGGGAGGCTGAGGCAGGAGGATTGTTACAATTTCGAGGCCAGCCTGGGCTACAAAGTGAGCTCAAGGCCAGCCTGAACTGCATAGTGAGACTCTGTCTCAAAAAGACCAAAAACAAAGGCTAGGAATTGATTGCTTCTCTTAATAGACTAGCACTTGCTTATAACTGGGCTAATTTGCTAGACATTTAGAAGGACATAAAAATCTCTTTCTTAGAACTGAAGCTTAAAAAAAAGAAAGGGACCAAAAATCAAGAGGCGGGGAATAAGAAAGCTCTCCCTAGCTGAAAAATAGCACTGTATCCCCACCATGGCAAACCTTCCTGAAACTGTCTGCTGGGCCCTTTTCGCCAGCACCAAATGATCTCTTTTTTTTTTTTTTTAACATAAAAGGAGCTCAGAGCTCAGGTGGCCATGATGAGCAGGGCAGACCCAGGTGACTGCAGGCACATGCACTGCGGGGCAGGCTCCTGAGAGTCCTGCTCCCCAGACAGAGGAGTGCAGGCTCCCGAGAGTCCTGTCCTGTCCCCGGGCTCGGAAGGGCCCTTCGTCCTCCGGGCCAGCCAAATCTAGATGGAGAAAGGCCCAAAGTGGAGCCCGAAGTGGCTGGGTGGTCCCTGGCACAGCTGGGGTGCCCTGTGAGTTAGCCTGAAGGTGATGGCCCCTCTCAGACCACCCCTCCAGGCAGCCTGGTCACAGGGAGCCAGTGGAGTTCCATGCACCACCCAGCCCCACCTATGTCCCCATTTCTGCTGCGTCTTTGGGTCCACAGTCTATGGGAAGGAATAACAGGGCCTGAGAAGGCCAAAGGCAGAACACTAGCCAGCCCTTCCCCCGGAGCTCCCAGAAGACAGGGCCCACTCCAGGATTTGGTCTGGGGTGGTTCGTGGTGGGGGGCAAGGAGCCCGCCCTCTCTCTCCCCACCCTGGTGTTGAAATCTCTCAGGTCTTTCCTTCCTCCCCAGGACGCAGGGCCCCCAAAAGGGAAGACCCCCAGCCAAGGAGAGGGGTGTAGTGGTCAGCAGGAAAAAGGGACTCTTTCCCCTTTGTTGGTCACAGGCAGGGACAGATGCCCTGTGTGCGCAGAGGTTTGACGTGGCAACTTGCTAAACCTCAGAGGGTTTCAGCAGACTCCCCTCCCCACTCACTCCCCATGCTCGCCGTGAGGCAGAGTAATGGTGCGGTGCATTCCCATTTCAGATCCAGTCTACAAAGGCCCTTCCTGCCGCTCTGTTTTCTCCAGCAGCTCAGCTTGCTGCAGTTCCCGGAGCTCTTGGCAGCAGGCACTGGGCAAAATGAGGCAGTGAGCTGCGTGGGAGGTGGTTAGACAGCCTCCTTAATGAGGGACAATAGCTCTTCTTGGAGCCATTGAGCGGCAGCTACAAAGGAGGGGAACCCCAATTAGAAAGGAGTGACATGGGGAAGGAGGTCCGAGGGACACGTATGGGACGGATCCTGTTCTTGGGGACTCCGTGAGACCCATGGGAGGACAGGTGGCTGCCTGGGTTCAGAATCTTCTCTCTTTCTCTGAGCTTCTCTAGAGCCAGTCGAGGCAGGAACACTTCACAATACACGCATTGGAAGGAGGAAAGATTACTGGGGAGGTTGCTGCCTGGGTCTGCAGTTCAGACATAATCCAGGAATCAGAAGAAAATGATAAGATAGTTGCTTACTACCAATGGGCCTCCCCTTTCGGTTTTGGTGTATGTGTGTACCTGCGGACATTTATACACAGCAGTTGCTCCCAAGTTGCGTTAGCTCAATTGAATCACATTATGTTTACAGCAAGATAATAATCCTGGATTTTCCATGGCTCACTCTGTCAAAGTATAAGATTAGCTCTTGAATTCATTAACAGCTATCACCCTTCAAATGCCAAATAACTTTGTAAATGCCAACTACTTGCGCAATGCCTTCTGTGCAATTCGAATCAGCTCTACCAAATTAACTCATTAATCTTTATTGTTTCATTCACGGAGAAAAAGACTCCTAGGTGTTTTCAGCAGAAGTAGAAATACACGGTCAAGTATTTACAGTACAATAAGGTGGCGGGAGGGGTTTTCCTTTTCTGCTAAGCATTTCACCTCTGCACAGTTTTTAAATCATTCCCACCAAAGTGTGTGTACTGAAGAAACGAAAGCAGCTCCAGGCGTCTCTGCTCTCTCCCAGTCCCCTGTTTTCCTGCCCTTCCATTTAGCCTTGTGTTTTCCTCCACTTCCTACATGTCTGGAGACCTTGGTCCTCGTTACGCTTTCTTTTGCTGCCTTTACTCTCCACATCCCCAAGAGCCGCGGGTGTCCACGGGCTGAGAACACAGAGCAAGGCTCACAGGGCAGAGAAGGAACCCAGAAGGCTGCCGGAGAGCAGGTCTGGGAACCAGGCCTGAGTTCAGCCTCCGGGTAATCAGGCCTCACTGCCTGCTAAAGGTAGATCCAACCAGGCTGGCCCATGGTCCTCATCCATCTCTGGGCTGCCATGCCACCTTCTCCCAGAGGTCTCCCCTGACCAGCTGCGAGGCAGGTCGCCCGCTGGCCCCATCACCCGCCACCCTGTCCGTCTGTGACTGTGGAGCCTGTAGAGCTGAGTCATGATCTCACACCACCTTGCTTAGTCATGTGCTTGTGAGTATGGCGCATAGTAGGCGCTTGACAAGCACCAGGCTAATGAATACAGGCAAAGCCCCCTGGGCACGTGGTTTGCTTCCCTGGCTTCAACTTTCTGACTGTTTTCCTGTTTCTATCACTGTCTCCCAAAATCTTGTTCATATGTTTAATCTTTTCTTTTCTCCCATCCCCCAAACTCCCTTTTACTATCATTTACTTGCTGGAAGACCTGTGCATAATAAGCAAAAACGGCACTGCACGCTCCCATGACTATGGAGCCTTCGCTGAAAACGCTCAGTCAGGCCAAAACTGATGGCTCCTGACATTAGGGAGAGCAGCCGTGCAATCAAGAGAGTTGTTAGAGAGCGAGATTTATAGCTCAAGTGGCTGGGAGGAACTTTCCTCAAAACCCCTCAAATCCCAACTCTTCCATCTGAACCCCATCGAAGAGTGAAGGCAGTTTCAGCCTCTGGAACTGCTCTTGGCTGTGCCTTTGGTCCTGTAACCCAGCACAAAGTCTTCTTTGGGGAGAATGGAGCCATTTCCCTCAAATCAGTATTATCTGATTCCTGTTACTCTCGCCAGTGATCCATGTAAAGCTGTGGAGCCTAGAAGGCTTGAAAGCTTTGTCTGGCTTGAGTTTGAAACAAATGCTTTCATTTGATCAAGAAAAGGGGAGGGGATGCCTCACCCTGAGAAGCTAATCAGATATATGGCTGGGATGACAAGAAATTGGATATGTATTTGTCCAGAAAAAAATCTTTATCTCCAGCCACACTTCCAAACAAAGGGAAAAGGGTGTGGATGTTCTTTGGAATGGTGATCGCTTGTGGGGACCAAAACCTCCCACCTCCGTGAATGCTTATGAGAAATACAAATGTTACAGCGTCCAGGGAGACAGACATCAGAGAGTTAGTCTCCTAGAAAACATGGAAATGATCAAATCCATGCCCAGTGTGATCTCATGGCACACTAATGTATGTGACCCCCAGAAAACTGGTCCCCAAAAGAGAACAAATCACATTTCTCTTTGAGAATGAGGGGCCAGTGCCACATCGAGGTCAGCCCTCCAGGAGTCAGTGCGCTCGCCTCGCCTCTGTGCGTGAGCTGCAGCTCGCCTCTGAGAGCCTTCATGCTGTCAACTTGTGTTCCTTTCCAAACACTGAACAGACACTGCGGTGACAACAGGAGCAAGATGGCTGCGCCTCTGGCCTTCAGGAAGCTCATGGTTGTGGAGGTGGGGGCCGCACAGCTTCCCCAGTCACTGTGGGTGCAGCAGGAAGGGCTCCGTATTCCGAAAGTTTACCCAGACTCCTTTTGCGGCCAGTTCTTCCTTCTCTCTCTGCCACACTTGGTCCCTTCACTCTTCCTAACACATCAAATACACTTTCAGCCGTCCAGCTTGGAAGTAAACGGGAATCTTGCAATAGCCTCATTTGCTGCAAGGCAGATTAGGTATTCATGATCTATATAAATAGCAAAAGTATCATTTTAGAAGGAGTCTTGGGCAGTGATGTCACTCTGCCAGTGATGCCAGTTGAATGGCTTTGGACAAGTCGTTTACCCTACCGAAGCCTCCAAGTCTCCTCACCTGTGACAGGCAGGTGATATCCCTACCTCACAGGGCTGTCATGAAGATTGAGTGAAATAATTACAACCCTAGGAAGGCCTCTTTTTCCACTTCTCTGGGTACTAATTATTAACCGGGCTTGGGTTATTCTCTACACATACGAGCCCCCATGCCTCCACTGGTAAAAATCGGTGTTACTATTAGTGTTGCAACGGTGAAAAAATGCTTTTTATAAATATTAGGGGATTTGGACTAGCTCTTGTTGCACTGCACAGCATTCCTGTGAAAGCTGGGCTTTCTGCTTCTCTCCCAGGGATCCCCACAGTCCTTGGAGGCTGCAGCTCAGAAGGCGGGAGAGCCTCAAAGTTGTATAAATAAAGAGCTGATGTGTTCAAACAGAAAAGAATTCTCCACGCACAAGCTGCACATCGACATGACGCCGTTCCTGAAGGTGATCTCACACTGAGCAGACGAGGGGCTTTAGAGATACAGACACAGGAATGCCAGTTAATACACTTCTGCTCAGTATAAAAACAGCTTTAGAAGTCCCCAGTGCCCCTGGTTTATCAGAGGGGACAGAAAATAGGCAGTTTGTAGCAGATGAAGAAAGAACAAATTAGGACAGTAATCACAGCCAGCCATCGGGGACAAATCAGTTGGGTGTCTGGTTTGGGTGGTGAGGACCAGGGAACAGAGAGAAAAAGGGGTAACTTTGAACCGCCTCATAAAACAGACAAACAGAATTCATTTTATCTCACCAGTATCCAACATAACCACTACTGTTTTACCACTATCACTTGGTAGAGTTGATGGTCGTACTTGGAGAAGACTGTTCTCGAGTTAACAATTTAGAAGTCAGCTGCAGATTCTGTTCTGGATATCTGACTTTGTTTTCTGCTCTCGAAGAGTTCTTTGATCTCCCAAGCTCAGCTTCCTTTCTGGCTAAGGGTCCCGAGGATGCTGTTAGTCTACCTGTGCTGGCCGCCCTCCCACCCCAGCAGCTAACCAGCCCTGGCATGCAGGACGCTGCACTCTGTGCTCCATGGACTGCCCACCTTTCATCGCAGAGCCTTTTGGCTTAAGGCCCTTTCCCGCCCATCTCTTGCCCTCCTCAGAGCTCATTAACCTGAAGTGACCAGGGCGTGAAAGACATTCACCAGGAGCAGAGCCAGGCCTGACGTGGAAGGACCTCAGCTCCTTCTCACTACCATAGAGCACACTAGCCCTGAGATGGAGGGGTTCGGAGAGACAGACACAGGGAGGAAGGCGACAAGGAGGCACCCGTGACCATTGCTGTCTAGTGTGGCGGGTACTGACGGTGACTCTGGAGCCCACAAGGGTCACCCTCCTAATCTCATCCAGTGTCCCCAGTTATCCCTTTCCTGGGCTGGCCCAAGCCCAGTGCTGCAAGGTAGGGCTTTGATTACGAGGCATGCATGTGACCAGCATGGTGGCACACACCTATGAGTCCAGCCCTCTGGGAAGCTGAGACAGGAGGATCACAAGTGTGAGGCCAACCTGGGCATTTGGTGAGTTCCTGTCTGAATTTTTTTTTTTAATTTAAGAGGGCAATGCTGGGGGTATAGCTCAGTATAGAGCACCCCTAGGTTCAATCCTCAGGACTGTAAACAAACAAAAAGTCAAGCATTGGCCTGAAATCTGTCTCCATGACCAGATCCTGCTTTCCTGGACTTCCTATTGGATAGGCTCTGTCTTGTGGTGGCAAAATGTGCATTTGTTTCTCTTTCCCAGGTAGTTCCAGACACAGGGATGATATCAGGACCTCTAAATATGATATGAGAGAAATACTATAACTACCAATCTGTTAGATGTCTGATACCCTGAGTTCATGTTTTCTAAAATGAAAGAATAAATTCTAGGAACAATGGAGGCTAAGAGTAGGAAATATTTACTGAGGGATAGAAAGCTCCTACCTGAGAGGGACAGGAGGGGACACTCAGAAAGCAGGTTGCCCCCAACCCCACTTCTCAGGAGAAGTTTTATAGAGCACAACCACGTGGGTACAACATGGGTTAAGGCTATGATCAACCAATAAGATTGTAAGTATAGCCTCTTAGGTGATATTGATTCAACGGGGAAGCAGGTCACGTTGTGAGTCCAGCCGACATGGAAAGAACAAAGAACTTCTCAGGTAAGTGATGCATCGGGGGTCTTGGTTGCCCACTGAGGTGACTGGTGCCCAGCTAGACTGTGTTAGGCCAGCTGTTATCACTTACCTCACCCTTTGGGGAGGATTTAGGCCTGGTCCTTCCGTCATTATCTTGAGACCTGGCCTCCAAGAGATGTATCTCTGGCCACAGTGGTGCTGTGTTTTCACTTTTCGTCCTGACTCTCCTGAGGGCCTAGCCCTACCTGACGGCCTATAATACTCCTACCTAACTTAGCTGTCTGTGATTACACGTCCAGCTGAGATGCCATCAGCCTACCCTGAGAATGGGAACCGACAATGGTGAGAGGACATCTCACGCAGAAGACGGTTGCTACTGCAAGGATTCAAAAAATATTGTCATACTGTTGCTTATACTAACGAAAATATCTTTATTATTTTTTTTTTAGTACTAACTTTCACACTGAGCTATATTCCCAGCCCTTTTTTTAAAATTTTTTATTTCAAGACAGGGTTTCAGTGAGTTGCCCAGATTGGACTCATACTTGCAATCCTCCTTCTTAGCCTCCAGAGTACTAGGGTTACAAACCTACACCACCCAGCTTCTTTTTAAATTCTTAATAACAGTTTAGTTCTTCCCTTGGGGCTTAAAGAATTATGGGTGATACTTTCAGGGATGTGGCACCATCATCACCACTATTTATTATTTGAGTATCTGCTATCTGCTGTGTGTCTGGCACTTTCTGAGCATCTGGGATAAATCCGTGAATAGAACAGACCAAGGTGGGCTGGGGATGTAGCTTGGTGACAGAAAGCACTTGCCTGGCACGTGCTAGACCCTGGGTCTGATCCCCAGCACCAAGAACAAAACCAAACCCACAGACCAAGATCCCTGCCCTTTTCCAAGATGGCACAGTGCCATCTCCACCCTTGACCTTCCAAGGAGCCTGCGGTCTAAGAGGAAGATAAACAATGGAACGGACAACAGCAGTGCAGCGGCAGGCTTGTGGGGCTATGGCAGAGAGGTGTTAATTCTCAGTTATCCGTATGGGATCCTCCTCGGTAGTCAAAAACCTCCTTACAACGCCAGTGACAACATTATTAGCCCACTCGTCTGATGTCTCTATCAGGCTTTGCTTTGGTCCAGAAAACATCTGCACTCCTGTAAAAACTGAGCCATGGTTTTAAAACCTCTATTCTGCTTTTCAAGCAGAAATGCTAGTTAATGAATGAACGTATTAAGATACAGGTATTTTTTTCCAAAAATGCTTTCAATTGTCCAGGTTAGGTCATGGTAGTAGGAAAGAAAATAGCAATAATGCCTAGTAATGCTGAACACAAAACTGAATACATTATGCTCCACATTGACATGCAAGGGTGCGTGTGCTATGCTCAGATGTGAAGAATGAGCGGCCGGGCCTGCCTCGCAGCTGTGGCAGATACCAGGGAGCAGATGGTGCCCTCCGGCGCAGGGCCCAGGGAGCCACCTGCACGGGAGCCCAGAGCCAGCCATGCCCAGGGTGAGGGCTGCCCGCCCTGGGGAGGCTGCTCCCAGGTTTATTCAGTGCACCGAGGTGCTGGCCACTGCCCCTGAATCCTGTGATCACATCAGGAAGGAACGGCATGAATTTCAGTGAATGAAAGGAACAAGGAAATAATGTCTGGTTTAAGATGCTGCCCGAGATGGAGCAGGCTGCCTCGGGAGATCAGTTCTGACCCCCATGTCACCCAAGCGTGCTTTGCCAAGCTCTCGGCAGGAAAGGTGCGGAAGAATCACAAGCTGGATTCAGGACCCAAGATTCTAGAACACTTGGTACTATTGCCAGGTAAAATACTCAGAAAAGTGAGTCTTACATTTCAGAGAGCAAAGAGAAAGAGGAAGAATGGGGGAGAAGAGGAGGAGGAGGAGGATGAACCCAGGGTTAAGTGGAATACAGTCAGCCGGGCGTGGTGGTGCACACCTGTAAGGTGCACTCGGGAGGCTGAGGCAGGAGGATTGCTGTGAGTTCAAGGTCAACCTGGGCAACTAAGTGAGTTTAAGGCCAGCCTAAACTGCATAGTGAAACCTTGC
This sequence comes from Chinchilla lanigera, assembly GCF_000276665.1. Classification (NCBI taxonomy): domain Eukaryota; kingdom Metazoa; phylum Chordata; class Mammalia; order Rodentia; family Chinchillidae; genus Chinchilla; species Chinchilla lanigera. The sequence goes on along the minus strand of NW_004955457.1, from coordinate 12,612,182 downwards.
CTCAAAAAGAAAAAAAAAGTGGAATATGGTCAACACTGAGGTGTCAGGCTAGTAGGTGGGAAACTCCGGTCCTTTCCAACACTAAGTGACTTTGGAATGCTTGGGGACCATTTCCTCTTCATAAAATGGAAATGGCAATTCTGGGACCTCCACACCTGCCCCTTAACAGTGAGGTGAGAATTCCGTGAAATAATAGTTTTCGAAGAATGTTCACTGTAAAGGACTCAACTCATAAGGCAGAATGGAACAAATATTCACTGGTCCCTGCTGAGGCCAGGTCCCTCACGTACTGAACCTTACTTAATCTTCCTACCCCATTTCTGGGTATATAGAACCGCTGTGAGTCAGTGAGGAAACAGGCTCAGAGATGATCGGGGAGTGGCTGGCAGCAGAGGGAGCTAGGATTCAGAGCCACAGGGCCCACAGCCCCCGCTAAGGAGCCTGCGCCTGTGAAGAATTCAGTGCGCACGTGTAGCCTCAGAACCTGAGAGCGGAGCAGAGACTGGAGAACATATTTCAACCTCAGTAATAACACAAAGCACCTTATGATTTTCATAATTCAGTTTTCTTTATTAAAGAAAAGTATAGGGGACTTTTTTTGTTTATTTTTAAAGTGCTGGTGCTAAACAAGTACTCTCTCACTAAGCTATACCCCTCCTACTTAATACCCAAGAAACGTTGGACTACTTTGAGGCTGCAATTTTCAAATAAGATACTGGTTCTTTTCCATTATTAAGAAAGTATCAAAATTAAGAATTTACATTTGTATATCGCATGGTATGTTACACAGAGTTTCCAAATGTATTTTCCTAGTTTCAAGAAGTCTGTACAATATTTATTATTACTCCTGATTCACAGATAGGGAAACTGAGGCTTACTGATGAGTCACGCAGCTAGCTGGGGGCAGAGTGCTGTGCCTGCTTCTTCCTCCTGCGTCCTCCTCCCCAGCAGTTGCTGCAGTTTCCTAGGAAAGCTGCTGTGGGCCTAGAATGCAGCGCTCAGCTGGGTGCTGGGCGCACGGGCCTCAGGCAGCCCTGCTGAAGGGTTCTGAGGACAGGGGCGCAGACGACAGCACTGAAGGTCCCGAGGCTCAGGGCAGATCCGGGTGTGTAAGGCCTGGAGTGTAGGAGTCACCCTCCTCTCTCCCTGCCCGGCTTGCAGGTCCACACCTCCGTCTCTGCTTTCCTAGAGCAGCGCAGGCCTCACACTGCTTAGCCTGACATTCCTTGCACGTCCCCATTGGCCTTCCAGTTAAATCTCCACCATCACAGATGTGTTTCTTTTACAAATAGAAAACCATAACCAATGCAAATTTTCTAAAACCCAAACTGCAACACGCAGGTCCCACCCAGGGGACTCCCACAGCCCCACACAGCATGTCCTTCCCTGCCACGACCCTGCAGCCCGGGGCCACTGGCAAAGCGACCTTCCCAGCCTAGTTTAGCTTCCCTCCCAAGAGGTCCTGTCACAGTACTGACCTCCCCGCTCTGCACCGGTGAGGCTCCTGGTCATTTCCCCACTAACGTGTAAGCTCGCTGTGGATGGATCTGGCATCGCCCATCCCCACTGCCTAGCACAGAGCCTGGTACAAGCAGACACTAAGGGACCAGAGGGACACGGACTTACCCAGAGTAGCAGAACTGGAATTTAAATTTACAGCCTCCGAGTTTGTTTCGCTCATTCACAACTGTTACGGGACGAGCATTCCCAACCTGAAAACCTGAAATCTGAAGTGCTCCAAAATCTGAAACTTTTTGAGCACCCAAAAGATGCCACAGAGGAAAATTCCACCCTTGACCTCATGTGATGGATGAGTCACAATCAAAATGCGCTAAAAAGATTGTATAAGATTCTCTTCAGGCTGTGTATTTCAGGTCTATCTAAACCATGAATGAATTTGGCTTTTAGACTTGAGTCCCATCCCCAAGATATCCCTTTTTGTATATGAAAATATTCTAAAAATGTTTTTAAAAATCCAAAATCCAAAGCACTTCTGGTCGCAAGCATTTTGGGTAGGAGACATTCGCCCTGTATTGCCTGTGTTGCAATCAGTCAGTTTAGCCACCGCATTTGTAACTTTTTAAAAGACCGGGTAGCATTTTATTTGGGTTTACTTTTTAATTGAAATTTTGAATTTGAACTGTATTTACAAGGTTTCTGAAAAATGTAAGTATAAGATGTGCAACTCCTGGCTGCTGAACTCTCCCCCTTTAGCCTCTGCTGTTTTTCTTTTTGAGACAGGGTCTTGCTATGTAACCCAGGCTGACCTTGAACTAGCAGTAATCCTCCTGCCTCAGCCTCCTAAGTGCTGGATTTACAGGTGTGCACTACCGTGCCTGGTCTCTTAACCACTAGTACTAATTTTCTGTGTGCCCTAGATATGCAATGTAGAAGAAAGCAAATAGAGACATATGAATAGAAAATAGAAATTATATGCAAATCTAGCATACTGTATACATTCTTCAGTCTTTTTTACATATTATTTCTTGGAATTCTACATTAATTAGTGAACAGATACCTTGCTCTTGCTAATGGTTATAGGGTGTTCCATTGTATGGTCACCACTGTTGATCTGACTGGTTTCCAGTTGATGGGACATTTAGTTTCCTTCTAATTTGCAGTAATGAATGGAAGACCTTGGGTATGTTATTTCACATATGTGTTCCTATATCTTAAAAACAATATCTATATCTATATCTATATCATCTTTTTTTTTTTTTTTTTTTTGGTCTTTTTGAGACAGGGTTTTGCTATGCAGTTCAGTCTGGCCTTGTGCTCACTTTGTAGCCCAGGCTGGCCTCAAATTCGCAATGATCCTCCTGCCTCAGCCTCCAAACTGCTGGGATTATAGCATGCGCCACCATGCCCAGCTCTTTTATATATATTTTTAAACAGCACTATACAATTGAATGGAGAGAAATTCAAATTAAGACTTTCTTTTTCTACCAAGGAGTCACTGGAAGAATCTTTCTGAATTCCTGACTTTCTCTACCTCTATCTCCCCACCTGTGAAATGAGAATACTCCTTATCCCCACAGCCCACAGCTGCATATTGAGATAAAGTTTTACCCTTGTTCACTTTCAAATTCTTTCCAAGAGGAAAAATGTCTCCCATTTTCAATCCCATTTTTCTGTTAGATTAAAAGCCTTCAAGATAAAGGATCTTCAAAAAATGTGTAACTCTAGTCTTCTAACCTAGCAGTTTACTATGACCAAGGCAGAATTTTCCTGTGACACCTTTAAAAACCTTTCACTTATTTATGGATGGATTTTATCTCCCATATCAAGCCAAATCTGTTTTGTCTCCAAAATGAGAAGCCCAAAAGAAAGAAAATGATTTACCTACTTAGCTTTTTCATGTTACTATATCTTGTCAGCGACAACCACCAGGCTAACGGGTGAGAAACACACAGGGTAAAGAGCCAGCAAGTGAGGAAACTCAGTGGGGAATTTAAAGAGTGTCAGGTTAGCAGGTGCGTCATTGTCTCTCCCCAAAGCAGTTTGTGTTTGATAAGAGTGTGGAACCCTGATTGTCACTAGAAGGTGTGAGGAAACAGAGGCTTCCAGGGCCTGCACGGTGCATCCCCGTGCAGTCACTGAGAAGAGCTCTGACTGGGACAGGGACTCGCAGGCAAAGGCCTGGAGCCGCCTCTTCAGACACCTGGGTCTGACAGGCCACCAACTCCACCTGCCACATTTCTCTGGTTACTAAAGAACTGCCCTTCCAGCCACTAGAGAAGACCCATGGCTCCCAATCCCAGCAGCACGCTGGAATTACCCTAGAAGCCTAAAGCCCCACAGTACAGAGAGGCTGATTGAGATGTTTGGGATCAAAGGGATCCTTTGTTTAAGAATTCTTTTTTTTTCCCCCCGGTACCGGGAATCGAACTCACAACCTTGCGCTTGCCAGGCAGGCACTGTGCCGCTGAGCTAAATCCCCAGCCCCTGTTTAAGAATTCTTTAAACAACTCTAATGTGCAGCCAGGTTTGAGAACCACTGCTACAAAGAAGTATGGCCGGTGAGATTGCAAACACTGCCTGTAATTCAGAGAAAGAAGGAAGAAGGGATCGGATGTAATAGGAAACCCAATCCATAGTAACCCTAAGAACTTCTCAAAAGGCCAGGCTGACCCTTATGCTTCCCTGCTTTAAATCCTCAGTGCTTCTTATTTATTCTCAAGATGAAGACAAAATCCTTCGCCTCTCTTCCGGCTTGGAAGTCTGACTGCTTCCCACCCTCCTGCTTCTGTCTCTGCTCTGGTTATACCTGTCATGTGCCAAGTCCCTGGGGTCTCCTGCTTCCTTCTGCCACTGGTCTTAGCCTACGACATTCACCCCTTCCTGTAGTAAACTCTCACACACACTCACACTGAGTGCCATTCAGATGGACGAGCAGGACCTGCCTTGCAGTGCTCAGTCCCCAGCCCGCCTGGCTCTTTCAGGCTACCACACTGGTAGCAGCTCCCCTGGACATTGAGGCAAGAGAATTGACAAGGAAGGTGAAGAAAGAAGCTGGAAGTGTATTTCAGGGAAAGAGCACTTGCCTAACACACTCAAGCCCCGGGTTCTACCCCAGCGCTGCAGAAAGAAAAGAAACAACTAAGAAAGCCCTATTGCCTTTTACCAAGGGCATGGGCCGCAGGGGTGTTTGTATTTGTTTTTGTCTGATGTGCTCTTTATGGTGTGTTAACCCAACAGGAAAGTGGGGAGGAACAGGACTCTCATGAAGATCCAGGAGAAGCTGATCCAGGAGAAAAAGATGAAGACAGCAGCCGAGGTAGAGACTGCAAGCCTGGGTCCCCTGATCTTGTCACTGTAATTGTTGGATGGACTTGGAGCTGTTACACGATGTTCAAAGAGAAGCCAGGAATGGTGGCCCCTGCCTGTGATCCCAGCAATGGGGAGGCTGAGGCAGGAGGATTGCTTGAGTTTGAGGCCATTGTGGGCTACATACTGAGTTCAAGGCCAACCTGGACTACATAGTGAGACCCCGCGCCCCCCCCCCCACACACACACACAGATATCCACAGGGAATGGCCCTTTCATTTCTCCTCAGGTTGTGGGTTTGGAAGTCAGAGCGCAGACCCAGCAGGGCTGAGTTCAGGCTCTGCATCCTTGGTGCCTCCCAACCAAATGACAATAACATGGTTTGTGTCCTTGGATTATTGAAAGAGTCCTTTTCTGATGCTGGCTACATTTCCATGTGAGACGGTAGAGACTTTGGGAGCATTATGAAAAGGCTCCACAGGTGCCTTCACCTCTCTGTTCCACCTGTTTGCACAGTGGGTCTTGGATATGCAGGTGAGGGGGCTATAGTTCCCTGCCTGGAGGGCTGATATTTCAAAGGACAGGGCCCCCCCGTGTACAGACCCCGCTCCTGTCATCACAGCCTGGCAAAAGCTGCCTGGTGGTGGCTTGCTCCAAAGTGGACTATGTGTACAACAATGGTGGTTGTGACAGTGGTCTCGTAAAACATCAGCCGCAGAACCACTGGGCTTTGGTGCTGAGGACAAGGCTTAGGCTCTATCCTGAGGTCACCCTACTACAGTGACTGGATGAAAGACGGCCACTAGAGACAGTCATGGAGAGGATGCAGGCTAGACATAGACCTCTGAGACATTTAAACTCAGGCTGGAAGGACCTGGGGATCCTGCCCACAGAGTAGAGAAGTCAGGCTGGTTGTATGTGTCTTTTGGAGGGAGCTGGGGCTGAAAATGCTGGCATTCAGTCCAGTGGACTGCTTGACCCCACCTCCCCACTGCAACATCCAACACAGACCTCAGTGGTCTTCTTGGTTTCACCATATGCCAGTGTGATTGGAGATGTACCTCAGCTTGGATGGTTGACATAGCCTGGGGTATGTGGACAGAGGGGCCTCTAGAGTAGGGTTGGGGGTAGGACCACACAAACCCTCAACCTGTAGGCCAAGAAAGCCATGAGCTAGGCACAGCCGGGGAATGTCCAAACTGGGAACAACTGCTATGAATACAGCTCTAGGAGAGAACCCATTGACTGACAACACCCAGCAGGGAAGGTGGGGCAGGAGTCAGCATTCACACACAAACAACATGAGTATGGAGCAAAATAGGTCTTAGTCACTCGCTATTCTTCTCCCATATCTGATGGATTCCCATACTGCAGACCCTGGAAAGAAACTATTCATTCAAAAACACAGAGGAAATTTTTAAATCATTTGTCCTTATCTTCATTAGTTTTGGGGGGTTTGGAGGTTTTTCCTCTTTTTCTTTTTTTTTTGCTCTCTGTTTTTTTCTTTTCCTTGTTTCTTCTTTTCTGTTACCTTTACCTATCCTATTTTTTTCTTTAATAAGATCCTTTATCTCACTTGTCTCTCATCATCCTTTCCTTTATTTTTCAAATTTTACTTCTTTTACTTTTCCCCTTTCCTACCCTCTCCATCCTTACTAGTATTACTATTAAACGTTATTAATCTTTAGAGATTTAGTGAACTCCATGCAATTATTGTTGAATTCTTTTATGTTGCTAATGGTGGTATAGTTTTTACATTTGCTATTTACTGCATGTCAATATTTGGTTTGTCTTTGCATCTAATTATAGATCTCTTTTCTATTGTTAAGGGTATACCATAGCAGCTTTACTGGTTCTTATAGTATGTCTCAGTCTAGTTTGTCTTTGACTCTATTATCTTTGTTGATTTTGTTACTTTTGCCAGGGCAGCAGTTGTTGCTCTTACTTGGTTTTTATTATACCAATGTCAGGTTTGTCTTTGGACACTGGCAATAGTGCAGCTCATTACCAGAGCAATGGGTGCTGAGCCAGTGCACTGAGCCTCCCCTCTTCTCCCCAAATTAATAGAGGTGCTTGGATCTTGGGGCACAGGCAGAGGCCCTGTCCTGGTTACTTTCCTCTTGTTGATGGGACAAAATACCTGATGCCCAAAATTAAGGAAGGAAAGGTTTATTTTGCTTACAGTTTGTGGAGGTTTCAGTCCACACTTGGCAGGTTACAAGGCAGAGTGGCACATGGCAGAGGGCTACAGCTCATGGCGGCAGAACACAGAAAAAGCAACAAGCAGTAAAAAGGAGGAATGGCGGCAAGCAGCCTCTTCCTCTCCCTTACATATGCAAACTACCCACCCCACGGCGGGTGCAGCTCTCACACCCATAATCAGTCAAACTCTGAAAGCCTGCCCCATCGCGGCATGAGGCTTTGGCGGGACACCCAGACACAAACCATAACAGTCCCATAGTTAGCTATCACGAAAGCACACTAAAACCAGACACTGCAGCTGAGTGTGGTGGCGCATACCTGTAATCCCAGCACTCGGGAGGCTGAGGCAGGAGAACTGTTGTGAGTTCAAGACCAGCCTGGGCTACAAAGTGAGTTCAAGGCCAGCCTGAACTGCATAGCAAGACCCTGTCTCAAAAAAGACCAAAAATAAATAAATAAATAAATAAATTTAAAGAAAAATAAAATCAGACACTAACTAAGGATATCTCCATACTAGCAACAAAGTCTTTCCACTCAATCAATCTTAAACCTTTAGCATAAAAGTAGACCATTGACATGAACTCAATTTACTCCCAAGGGCTGGTTGTAGCTCAAGTAGTCGATAAAAGGCTCAGTTTCCTCTACACAGCCTTCAAGGTCTCTCACCTATATACAAGCAGATCTCAGTGTCCTTAGAGAGACATTGGCCCAGGATTTCTCTTTTCCTTCATTTTATTTTTTATTTTTTTTTTTTTTCTGGTCCTGGGAATCGAACTCATGACGTCACTCTTGCCAGGCAGGTGCTGTGCCACTGAGCTAAATCCCCAGCCCCAAGGCCCAGGATTTCTCACTTAACCCCACACAGGAGAGGATGTTGTAATGTTCCCTCCAGAACCCTTTAAGAGTTAAATCTGTATCTGAGACCATTTGAAAGCAAAAATGGCCAGCATTCCAGTCATAAGTCAAGACTTTGGAAGTTAAAACTAAAATTTCAGTCATAACCCAAGTTATTTGTATGTCAAGCCAGTCATAACTCAAGGGCCCATGGTACAAACATACAGAAAGAGAGAGACAGAGACAGAGACAGACATAGAGGGAAGCAGAGAGAGACAGAGAGAGAGAAAAGAGAAACATGAGATGACAAGGTAATAAAATGCCTCCAAAAATTTCCAGCTCTCCAAAACTGACCCATGGGGCACTGATGGGGAAAAAATCAAAAGCCAAACAATGAATTGTATGAAATGATAAAAAAAGACAAAAAGATAAAACCAGATCAATAAGGTGTCCGGCAAGTTCAAAGATGATGTAATGAAACAGAAAATGGACTTAATAAACAAAAATTATCAGTGAGCTTAGAGAAGACACTAATAAAAAAACTAGCTAAGCTAAACAAAGTGATACAAAACTGGAATGACAAGTTAGGTAAAGAATTAGAAGCCATGGAAATACACCAAGCAGAAATGCAGGATTAAAAATTCTATTGAAAGTATGGCAACAGAAGTGACCAATGTGAGGACAGAGTGTCACAACTAGAAAATAGGGCAGATGTCAGAGACCAGATATTTGGAGATAACTTAAAAACAAGAGAATGGGAAATAAGAAACATGGGAAATGGATCCAAAGGCTGCTGATGATGCAAAGACTAAGATCAATTGGAATTAATGAAAAATCAGAAGACAACAAAAATGGCATAAAAACCTGGTTACAGAAATAATAACAGAAAACTTCTCAAATGTAGAGAAAGAATATAAACATACAGAACAATGAGACATATAGAACCCCAAACAGCTATGACTGGGAAAGAATTTCTCCACAACACACCATAGTCAAAATCCTGGGTGTCCAACACAAGGATGGACTCTTGAAAACTGTTAGAGAAAAGCAACAAATCATTTATAAAGGGAATCCCATTAGAATTACAGCAGACTTCTCAACACAAAGCTCAAAGGCCAGGACAAATTGGAGTAAAGTTTTTCAAGTCCTAAAAGAAAACAAATTCCAAACGAGACTCATATATCCTGCAAAACTATCTTTCAAAGTTGCAGGGAAAATGAGGTCTTTCCATGACAAACAGCACCTTAGGAAATACATGACCACCAAATCAGCACTCCAAAAAATTCTCAAGGACATCCTAGAAAGAGACAGTGAAGACAACAATGCCAAAAAGTCTAATGAATACACCAGGCTGGGTGAACAGTTAAGCAGAAGAGGGGAAGAAAGGAATCAATAACAGGGAAAAAAATGTAATGACAGGAATAAGTCAAGGCCTTCCAGTAATAATTCCCAGTGTGAATGTTCTAAACTCCCGCAATTAAAAGACATAGATTGTCTGAATTTTTAAAAAACCTAATGGTTTTTTAACCATTAATTAATGGTTAAAAACCACATTAATCTAAAAAGAAATTCATAGACTAAAAATCAAAGCATTAAAAACAATGTTCTATGCAATGAGAACCTCCAAAAAGCAGAAGTAGCTATCCTACTTTGAGACAAAGTAGACTTCAAGCTAAAACTGATTAGAAGAAGCAAAAAAGGTCACTACATACTGAGTAAGGAAATACTTCAACAGGAAGAGATAATTACTATAAACACAAATGCAGTAGGTACTAGCACATCCAATTTTATAAGTAATACTATGGGGCACAAAAGATCAGAAAAACATCAACACAATTACAGTGGGTGTCTTAGTTACTTTTCTTGTTGCTGTGACAAAATACCTGACACTAAGATTTATTTTGGCTCACAGTGTGTAGAAGTTTCAGTTGATAGTTGGCTGGTCCTGAGGTAGGGTAGCTTGCTAAAGGGGCATCACAGAGGAGAAACAGTCCATGGCAGAACAGTGGGAGGTGGCAGCAGCAATAGCAAGCCTGCCTTCTTTCTGTCTCTTTATAATTCATCCCGGCTACAAACCTACTGATTGGTACCACCTAGAACTCTGTTAAACCAATTTAGTTATCACACACCCTTAATCCAAATCCAGCTACCTACAAAAACCTCCACCTATGAGCACATGAGGCTTTGGAGGGACATCTAGATACAAGCCACAACAAATGAAGGAGCTCATAACCCACTATCACAAATAGATCAACTAGACAGAGTCAAACACCATTGAACACATGGACTTAACAGATATCTATGGGGCATTCCAGCCAACAAGAACAGAGTACACTTTTTTCTCAGCAGAATATGGAACTTTCTCTACAATAGGCCATACATTGACCCATAAAGCATGACTAAGTAAGTATAAAAGAATTAAAAGTCTCTCATACACATTATCAAATCATAGTGCAATGAAACCAGAAATCAATCACCAAAAAAACCACAGAAATTCTCCAAAGACATGGAAATTAAATGATACATTATTTAATAATCAGTGGGTCACAGAAGAAATCAGGGAAGAAAGTAGACACTTCCTCAAATCAAATGATAATGCCAGTACAACATACCAGAACCTATGGCACACAATAAAAGCAGTCCTAAGAGGAAAGTTTGTAGCTGTGAATGCCCACATCACAAAAACAAAGCAAGCCCAAATAAATAACCTAATCACTCACCTCAAAGTTCTAGAACAAGAATAATTTAAATCCAAATCTAGGGGCTGGGGATTTAGCTCAGCGGCACAGTGCTTGCCTGGCAAGGGCAAGGTCATGAGTTTGATTCCCAGTACCAGAAAATAAATAAATAAATAAATAAATCCAAATCTAGCACAAGGAAGGAGATTATAAAGATGGAAGCAGAAATTGATGAAATTCATACTTTAAAAAAATTAATGAATTGAAGAATTTGTTCTTCAAAAGAATAAACAAAATAGACAAACCCTTAGCTAATCTTGCCAAAAAAGAGGAAATAAAAAACCCAGTTCAATGCAATCAGAAATGAAAAAGGTGAAATCACAACAGACACCACTGAAATCCAGAAGATTACTAGTAGCTACTTGGAAAACCTGTACTCCAATAAATTGGAGACTCCAAAATAAATAGATAGATTCCTAGATACCTGTGAATTACCAAAACTGAACCAAGAAGATATTAAAACCCTAAGTAATCCAGTAACGGATAATGAGATTGAGGCAGTAATTTTTTAAAAAAAACCTACCATCTATAAAAGCCCAAAACCCAACAGATTTACCACTGTATTCTACAAGAACTTCAGGGAAGATCTAACATCAATACTCCTCAAACTCCGTTTTTTGTTGTTGTTGTTGTTTTTTTTTTTTGGTACCGGGAATCAAACTTACAATCTCACGCTTGCCAGGCAGATGCTGTGCTGCTGAGCTATATCCCTGGCTTCCTTAAACTCTTTAATAAAGTCAAAAGGGAAGGAGTACTGCCAGAGTCATTTCTGGAAGCTAGAACTACCTCAATTCCAAAACTAGACAAGGCCTCAACTAATAAAGAAAACTACAGGCCAATCTCATTAATGAGCCCAGATGCAAAGATCTTCAACAAGTTACTGGGAAACAAAATGCAACAAATCATCAAAGAGATCAGACATCATAACCAAATAGAATCCATCCCAGAGATTCTAGGATGGCTCAACTTATGCAAATTAATAAATGTAATACATCACATAAACAGAAGCAAGGACAAAAATCATGTGATCACTCAATAGACACAGAAAAGGCCTTTGACAAAACCTAGCATCAACTCATGATAAAAATCCTGTACAAAATTAAGTATAGAATGATCTTATCTCGTTCTGATAAAAGCTGTTTATGATAAACCTACAGCCAACATCATATTTCTCTAAAATTAGGAACAAGACAAGGATGTCCACTGTCACCACACTTCTTCAATATAGTACTTTAGCCAGAAAATTCAAGCAAGAGAAGGAATTAAATGGGACCTATATAAGAAAGGAAGAATTTAGACTATCTTCATTCACAGATGATGTGATCCTTTACATAGAAGACCCAAAAACTTTCCACCAAAAGACTCTTAGAACTAGTAAACAAATTCAGTAGTGCAGCAGGATACAAAAATCAATAACATTCTTGTACACCAACCATAAACCCTCTGTGAAAGAAATTAGGAAAACAATACCATTCACAATACCTTCAGGAAAATTAAATATTTAGGAATTAACCTAATCAAGGAAGTAAAAGACCTCTACAACAGAAATTATAGTATTCTGAAAAAGGAGATTGAAGAGAACATGAAGAAATGGAAAGAGATCCCCTGTTTCTGGATAGGCAGAACCAATATTGTCAAAATAACTACACTTCCAAAAGTCATATGTAGAATTAATGCAATCTCAGTCAAAAACCAACAGCATTCCTCACAGACCATCCTAACATTCATATGGAACTAGAAGAGACCCAGAATAGCAAAAGCAATCCTGGGCAACAAGAGCAAAACAGGAGTTATCACAATCCTGGATTTCAAATTATATTACAAGCCTGCAGTAGTAAACACAGCATGGTACTGGCACAAAAACAGACATATGGATCAATGGAACCGAACTAAGGGTGCAGAAATAACCCCAGGCACATTCAGCTATCTGATCTTTGGTAAAGGCACCTAAAACAATACACTGATGGAAAGATAGCCTCTTTAGCAAACGGTGCTATGAAAATTGGCTGTCCACATGCAGAAGGTTGAATTTAGACCCATATCTCTCACCATATACTAAACTAAAATTAAAATAGATCAAAGAGGGGCTGGGGATTTAGCTCAGCGGCAAAGCGCCTGCCTGGCAAGCACAAGGTCGTGAGTTCAGTTCCCGGTACTGGAGAAAAACCAAAAAAAAAAAAATAAAATAAAATAAAATAAAATAGATCAAAGATCTAAGTATTAAAACAGAAACTCTTAACCTGCTGGGTGATAAAGACAGGTAAAACTCTTGAAGAAATAGGCACAGGCAGTGATCCCAATTGCACAAAACATAACATCAAGAATCAATAAATGAGAGCACATCAAATTAAAAAGCTTCTGCACAGCAAAAGAAACAACCAACAGAATGAAGACACAACCTACAGAATGGGGGGAAAATTGCCAGCTATTTCTGAGACAGAAGACTAATATCTCGAACATATTCAGAACTCAAAAAAATTAGACTCCAAAAATAAAAGACCCAGTCAAAAAATCCGTAACTAACGTAAATAGACATTTCTCAGAAGAAGTATAAATGGCCAATAAATACATGAAAAAAGGTCTAATATCTCTGAGTCATTACAGAAATACATTAAAATAATACTGCAATTCTATTTTACTACAGAAAGAATGGCTATCATCAAGAAATCAAATAATAACACATGCTGTGAAGCTGGGGGGGGAACACTTCTACATTGTTGGTGAGAGGGTCAACTCGTACAATCACTGTGGAAATCACTACGGAGAGTCCTCAAAAAACTAAAAGTAGAAATTCCATTCAACCCAGTTATTCTCTGACTAGGTATCTTCACAAGAGTTAAAAATCATCATAATATAATGACACATGTGTACCCATGTTTATAGCAGTACAACTCATAATAGCTAAATCTTTGGAGGGGCCTATATGTCCATCAACAGATAAATAGATAAAGAATAGGTGGTATTTATACATAATGGAGTACTAAACCGCCATAAAGTAGGATAAATTTAAGTAATTTGTAGGAAAATGGACTCACCTTGAGACCATCATGTTAAGTGAAATAAGTTAAACACACAAGCTGAAATATTGCATGGCTTCTCTGATATGAGAAACTCAAAGTATAAATAGAGAGCAAAATAAAGATAAGTAATAGAAAACAGGGAGATAGCTCTTTTGCAAATGGGAAGGAGACCAAGAGATGGAGGGAGAGGCAAGGGG
>NW_004955457.1:12582717-12598324 GCF_000276665.1 Chinchilla lanigera | reverse complement strand
TGCCAACTGCCAGTGGTTAAGGTAATCACCATGTACTGCAACACGTACTAATAAGAATGAAATTTTGGATTTTGTCCTGAATTAGATCTTTTTCTGTTTATATATTTCACCATGTCTTTCCATTGACACAGTGATCAAAAATAATAATTTTATGCTGATTTTAAAGTGCCTCTCAGTTTCTGGATGTCAGACAATGATGTATACTGGTAGCCTGATCCCTGGGTTTGGACAAGCTTTTAAGCAATGTTTCTCGTAACATGAGGCTGCTGTCACCTCCATTTTCAAAGCTGAGTGACACTAGCCAGGGAAACGCGCTCTTCAGATCCTCCATATCGTTAATCACATGTGCAGAATGTGACACTGAGGAGTCTCTCGGGTCTCGGCCAAGTGCAGTGGAGGTTTCAGGCAGCACAAGCGTGGCCAGAACTCAGCAACAACCGAGTCAGTCAAAACAGATTTCCTGTCTCATGCAAGCAGGGCAGGCTCCAGCTGGGTTCTATAAAGGTCTCTAATACAGTCTCTAATGCAATGAAATATCACTGCGGAAAGTTAAAGGAGGCATTTGCCTGTCCTGAATGATAAATGCTAATGTTTAAAAGGGATTTCAAGTCTTTGAAAGGAAAAAAGAAGGGAATGCTAAGGAGATTTTTCAGCTATCTAAGGGCCAAGCCCCACCCCACCCCACCCCCACCAAAAGTCTGAAGGTTAATTGTCAGGATTTTCCTCCTCCAAATTAAGTGATCTCCACGGTTAATTGCAAGCAGTGTGCCAGTGCTGCCTCCAGCAAGAATGCCAAGAGGCTGGGACGTGGTGAGAACACGACACGCATGTTTTCACCAGCCAGAGTAAATCAGCCGCCTCCCAAGCAGCCAGCATGGGGGCAAGTGCTCTTGTTTTAATACAACCTGCCCCCCCTCCGCACACGCACACCTCCAAAGTCCACGGAGAGTATACGCTTTTTCTTTTTTATCTCCTAGACCAATGGTTGTCAGCTTCAGTGTGTATCAGAATCACCTGGAAGGAAAAAGCTTTCTAGGCTCTGCCCACCAAATTTCTGACTCACTAAAGGTGGACAGAGACTGGAAAGTAGCATTTTTATTAAATCCCCAGGGGCGTTCGATACTGGTGATACACACTTTCGAACTGTGGCCCTGAGCCTTGCTTCTAGTATATATTTTTCTAAATTCGATTGCATCTCTTTAACCTGTTTTTAAAGAAGTAATAGGGGTGGGAGGAAGGAATTGACAGCAGGCACTGTTAAGCAGCACGGCGTGGTCGGGAGCACTGGTTTTGGAGTCTTACTCCCTGAGTCCAAGTCCTAGCTACGTGGTCTCGAGTGAGTTATTGAATTTCTCTCTCTGGCATCTTTTCTCTTCACTCGTGAAGCGGGGTTGCTAATACTTACCTCACGGGATGGTGGGGACACGAAGGCATTGATACTTGGAATGTGCTCAGAAGAGCGCCTGCCATAGATTAAGCACTCAAGCAAGGTTATTTATCAGTCTGTTTTTTTTTAAAAAAAAAAAAGAAGCTCAGTTATTTAGCCATAATTTTCTTCTTGTCAGGAAAGCCTGAGGCGATAACAGGACGGTTATTTCACATTGCAGACCAGGCTCCATGCCAAGGGACTCAATCTTTCGGGACTCTGTTAGTCTTCTGCCTAAGTCTTTCTGCTACTGAAGTCTAAGTGCAGGCTGCAGGCACAATCCTGATGAGGCAGCCCTACCAGCCTCACATCTGAAGTCCTTCCAACACAACGGAGCTGGCTGAAGGCTTCCTCCAGTGGACACAAGCTCGTGCGGGCCAGGCAAGCACTCTGCCGCTGCGCTTTACAAAGTTCTGCGGTGGCCTGAGCAGCTCAGGAGCCCGGCGAGGCCCAGGGCTCACTCAGGAGCAGCCTGAAACAACAGAGGTTAAGGACAGAAGCAGCTCTTGTGGAAACATTTGGACATCAGAGAAGCACTTACAGTATTTATATTCTGTCAGAAAAAGAAGACTCAGAGCCTTCTTTATCAGCTAATTGCAGAGATGAGCAGGCAGGGCTCGAGGTGTCATCGTTAGAGCACTTGCCCAGCATGCAGGAGGCTTTTCTGGGTTCATCCCAGCACAAAGAGGGAGTCGGGGGTATGGTAGTCATCCCCGCTGCTCTAACAAAGGCCAAAGAAAAGAGACTCCAAGCAAGATGGGAGTTCGCTGTCTCACAGAAAGGCTGAGCTGGCGGGTGGAGGGGCGTGGGGCACGGCTCCAGTCCACAAGGCTGTGCGGGCACCTGGGCTCCTTCTCCAACTCCCTCTCCACCATCGCCTCTGCTGGGACCCCGGTATGCATGGGCAGCACTGGTGCAACATAATCCATCCCTCTGCAGGACACGAGAGAAAGTGTCGCCTATCCCCCTCCACCCATCCATGGGTCCACCTAGCTGTAAGGAATGCTGGCGAGTCAAGGCTCCTGCTGGGTTTCGGTGTCCCAAGCCAGGACTCGAGTGGGTCCTGCTACGCACAGGCAGAAGGGAGACAGATGCTGGGGTCAGAGAGCCACGTCTGCCACTTGTGGGCAGATGTCTGTACACAGTGCCACATTCCTATTTCTCAGGCCCAGCGTCTCTTTCATCTCTACCATGCACCAGCTTTAAGCACACAGCCATAAACCCTGAAGGCAGCCTTCAACTGTCATTCCTGCTTCCTCCACTGGTCTTTGGGGAGTCGAAGGAAAGGAAGGAATACTTCATGTGTTTGTGAATTTACCTGATCACTTTTTGTAAAGCACAGACTTTAGTGAGATTTCACTGACCCTCGTGAGAACTGCCTAGGAAAATGGGCTCTCTCCTTTGAAATTAGGACTTTATTAGGAGCAGGCAACAGTCTGCTTCACTGCCCTTTCTATCACTTGCTGATTCCTTCTCTTCCCTGGAAGCCCTCATGTCTAATTCAATTTCACACGTGTATATTGGACAGCCACAAAATACCACTTTAGAGCATGTACTTAAAGTCCAAGTCATTATTCAGTCCTAGTAAATGCCCCTAGTGAATTCCTAGTGAAGGGATGAAATGCACAAATCAGTGAACACACAGAGTATTCAGGAGAGTCACCGATGACAATACCAAGTTTCCCACCTTCAAGAGCTTGCAGTGAAGATCCCCCTCGCACAAGACAAACTCCCTGTGAAGAAACTGCGCCTGCAGGAACACTCAGGGCTCAGTCTCCACCGGGGGAGGCTCAGGGAACCTGCCATCACCAGGAAGGACCTGCTTCTCCTACTTGGACAAAGAAGCAGCCACTGGCTGGGAAGGAAGAGACGGCTCCCTTGGCTCCTAGGAGAGCGGCACACCGACTGCTGCGTCCTCATCGACCTGCTGAGACTGCACCAACTCTGGCTGGATGCTGAGTGACATCAGCATGGTTTTTGCCTAGATCCTGTCCACCCAAAACTCAGAAGCTTTTTAAAGGTGCAGCATCTGGGACCTCATGTCAGCCCAGACCACCTGTGTTTTACGAGGTGATGCACCTACCTGTTGATATCGGAGGAGCCCTGCAATGGGCTCATTGCAGATACTGGGATTCAGATGCAAAAGGCAGGGATTCGCTTACAGCTCTGCCTCTGAGTAGCTCCATTCTTGGGCAGGACACGGTGCCACTCTGGGCCTGATTTCCTTTGTGAACACCAGGGAGCCTGCCCGGATGATCCCCAGTACCTCACCCGCTGCTTATGCTCTGTGCCTCCATGCCTTTGCCCAGGCTCCTCAGCAACAGGAGGCAGAGCCAGGCCAGCCCTGGGCTTCCTCCCCACCCCCTCCCTGAGCCCCTCCCACTGTACCTGCTGGGAAAAGCCAGCCTGTCACCTCTGTCTCGGCCCTGGGAGAGACCTCACCAGGCTTCCACTGCCTCACCTGAAATTAACAAGACTAACCTTCCAATCTCTAGTTCCTACTCCCTATAATTCAGTCACTTGGAACAGTTTCTAGAAGGAAAAAAGCAGAATCCTCAGTTCTATAACTGAGAGAGTGCCGGGATTCAGCCACCAGGCTCAAGCCTTACTGTAGCACTAACTGCATAAATGGAAACATCCTTTATTCACTCAGCAAACATTTGCAATCCCTCTGCTAAGTCTGCACCTATATGGTTGCATAAGATATATTCTTTACTGGAAGGAGAAGATGTTGTGCAGATTAATGGTTCCCATATAATGCGAACGGTGCCTAAGAAACACAGAAGTGGAACTGATGCAGGTTGGAGCAGAAAGGGTAGGGAGGAATCAGAGAAGATGTGTTAGTCACCTTCCCACCACTGTGACAAAATGCCTGAGATAAATCATCTTAGAAGGTGGAAGGATTTCTTTTGGCTCATAGTTTCTGGGGATTCAGTTCCTGGTTGGGGCCCTGTTGCTTGGAGCTGTGGTGAGGCAGAACATCAGAGCAGGAGCACAGAGAGGAGCACAGCAGAGAGAGGAGGGACACGGAGAGAGGAGGGCTGGGCTCCCAACACGCCCTTCAAGGACACGCCCCCAGTGACCTCACTCTCTGATTGGCCCCACCTCCTAAAAGTCGTACCACTTCCCAGCCACACCACAGTGAGTGACAAATCTTTGTGCAACACTTAAGAAACAACAGAGGGCTTCCCAGAGGAGGTGATGCCTGGCTTGAAGAAAAAAGCTTATAGAATATAGACTGCATTGGCCCATTTGCAATGAAGGCAAAGAGACAGGGCGGCAGCTCCCCCACTCCCCCGCACCACTGTGTGCTGGGCACTAGGCTAAACACTTTCTATAAAGTGCCTCAAGCCAAGTGCGGTGACACACGCCGGTAACCCCAGCACTCTGGGAGGCTGAGGCAGAAAAATCACAAGTTCAAGCCCAGCCCAGGCAACTTAGTGATTTAGCAAAACCCTGTCTCTAAATAAATAAATAAATAAATAAATAGGCTGGTGATGCATCTCAGTGTGAAGGCACTAGGTCCAATCCCCAAGGACTAAAAAATAAAAATAAGGCATCTCAGGAACTCCGGTTGGCCCCATTCCAGATGAAAACACTGAGGCACAGAGAGGTTCATGGCACACCCTTGGTTGCAGAGTAGGGCAGTGGAGAGGCCCTGGGTCTGACTGACCTCCCCAGGATCTGTCTGCAGAGCTTGATTGTTCTGCTGTTAACACCTGCCACAGAGGTTTGTCGCTTTTAGGGGAAAAGACAGGAAGAAGACAGGGCAAGGTGTAACAGAGATTTAAGTAAATGTTTCACACACACAAAACAAGCAGACAAATCTAAGTGAAAAGAGTCTTCTGACAGGCTTTTCAAAGGGGGAGAAAAAGGTGTGGCTGGTAGGAGGGAGAGGAGAAGCCACAACCGGCCAGGCAGGTGCAACTCCTGCTCCTCTGGGGCAGTGGCAACGGCAGGGGGCACAGCGCCTCGGGGGACCCTAGCCTCTGTGACTTCAGTAGCACCACTGCAGTCCTGAGAAGTCCGGAGGTCACCCTGTCCTTACCAACAGCTCCTCGCCAACCCTGGGGTGCCAGGCAGGTCCCCAAGGGCAGTGCCTGGGTGTTCGAATCCTGGAGGCTCACGTATGTCTGGCGGTGTCCCTGTGCTGTGTGGGTTCCATCCTGGGCTGACGTTCTAGATGGCACCCACGTGGGCCCTGTGGAGAGGGTGGAAGCCTAAGCCTCTGCAGCACCTCCAACAGTTAGGACTTCTGTGTGCCCGGAGTCTCTCTTGGCTGGGTTTCCTCACTGTAACGGTACTTATAGAGAGCCCCTCTGGTTCTCACTGAGGTCCAAAGTTTATATTTGTAATCCCAAAGGAAAGTTATTGGAATTCTAGCAAATTCATTCCAATCTACCACTTCCAGTATAACCCACAGTGTAAACAGAGACACAATTACATATCCAAGATGGTGGGGAGCCAAGGGGGTCCTAAGTCCAGCTAGGATGATGGCTAACCAGAACAAAAGGCCTCGATCTAGGGCCAGGCCCAGGTTTTATTAATTTGTGAAGAGGGGAGTGGCTCAGGGATGAGTGACTATGAGAATGGTGGTAAGTATGTGAGTGCCATGAGCTGGGCTAGGTAGGAGGCCTGAAATCACCTCTGCCATATGCAGAGAGAAGGATATGCAGAAAGAGTAATCTGCATAACACAATTTGGGGCACTACTGAATGTTCTAGGGTCAGTGCTTCAGCTCTGATGTGTAATCTTCTATGCCCCGGGAAGTCAGAGCCTCTTATCTCGAGGCTCAACCCCAGACAACAGTGTGGAGCCTGGCTCTCCCTCCCACTGGGCTCACACATGTTTTCTGGGAGCTACAGGGTGGGGTAACACTGACCTGTCACCTTGCTTCAAAGACTGCACATCAGCACCTCAGCTGGACCGATTTGCATTGCTTAAAGCCAGTTGAAGGGATAAGGAAAAATCCTAGCCAGCTCTGTACATGTCCATACATGGGAATAGGGCCAGGTTTAGCCCAAATGGAGACAACTGCTCTTCTTTCAAGGAGAGTTGTCCAGGCAGTCTCCACAGGTACTGAGAGGCGGCAAGGCCGGCAAGAGGGAGAGAAGGCAGAGGCCTGCACTCTCCTGGGAGCGGGCTGGCTGCTGTGACCCTGGCTTCTTGCACCATGAGGCCGGATCCCCTGCCCCACCTGCCTTCTGTGAGAGGCCTCTCAGGCAGCTGAGAAGATGCTGGATGGTGCTCTCAGACTTCCAGAACTAGGTGCATTTTTGCCCAGTCTCAGGGATTCTGATAGAGCAACACAAAATGTACTAAGACACAGGTGTGGTATAAGTGGTGCAGATATAAAAACGTGCAGGACTGATAAATACCAAGTTTAAGGCACTAGCAGCCTCTGCAGGGCAAGCGAGGTATAGGTGATGGTGTCTTCATCTGTTCTGCGCTGCTGTAACAGGACACCTGAGGCTGGGTAGTCACAGAGAACAGAAACTGATTCTCCCACAGTTCTGGAGGCTGCCATCCAAAAGCAAGGTGCCGGCTCTGGTGTGGGCTTTCTTCCACGTGTACACATGGGGGGTGGAGGGAAAAGAGAGGACAGCTGTTCTCCGAGGGCAGAGGAGGGACAGCACAGCCCCATCCTGCAGGCCCCTGGGCAGCAGCAGTCTGCACTCCATTTGCAGGCAGAGCCAGCCCAACCTAAAAGCCTCCCCAGCCTGCTTCCAGCTCTGTGGCAGTGGGGTCAAGTTTCCCGTCAAGTTTTCCAACCCTTGCAGTATGTGACCTGACGAAGTCATTAACTGTGTCTACATGTTTATTTCCAAAGGGGAAAACATGAGAATCCAATATGGCAAAATGTTAAAACTTCACAGCGCTACATACGAGGTCCTGGGTAATGACTTTACAGTTTTTTCCTGTGCTCTGCACATTTAAGACATGTTCATAGATTTTAAAAGGCAGCTATAGGTCGTAAGTTACTATTCAAAGTTCTACTTAGTTTTTTCCAATACTTCCTAAACATCAGATTATTTTACTAAGGGAAAGAATTCACCCTTCTCTGGTTCACAATCGCAAACTGACAGGGTTTCAATTCTTAGCAAAATGGTAAAATTACACCAATGCAGAACTTCAGGTTATGGTCTATACAAATACGCCCTCTGCTGGTACCATCGCGCTCTGCACTCAAATTGACAATCATTGGGGAGAAGCGAATTCTTCAACCACAGCTTTTTCTGAGCCAACAGGGTTAAATAAAGAAGTCCTTACAACCAGAAGTTATAACTACAGAAACCCTGGGCTGAACCTACATGAATTCTGGAACTTAGCAATTACAAAAGTGCATTGCTAAGGGGCTGGGGATTTAGCTCAGTGGCAAAAGCGCCTGCCTGGCAAGTGCAAGGTCGTGAGTTCGGTTCCCGGTACCGGAGAAAAACAAAAAAAAAAAAAAAAAAAAAAAAAAAAAAAAGTGCATTGCTCATCTGACTGCTGAATATCTACCTGTTAAATCGTGTTTCTTTATATGTGGGCTGTATTTAAATATTAGCATAAAAAAGAAGCCCTAACAGAATTCCTCTTGTCAGGAAGCTATTTTAATCAGCCACTACTCTTCGTTAATGTTTCATATTATGAAACAAAAGGAAGTCTCACAACCCACAGTGTGGGGAAAAATTTTGCCAGCTGTTCCTCAAAGGACTACTATCTAAAATATATAAAGAGAAAATCAGACCCCTCAGATTTAAAGACTCACTCCAAAAATGGGCATCTGAAATGAATAGGTACTTCTCAGATAAAGAAATAGAAATGGCAAATAAATATATGAACATCACTGGTCATTTGAGAGACGCAAATCAAAAGAACACTGAGATTCCATCTTACCCCAGAAAGAATGGCTATCACCAAGAAATCAATAACAAATTTTGGTGGGGCTGTGGGGAAAAAAGAACTCTTCACTGCCAGTGAGAGTGTAGACTGGTGCAACCATTGTGAAAATCAGTGTGGACATTCTTCAAAAACCTAAGACTAGAAGTTCCATTCAACCCAGCTATTCCCCTTCTTGGTATCTTCCCAAAAGAATTAAAAACATCACACCATAGCAATAAATGTGCACCCGTGTTTAGAGCAGCACAGTTTGTGACAGCTAAATCTTGGAACAGCCTAGCTGCTCATCAACTGATGAATGGATAAAGAAGATGTGTTTTATATGATGGAGTACTATGCTGCAACAAGAAGGATAAGTCTGAGACATTTCTAGCTAAATGGATGCACTTTGAGACCATACTCTTAAGTGAAATAAATCAGACAAACATGTTTAAATATCAAATGGTTTCTCTGGTATGAGAAACAGAAAGTGTAAATAAGGACCAAAATGTAGAATAGATATTAGGAAATGGGAAGAAAATATTCAAATGAGAAGAGGAACAAGAGAGGGGAAGGGAAAAGGAAGGAAGGGACAAGAAAAAAGAGAATAGAAGGAACAAATGGAAACAAAGCTTTTGTAAAGAAGGAGGGGGAGGGGAATGGGGAAAAAAGAAGCAGCAAGTTATATCACGTACAGGAACAAACTCCTCATGATGCATGTGATCCTTATGTATATCTAAAATACCAATAAAATGTTAAAAACACAAAAAAAATGAAGTCTCATTAATCAGCCTTTCCAGTTTCTTCAACCAAATGGTTCATTAAAGATCTTGGCCTTTGACAAATCTACAGGCTAGTGTGTGAGATAGGGACTGTCTAGGAATGGCAGAAGGGACCTCAGGTTGTAGAGCAGCCAGGGCTGAGGACCAAAGGTCAACTGAACACTGAGAAGCAGACTGACTGCGGGACTGGAAGGCCAGCAGTGTGCCATGCAGATGACTTCCTCGTAGGATGACATTTTTTTCAAATCAATTTGCTTCTCAACACTGTAACCACTGAAATTTGAAAGAAAATAAATCTCCCAATCTGTGATTTCCTTTTTCTGATTTCTCTTCCAATCCTTACCCATCCAGATTTTACAGAGTTCTAGCATACTGTTCTACAATCTTTATTTTTAGCTTGTCATAATGCCATCAATACTTTCCATATTGATGATTTGTCTTTCTAACCATAATTTTAAATGTCAGAATAATGCATCATAGAGGCGTTGGTGGTACAGTGGCTAGCATAGCTGCCTTCCAAAGTAATATATCATAAGTTACTTCTCAAGTGTTCTTTGGTCAGCTGTTTTTAACTTTCTGTTATTAACAGTAATTATAATAAATAAATTGTTACAAAGCTTGTTTCTTCTTTGAATTATTTCCACATGATAAATACCCAGGAATGAGATTCCAAATTAAAGGCTAGAATATTTTCCAGGTTGAAGGGGGTCTTGGTTTGGTTTGGTTTGGGGTAGTATTTTGTTTTGTTTTCCTTTGTTTTTGTTTTGAAACAGGGTCTCACAGTCACTGAGTTGCCCAGGCTGGCCTCTTGCAATCTTACTCAGCTCCTGGAGTGCTATTACAGGTCTGCATCACTGTGCCCAGTGATTTTTCTAGTTCTTGATGCCTACCATTATATCACCCTCCCCGAGGACATTTAATACTGTTAATATCCCTTGCTGTGTGCTAGCACGATTCCTGCAGCATTTGCTGCTTTCCTAGGTACATAAACCTCATGTCCCAATTTGCAGGTTGTTGCCCACTTCTTGGATAGACATTGCCCCTTGTCTGATCTCCTGGGATAACTGCTGAATCCTTTGCTATTCCACAGACCCAGAGCCAAGGAGTGTGGCCCTTGAGCCCCTCGGCACTGCCCTGGGGGAGCACATCCAGACCCTTGAGGCAGACGCTGTGAGAAACACGTAAGTGTTCAAAGTTGGAATGGCAGGGGCTTCTCTGCTTTCATTATGTTTTCCCTTATTTGTAGTTAATTTCATTTCTGTTTTTCTCTGAGACACATGAGCATGCGCAGCTGACAGCATGCGGACCGCTGCAATTAGAGAAACAGATGCATAGGGACAATTACACTGTGACGGGTTCTGAGCTAAGGCGGGAGGGGTAAAGCATGAAGTTTAACAACGGGATGCAGCTTTTCCCATCTGTCCGAACAGCTGAGGTCTGCAGAGGGGCCCCGGAAGTGAGGTCCATCCATGAAAGCCTGGCTTCTCTGTCAGCAGCCCTCAGCTCCGGGTAGTTAGTACCGCTGACGGCTGCTGACTCTCTGTGGGCTTTCCGTGCACTCCGTGTCCTTGCTAGGGGATCACTGACCAGCAGGTCAGCCAGCAGGCCGGGTATCTGGCCAGAGCCCCCTGTGGCTGTGGCGATGTCTCCGCCTTCCTCTGGGTTGCTGTGGCCTCTGTGAGCCTCAGTGACCAGAACCTGCTCTCCCCTGGCCAGAAGTGTGAGGGTCCCCTCCTGGGCCAGAAGAGTGTTGTGTTCCGCAGGAACAGTGGGACAACGGTGCTTACATGATTGAGGCAACTACCCAAGGAATTCCACTGATCATCTTTATTTTTTGTACATATTGGAAATGGAACTCAGGAACACTCCACCATTAAGCTACATTTCTCCACCCCACTTTTTGAGACAGGGTCTTGCTATGTAGTCCAGGCTGGCCTTGAACTCTCTATGTAGTTCAAGCTGGCCCTCAAATTCCTGGTGATCCTCCTGCCTCAGCCTCCTAAGTGCTGGGATTACAAGCATGTGCCACCATGCCCAGATCAAGTCAGTTTTTTTGTTTTGTTTGGTTTTGGTTTTGGTTTGTGGTACAAGAGATTGAATCTAGGTCCTTTGCGCTGTGCTAATCCCCAGCCTTTTTTTATTTTTTATTTTGGGACAGGTCTCATTAAGTTCCCCAGTCAGGCCTAGAACTTGTGATCCTCCTGTCTGAGCCTCCCAAGTGCTGGGATTACAGGCATGTGTTGACAGCTTTTCTCACAACATGTTCACAACAACTCACCCTCACTTTGAGGATAACAATAAGTAATACAACAACCATTGTTGATTTCCTATCATCTTGTTTTGAAATTCTGTATCATTTTTACAGTTTTTGTGCTGTTTTGGTTTTGTCTTTGTTTTTATTATTTTGTTTATCCTTTTCTCTGTAAAATAATAAAAAAAAAATTTAAAAAAACAACCCACCATCAAAGAGGAAGAAGTAAAGAAAATTTTTTTAATCAGGAGGGCAATAAAGAGTAAGTAAAGCCAGGTGCAG
Source organism: Chinchilla lanigera (assembly GCF_000276665.1). Classification (NCBI taxonomy): domain Eukaryota; kingdom Metazoa; phylum Chordata; class Mammalia; order Rodentia; family Chinchillidae; genus Chinchilla; species Chinchilla lanigera. Next base: position 12,586,722 of record NW_004955457.1, on the reverse strand, counting down.
TGGTGCATATCTGTAATCCCAGCACTCAGGAGGCTGAGGCAGGAGGATCACTGCAAGTTGGAGGCCAACCTGGGCTCCATAGTAAGTTCAAGACCAGCCTAGACTACACAGTAAGACCCTTTAAAATAAAAACCACACAACAACCTCTCTAATCACTGTGACTAAGTTTCAGACTCAGTGCAGGACTCTTAGATGTGAACAAGAAGAAAATAAAGAGCACGCAATCAGGTTTGTGGCATTCACTTGCAGGCTGCCTGATCCTTTGGGAGAAATAAAAGTTTTTCTAGCACTAAATTCTGAAGGAGACTTCTATGGTTTTTTATAGAGTGACAGTGAATGACTTAGAGACTTGTATATTTACAGGAAATTCCATTTACCTCACTCAACAAATATTTCTCAGGTTTCCACAGTAAGGCCCTGTGCCTGCCTAGCATGGTAAATACCCCGGCTTAGCTAAAAAGAGAAAATGTCTGGCCGAGGGCCACGACCTTGTGCACACAGCGCAGCTGCTCTGGGCAGTGCCTGGTGGCCTCTTCACCCACGGGCACAGTTGGGGTGGATGTGGTCAAGAATAAAACTCAAATCTCAGCACTCAGGAGGTTGAGGCAGGAGGATCACTGTGAGCTGAAGACCAGCCTGGGCTACATAGCGAGTTGAAGGCCAGCCTGAACTACACAGTGAGACTGTCTCAAAAAAACAACAAAAAAAGAGAATACAACTCAGAGGGGTAAGGAGTAGACAGCTCTGCGTGCCTGAGAGATCTTTCTTAAAGCTCATTTTTCCCAGTGAAGCCCTTGATGGAGGGAATCACACTTTCATGCTTCTGTGTCGCTCACCTGAAGGCACCAGTTCCTACGTCCCCACAAAGAGGCCAAGTACGGTCCCCACGGTAAGGCTTAGGATTTACAGAGAAGGGGATCTCTCCTGCCCAGGTGTGCGCTGAGGAAAAGAAAATCCCACATGTGTCACCCCCACACAGGCCCTGGCCGAAACCAGGCGCCCAGCTGATGCCCGTTCACGTGCCCTCTTCCTCCCAGACTCCTGTCTCACCAGGTCCGGTTGGCTTGCTCTCCTCACAGGGACAGAGATGACGGAGCTCACCGGCTGCACAGGGGACTTCCTGGACCCGTATTTGCATCACCCGAGAGCTCAAGTGTCGAGGATGCATCTTTTTTGCCAAGAGCCAAAAAAGGGAAAACTTTATCAAGACTGCCTAACCAGCATGCGCCAGCCAGCATCCATCCTGTGAGTATGAGCTCCTAGGCACTTGGTCCAAAGGCCATTCATTACCTGGATCCCACCAAGGCTGCCATAGGCAGTTGTCTAGGTTGCTCACTCTACACAGGCACCTGACAAGAGAGACAGCGGGGCCTAAGGGCCAGCTGTTGTCTGCTCACCAAGCCCTGCACCTCAGCTTGGGACTGAAGGGTGGGGCCCACTCCAATCCCACGGAGGCAGCCGTGACCCAACTGCCATGTCTCAGGAGGACTCTCATGTAGGGAGAGGGTGTCCAAACGCGGCTGTGCTCACCAGGTTGAGGCATCCTGCCAGTGAACACACGATGCCACAGGGAATGAAGCTGGCTTTGGTTCGAAGTAAAAACCACTAACGACGGCAGCGCCCCTCTCTCAAAGGCAACAACGGCTGCACTGTGCTTCAGCTCGGTAGAACGTGGCCCAGCATGACGAAAGGCGGCAGACCAAGGCTGGGTGGTGCACACCTATAATTCCAGAACCCTGGGAGGTGGCGGCAGGAGGGCCACCGGTTCAAACCCAGCCTGGGCAACTTAGTAAGACCCAGTCTCAAAATAAGTAATGGGTAAAACAAGGGCTGGGAATGTAGCTTAGTGAGAAAGCCCAGGGATCGGTCCCCAGTGCTGGGGCAGGAGATCGTGTCCCAAAGGCTATCTTGTTTCCTTGTCCTTTTCTCCCGTGAAATTCTTTCTGGCCATTTCAGATCAAAGCCTCAGCCTTCCAGTCTCTCCACGGGCTCTCGGTTCTCTAAGACTCATTCTTCCGCCTGACCTGGAACCCACGAAAGTTCCATTCTAAGCCGTTCTGTCAGCTCGTTCAGCGTAGTCCTTCTCTGATAGCGTTTTCCATTTCCCGGATGCGCCATAGAAGCTTTCTTTAATTTCTTGCCTGTAGGAGGAGTTGATTGACAAAACCAAGAGAAAGAAAAAAAACAAGATAGACAAGAACAAAGCGCCCATGAGGCAGACAGAGGGAAAATTCCCCGGGCGAGCAGACACTGCTGGAGGTAAGGGAGTCTGTGGGGAGTCTCTGGGCGGCCGGAGGTGGGACCAGGAATCAGCATGTATTCTACACGATGAGCTCTCTGTCTGGAGGCTGGATCCAGGGCTTTTGTAACAGAACTACATCCCCAGCCCTTTTTATTTTTCATTTTGAACTGGGGTCTTAATAAGTTACTAAATTGCCCTGTCTGGGCTTGAACTTGTGACTCTCCTGCCTCAGCCTCCCAAGTGCTAGGATTATAGGTACGCACCACCACCCCTGACTGAAACTCTGCCTTGAGCCTCAACTACGACAGCTGAGATGCTATCACAGCCTTCCATCATGGTGCTGTCTTAGTGGACAGGGATGCAGGAAGCTGGGGTAGGATCTAGAGGCCTGTGACCACCGAGAGGAAATGATGGAGCCAGACCCTGCATTAGGAGCTCTGCATACAGGACCCATGCGACCCTCACGTGTTTGTGAAGCAAGTGCTGCTATTATATGCGTGGAGCAGTTAAGGCGGAGACACTGGTGCTGGCATGAGATCAAACGGTGAAGAGGCGAGCCCACGGCTTGCCCTTTCCTGCTTCACACACTGTATTACTGCTCCTTAGGAACTCCCAGCTACAGCCTTAGAGTCTCCACTCTGAACATACAAAGTGCTCCAAAACCTGCGGCTTTCTGAGCACCAACAAGATGCCCCAAGCAGAGGCATCCACTCGTGACTTCATTCAACAGGAGGTCATAGAGGAGCAGGTGCACTGGGAGTGTTTTTTACTTCTTTTTATTAGTACAGTTAGTTACACATAAGGATCACATTCATCATAGGGAGTTTGTACCTGGACAGGCTATAACTTGCTGCTTCTTTTTTTCCACTCACCTCCCCTCTCTTTACCCCCCCCTGTTTATTTATAAAAGCTTTGTTTCCATTTTTTCTATTTTCTTTTTTTCTTGTCCCTTCTTTCCTTTCTTCCTCCCCCCTCCCTTGTTCCTCTTCTCATTTGAATATTTTCTTCCCATTTCCCAATATATATTATATATTTTGGTCCTTATTTATACTTTCAGTTTTTACACCAGAGAAACAATGTGGTATTTAAACATGTGTGTCTGATTTATTTCACTTAAGAGTATGGTCTCAGGGCCGAGGATATAGCTCAGTGGTACAGCGCCTGCCTGGCATGCACAAGGTCCTGAGTTCGATTCCCAGCACCAAAAAGAAAAAGTATATGATTTCAAGGTCCATCCATTTAGTTAGAAAAGTCTCAAGTTAGAAAAGTCTTATCCTTCTTTATGGCAGACTAATATTCCATTGTATAAAAAAACCACATCTTCTTTATCCATTCATTGGTTGATGAGCATTTGGACTGTTCCAAGATTTAACTATTACAAACTGTGCAGCAATAAACATGGGAGTGCATATATCACTGTAGTATGATGCTTTTAATTCCCTCAGGGAAATATCAGGGAGAGAACTAGCTGGGTCAAATGGAACCTGTAGTCCTAGTTTTTTGAGAAATCTCCACACTGATTTCCACAATGGTTGCACCAGTCTACACTCCCACCAACAGTGGAAAAGGGTTCCTTTTGCCCCACAGCCCCACCAGCATTTATCATTGGTTGATTTCTTGATAATAGCCATTCTTTTTAGGGTGAGATGGAATCTCAGTGTTCTTTTAATTTGCATCTCTCAAATGACTAGTGATGCTGAACATTTTTCATATATTTATTTGCTGTTTCTATTTCTTCATCTGAGAAGTGTCTTTTTTTTTTT